>NC_058133.1:392094739-392133208 GCF_016433145.1 Gracilinanus agilis | reverse complement strand
GAGAGAGAAAGAGAGAGAGAGAGAGAGAGAGAGAGAGAGAGAGAGAGAGAGAGAGAGAGAGAGAGAGAGAGAGAGAGAGACTCTCTTGGGAAAGTCCAATGACTCCTAAAAGGGAAAGATGTAAATAGCATCAGTACTCTACATGTCTGTCATCTGTGCAGTAGCTTTGGCAAAAGGCTGTGCATGAGAAAGAACTTCCTAGATACTTGTTCTCTCTTCCCTCTAAATAATGCAGCAACTGAAAAAAAAATGTCTGACAACAAATGTGGAATGATTTTCTTAGGAAAAGCTCCTGCCAGCATCTGCTTTTGTCTCTGTATGTGGTGAGCAAAGCAGACTAAGCAAGGCAGCTAGCTAATGGAAAGTTCTTATATTGATGTATGGAGAAGAGAGTAGGAGGTGGAGAGGGGCTACTCCTTTGACCAGAGTAAGAATGCTTCTCTCTCTGCAGCTCCTGTGTATTGTCAGTGTCTGCCAAACAAAAGTCCCTGTTGGAAGTAGCTAGAGTTCCTAGGGCCTCATCCAGCCCATTATTAAAGCAATTCCCAAGCTCCATGTTTTACCTGGGGAGTCTTCATTTAAAAAGGCAGAAGAACAGAATTCAAGCAGCTAATGGCTGTGAAAACAGTGATTTTGAACCTCAGGTAGCATGGCGGAAGGTGTCAGGAGAGCTGACTTGAGAGATGAAAAGACTTTATTTTTAGAGCACAATTTCTTCCCTTCTAAGAGCAAAAGGTCTCTTAAATACACTGTCATCAAAGCTTAGGGCCACCAAAAAAAAAGCAATGCAAGTCACAGTGGCCCCAGCTGACACAGGCTGAGAAGCCACTTTTCTTTTTCCTTCACTCTTTCAAAACTGGAGGACCTCTTCTATTTAAAAACCCTTTTAGAAGCAACGCTAAAAGGCCAAGCTCTTTACAAAGCAGATATGTAACAATGGAAGAGTTTGAGAAGAAAACAGCAATGTTTGGGGGAAGTTGGCGCCTATGCCTTATTTCTGTAGAAATTCATTAGCTAAGGTTCTTGTTATTTTTTTTTGTTAGTGACATCTGAAGCAACCAGTTCAATTCACCTCCAATTTCAACTGATTTTCCTTGTTTCTTTGTAAGTACAGATAGCTTACTCTCTCAATTCCATTTCCAACCTTTCATCTACCTGCATCTATCTTGTGTGCACAGATTTATGTGTTTTCTACTCCATTCAAATATAAACTCCCTCAGGCTGATGTTTATTCCTGCTTTCTCTTTGTATCTCTGGCCCGTAGCACAGTTCCAGCAGCATAAAAAAAATTTATTCATTATCAACTGGTTCCATCTATTCTAAACTTCTTCTTTACAAGGCTACCTCAATGAACTCTGGGTAGCTAGATGGCACAGTAGATAGAGCACCAGGCTCAGAGGCAGGAAGATCTGAATTCAAATCCAGATTCAGACACTTCTTAGTTGTATGACCCTACACAAGTCACTAAATAGTTTCTCAGTTTCCTTATCTATAAAATGAGCTATATAGGAGGAAATGACAAACTCAATCCAGTATCTCTCTAAGAAAGTCCAAAATAGAGTCTCAAAGAGTCAGACACAACTGAAAAACGACGAACAAGAAGAACAATGAACTCTATCATTGATGATGATGATGAAGAAGAAGATGATGAGGGAAAAGTGAGATGGAGATAACAATAACAACAGCAAACTATATTGGAATTGGAACATTGTCACAGAGAGAACTGTTCTCCACAATTATTCAGTTCCTAACACTGACCCAAAAAAATTGAACAATGTTTTTAACCTCTGAACTACACGGAATGAAAAACTCTCAAAGTGGAAATCTATTGGATGAAATCAAAATACGTGGGACCAAACTATCACTTTTGGTTTGAATCTTTTACATATTACTTGTTGTCTATGTGATCTTAGGTAAGTCACTTCCCCTGGGTTTCAGTTGTTCATTGGTAAAATAGAAGTTGGACTAAATGGCCTATAAAGGCTTTATCTCTAATCCTACCCATTACCATTTGATGCTCTAAGTCCATGATCTTATGATCCCATCATCTTGTCTTCTCCAGAAGTTGTCCCTAAGATGCTTTCAGCATGCCTACAAAAGAAGAGCTTACTTTCCAGTGGTCTTGTTACTAATTTTAAAAATCTGTCATTTATCCATCTGGGTAATTGTATATAGAAAATTAAAACCCAAAATATGCTAGCAAGCCAGTGACATGTTCCAGGATCATTTCCATTCAAATTCCATTAAATAAAAAGAGAAGAGATAATAACAATAGCTGACAGTCTTTTAGAACTTCTAGGATTTGCTAGCTGCTTTACATATATTATTTCATTTGATTCTCTCATGAGGGAGGTACCAAATCCCATTTTACAGATGAGAAAGCTGATGGTCAGAAAGGTTCAGTGACTTGCCTGTGAGTGTTAGTTAATGATGAATCAGAGATTCAAACTGTTTCTCAAGTCCAGGTCTCTCTAGATTCCAAGTCTCATCTTTTTCCTACTATAGCATACTGCCTGAACAAGGCTTATTTAAGAGAGGCTACCAATTATAAAGTATCTCACTTGGCTAGCGGTTGTTTGCTTTTGGCTGCATGAACTATATGTGCAGAATCAGCTAACCTTGCTGCCAGGACATTTCAAGTAAGGAACATGAACAGCTGTAAGGATACCAACGGGCTATTAAAAAAAAGCAACTCAGACTATTGGAAAGAGCACCAGACCTGGAAGTCATGGGATCATAAGTTTAGAGCTAGAGGGATCTCTGAGGTTATCTGGTTCAACCTCTCTTTTTGCAGATAAAAAAACTGAGGACAAGAGAAATTCAATGACTTGCCCAAGGTCACACTGTAGTGTCAGAGCCAAGATTCAAGCCCAGAATGCCTGATTCCAAATCCAGTAGTCTAGGCACTTCAGCCATGCTGCACATCTGGCATGAACCTTCTCTATGACCTCAATTCACTTCATCTCTCTGCACCTCAGTTTCCACATCTGTGAAAATGAGAAAGAAAGGACAGAAAGGAGTCTGGACAGAGGCCCAAGCCAGCTTTAAAATCTGATGATTCTTGTGTTCCTGGCATATGTGTCCACACATTTGGCTCCTATTTTTGTTCTCATGGAAGTTACATGATATTTTGAGAACTCTAAAAGTGAAATCATTAGGTCACAACAGGTTGATGAGTTATTTTGTTAGATCCACTTGTTCCTGCTCATATTGCATTTTGATTGGGTAATACCACTTTAGTCCAGGATGGCTGGACTCAAATTGAACTGTCTGCTTCTTTGGGAATTTCTTCTAGGGATACAGTTCAGCTATGGAACATAAATAAGATTATCAGCTGGGAACAGAACAGGCTTTTATAATGAAAGATAGGCTTATATTTACATTTCCCTAGAATTATACATTTTAATTTAATGTAAGTTGAATTACATGTAAATAATTTAAAAATGTGTCAATTGCTCACTAATCCAAATGACCAAGAGGATAAATTTCACCTATCTCATCATCTATTTCCCCTTTGAAAAGAAGAAATATTCTTACTCTAGAGGGCAGGTAGAAAAAATAGCCAATGAAACCAAAGAAAATCTACCTCCCATCCCTTCAACCCCTTCAATCGAACAAACAAATAACATACTGCTCATAAAATGAGAGAAAGGAAAGGGAGGAGAGGTAGAAAAATAATCTGAAATTACTTGTGTTCCATTTTAATATATGAAATTCTTGTTTGGAATTCCAGGTGTTAACTTCAGGGAAGTAGGAAGTTGCCTCATACAGGCAAAGAATGGCATCAGACTTTTCAAAGAAATGGAGACTTCTATGGCACAAATGAAGCACGTGGTACCTTTCCAAGACTAATGAAACTGAGTCTGCAGATTGGTTCATGTTACAGTTATAAATATGAAAAGCACAGCATAGAAAAGGATGCTATTTGGCTCGTACACATAAGTGTTATTTTACATTCCTGCAGGCTAACTGAAAATCCATAAACACTGGATGGGGCCCAGGTTTCTTTCCCAATGATTTATCTCGTCCAGATTGGTTTAGTTGTCCTTTTCAGACGTGTCAAGAATGACAACAAAAAAACAAACGTCTTGATTGGCTGCTTTTCTGAGAGCATCTATCCATTGGTGTTGTTGTGGAAGATGATCAAGAATAGCTCCAAACTCCGGTTGCTCCCTAAAAGACGAAAGAGAGATAAACCACAACAAGGTGATAGATGAGTGTTGAACACACTGCTAAGTCAACTGTTGCTGCAAATTATAATTTGGGTGAGTAAATTATCATTTTCAAGATCAAATAAAATTACCAAATGATAAATTCGCTATTCATCTCATGTTCTGGGTGATTTTTGCCTGGTGTATGTTTTGATGAACCTAACTACAAATAAGATTCAAGTCCTCCTGATGCTTCCTCCTGGCCTGGAGGTAACCCTGGGTTCTAGAAGATTTTGCCAATGGAGTGCACATTCTGTCATGCTTAAGAGGCTCTGAAATGGTTTCTGCTGCCCAGGGCTAGCTTGTTAAGGACAGAAAAATTAATCACTAGAATGCTGTCCATTGGGTGACAATTCTTTAGCCATAGCAATCCATAAGATAATTCTTTCATGGACACTTAAATATGAGCAGAATAATGCTTTGTATTTCTTACTGAAGCAGAGATATCTGCAAGAAAGTTTATGTAAAACATAATTTAAACATAGACTATGTAAGACAAGGCGAATATAAAAAACACCTCTCTATATATAACTCTATAACTGATTAGGAAACAGAATAGCAAACAAACAACACTGCTGTTGTTGGTCAGTTATTTCTGACTCTTCACGTCCCCATTTTGGGTTTTCTTGGCAAAGAGGTTTGCCATTTCCTTCTTTGGCTAATTTTACAGGTGAGGAAACTGAGGCAAAACAGAATTGCCCAGAGTCATATGGCTAGTGAGACTCTAAGGCCACCTTTGAGTTCTGAAAGATGAGTCACCCTAACTCCAGGCTCAGCACTCTAGTTTATTCACTGCCCCATCTTACACTCCTCCTACTAAATTTAACACATTTTTTCCAATGTAGAATAAAACCTTTATTTTTTTCAAAATATTAAGTCTTGAAATTACTTGAGGTTTAATAACAGCTAAGCCAAATACTAATAAAGTTCTGTTGGTTAGCACCTTTTACTTATAGTCCTTTTACAGATAGTCCCCACTAATATTAAAAGCAGAGACAGGGAAAACATGGACATCCTTTAAAGCCCTCCTGGAATTAGGTTGAATTTTCAAATGCAGATGGAGATTGTTTTCATTACTTTCAAGGACATTCACCTGTTTTTAATCTAATGCTGAGCAAGAAACCATGTTGCCATTAGAAAGTAAACAGGAAACTATGCCCAAAGAGCTCTAAAAGACTGCCTGCCCTTTGATCCAGCCATAGCATTACTGGGTTTGTACCCCAAAGAGAGCATAGATAAACAGACTTGTATGAAAATATTTATAGCTGCGCTTTTTGTGGTGGCAAGAAACTGAAAAACAAAGGGATGCCCTTCAATTGGGGAATGGCTAAACAAAATGGGGTATATGTTGGTGATGGAATACTATTGTGCTCAAAAGAATAATAAACTGGAGGAATTCCATGTAAGTTGGAAAGATCTCCAGAAATTAATGCAGAGTGAACATTGTACACAGAGACTGATACACAGTAGTAAAATCGAATGTAATGGACTTCTGTACTGGCAGCAGTGCAATGACCCAGGACAATTCTGAGGGATTTGTGGAAAAGAACACTACCCACATTCAAAGGAAGAACTGCAGGAATGGAAACACAGAAGAAAAACAACCGCTTGAACACATGGGTTGATGCGGACATAGTTGGGGATATGACACTAAACAGCCACACAAATGCAACTATCAATAATATGTAAATAAGTCTTGATTGGTCATGCATGTTAAAACCAGTGGAAATGCACATTGGATATGGGGGTGGGGGTTAAGGGCTGTGAAGGGGAAAGTAAAAACAAGAATCATGTAACCATGGGAAATTTTTCTAAAAAAATAAAATATTAAAAAAAAAAAAGAAAAGAAAGTAAACAGGATCAGGTATCCTGTTTGCCAAACGGATGCTCTGGAACTGAAGGGATGAGTCTATAGCACTGGCTGCTGAGGGCTAGATAAAATTACCAGAGAAAAGTGAAGCAACTAAGTCATGGGAAAGATTCTACAAAGATGCTGCCACTGGAATATACATTTGATACAGACTGCCTGGATCAAAATATTTTATTCTTGGCTGGTTAAGAATCTAAACATTTGAATTTTTACCTGTACCCAGTCTCCCTGTTCCCTCTTGGTACACCCTCCACTAGCTTGGAAAACAGGTATTTGGTAGATAGACAAAGAGCTAGGTATTTTTAATTATAAGAATGTACATGAAAAAGAGAATATTATAGCACATTCAAACAATTTGGAAAATAGTACATCTTCCTATTCTACCATAATTTGGTGCTTTGGCTCTAGGTTTATGCCCCCAAAGAAACTAAATATCTGAGGAATGAATAAATGATTGTGAGAAGTTTGGACCAGTTGAATAGAAGCAAAACAAGGTAAAATCCTACGATGTGCCTCAATTACTTTTTTCCTTTTACTTCTTTTTTTTTCAAGCTCTTATGTAATCTTTACTTCTTTCCTAATCACTGACACTCAAAAAAGAAATCCTTATATGTTGGCTAGGGTATCTAAAAATGTAATCCACACAGAAAAATATTTTAAAAGTCCTAAACTCCTATTTTTAGTAAGAGCAGAAGGAAAGGGTGGAAGGAAAAGAATTAATTAATAAATTCAGATCAGGACAATGAAATATTCTGAAATGTAATATCCAGTGATTAATCAACTGATTTAATTCAAATCAACAAGGATTTATTAATTTTATTTATCAAATAAATAGTAAAATAACATTTATTAAGTGCCCACTACATGCTAAGCACTGGGGATATAAAAGTAAAAGAGAACAATCCCTGCCTTCAATAAGCTTACATTCTACTGGGGGAAAATAACATGTATACAAGCAGAGTACCTGGCAAACAGTGTTTAATGAAAACTTGTTGATCAACTAGCTAAAGTCAGTGCAAAATACATTCAAAGCACAAAGTAATTGAGGAGGGGAACCTGAATAACAGTGCTTTAGATCAGGACTGATCAAGAATTATTTCACTGAATAAAAGACATCTTCAAAAGGTTTGAAAATGATATAGTAATGATTATTTGAAAATAACCACAAGACTATAATTTGTCGTTCATTTTCAGAGAACTTCTGTTCAGCCTGCTCAGTCTGAGCATTTATCATATTCCAAGCATCATAAACTATAGGCTGGAGTAAAACTAAGGATTTTCAGTATTGCTATTGTAAATCAATGCAGATATACTGGTCTTTTAAGGACTAATTTGTCAGTCATTTCAGTTTCTTATAATATTATTTGATGTGTTCCCTTCCTCGCCTTTAAAAGTAATGAACTTGGGGCAGCAAGGTAGACATGGGAGGATCAAAATGGCTGTGTGACATTGGGCAAGTCACTTAACCCCAATTGTCTAGCCCTTCCTGCTCCTCAGCATTGGAATCAAAATTTAGTATCAATTCTAAGGGAGAAGGTAAGGGTTTTAAAAAATAAAATTACAAACTTTATCAACATCCACAAATAAAGGAGAAAAAGAACATTCATGAAACAGAACTTTAAAAAATGTACTGTTTTGTAAGTCATTATAAAATTTAACCTAGTAGTGATAAAACTGCCCTTCAGAATTTCTTCCTCTTCTCTTCTAAGTATTTTTTTAAAAACCTTTCACTAATCCCCCTTTCTTTTTATTCTTTAGTTTTCCAATCCCTTTCCCTATCCTTCAACTTCTGCTGTGCTTTTTTGAGGTGAAGTCAGCAAGGACACTGTGATTTTTCCCCCAGGATCTTTTTATATAGAAATCTATATGAATCCTAAATCAAAAGGGAATGGTAGGTGTATAAATGGGCACCCTTCTCCCTGCATTTTGTAAATCTTCCTTTGACCAACTGAAAATATCCCCATATTTAAGCCTCCAGAGCAGGAAAACATTCTTTGGCTATTTTATAGCCAAGTCTCTGTCTCCCAGTCTGATGAAGTAATAATGTAATGCAAAACTCTACCCAGCCTTGTTATTTGAATCTTATACTTTTTCTTGATCTCTTCATCTCATCGCCTTAACCATAATTCTACATTATCACCCAGTAACCAAATGTTACCCCTGCCTTGTCAGATCTGAGTACAAAAGTGTACATGCAGGCCTTTCAGAGGCTGTGACTCCTGTCCTAGCACCTCTGGGCAATTCTGCTGCATGATTCCTACAAGGAACTCCTTCCAGGGGCCACTTGGGTGCCATCAATCAAATACTTATTTCCTGCAGATAGGCATAAAGAAAATGCTTGTTTGTTTGAAAGAATCAATCAGCAAAGTTAGGAAGGGCATAAACAATATCTCCCACAAGTGCACCTCCAGGCATTTTCAGAACCATTTTTCTTAAAGGTCTGAACTGTTGAATGAGTTGTTTTTCTCTTCTAGCTGAGTCTGAATATGATGAAATGCACAAGGAAAGCTGATCTGAACATTTCATTTATAGTCGAGAGAATCAGAAAAGGGGCGAATCTTGCAAGTAAGCCTGATTCATGATATTTTTCCAGGCCAATTTTTACTGATTCTACATATTTTTAGAGTTTGGATTCATATCTAAGCATTGGAAACCGATGAGCGAAAGTAGAGCATGAATTTTAAAAACTCTTTTCTGTAACTATGTGAGGATTTAAGGAGGACTTTATCGATTTGTCTGAAATGCATATTCCAGTAAGCCTATAATGGTCCACTTAAGGAGACTTATTCAAGAAAACAAATACAACTCAACATTTACTGATTATCAACCTCATTCAGGAGGCAATGAGGTGGTGTGATGGACAGAGTGCCAGGTTGGAATCAGGAAGACACATCTTCCTGAGTTCAAATCCAGCCTCACAAACCTACTAGCTGTGTGAGTGTGGACAAGTCCATTTAACTTCTGTCTGTTTCAGTTTCCTCATCTGTGCCATGACCTGGAGAAGGAAATGGCTAACCACTCTGGGATCTGCCAAGTAAACTGCAAATGGATTTATGAAGATTCAGACATGACTAAAAAATGACTAAACAACAGAGCACTGTGTTAGGAGACTGTGATAGATGCAAAACTTTGGATTGCATTCAAGTAGATGAAAATGACCACAGAAGCCATCTTCTGGTCTAACCCTTCATTTTCCATCTGAAGTAACCGAGGCTAATAAGAATGTTAAGTGACTTGCCCTAAATATGCATACATAAAAAATCAGAGGGGAAGATTTGAACTCAAGACCTCTGAGTCTAAAGCCAATGCTCTTTATATTATATCTATTTAAGTGGGACATAGTCTCTTTCCTCACTAGAGACACTGTCTAATAGGAATTAGTTTGAACTTGTTTTATAATTCTTAAAATACTAGCTTATATTTATGTAGAGCTTTGTAAGTACTTTCCTTACAGGAACCTTTTGGGAAAGACCATATAAGAAATATTATCCCCATTTTAAAGAGAAAGAAACTGAGTCATCCAAAAGATAAGAAATTTACCCAAAGGTCAGAACTCACTCCTAGACTTTCTCATTCTAAGCCCAGGGCTCTTTTTCAATCATATCATTAAGACTGCTGACTGGATTTTGATTTTTATAAGACACTCTCACATGGTCCTTTTCTTATAATAATCCGGTGTATCATCACTTTATAAGTGAGAAAACTAAAGCCCAGAGGGGTTAAGAGCAGGTACCTATTGATGAGTGAATACTTACCCAGCAGAAAAAGGTATATGAGGAACAGAAAACAGATAGCAGAGTCTGATGAGTACATTTCTTTGAGAAGAAAGTTCAGCCCCTATTTGCTGCCTGAAAATGATAAAATTGTTCTCTTGGTGGGGGTTTTCATTTTTCTAGCTTATTCGGGAGTTTGAAGGCTACAGAAACTTAGCTGTGATTTTTTTCCATTTAAGGAGAGGAAATTTCTAAATTAGAAGCTTTGTTGAGGTACTCAAAGTTCTAAAACAACTTTTGTGCTTAGAGATCATACCAAATGTTATTGCTGGATAATAGCTCTTCAAGTTGAAAGAAAGTAGAACCACTTACAATTGCAGATAAGATTATATAACCTTTAGATATGAATAGTCATCTGACCATTCGCTCTCTGTATTCCTTTACCCCCAAACTAAGTTACTATCTTCATGGATCAGCCCCTTGAGGCTAGCAGTATGCATTGATAGAATAGCTGACTATATTTCAGGCTATGTTGGGATCATGGAAGACAAGACAGCTTACCTGGAGTACGTATCAAACTGGTAACCTTACCATCACTGTGATCCATACAAATGAGCTAGCCAATTGTCTATTCTAGGGACGGTAATCCACAGTAGAACATACATCACTGAGTATCATTGAGACAATAATAACATATTGATTGTCATCTTAATTTGTCTCTTCGTTTCTTATTTTCCATTTTACCTTCTACATTCTTCCCACTAGCTTAATTTTTAATTTTCAAAGCGACTATAGAAGAGGCTCGTCATGGAAAGGGTGGATATGCACTGCTTCTTTCAGGAAGCTCAGTGGACAACCCGATGTCAGATAGGCAGGTTACATTCATTTCTTTTCTTTTTCTTTCTCCAGTTAAAGTAAACAGTGGAAGCCCTTTATTTATAGGCTACATCGCACTATAAACATCTGTAGCTGAAACGTGCACTTGCTAGGCATCCCTATCATTAAAGTGAACCAAAGAAGAAAGGAAGGAAGTACCAACCCACCAGAAAGAATGGGACCAACTGAAGGAAGTTGTAGACAACTGTAGGAACTTATTGGTTCCAATAAACTACTCTGATGAATTACAGGTCCATTTTTTCCCCAGTTGTTTCCTTTAGAGTTGGTGTGGCACGGGGGTTTAAAATGTTGATTCTGCAAACAGAAATAGCTTGATTTAAGACCTACTACTGACCCTTGGTGACTATGTGACCCCAGACGAGGTCACTTAGCCTCCCAATATTCAAGATAGCTTTTCAAGGCTATAAATTTCCTCATCTAAGATTCCCTATATCAATGAAATCGCAGGTCTGATCTCTATCCTACTTCTAAGCTAAGGAGCTCATTGGCTTTTGCTTTGAATGTCCATCTTCTTATCATTGAAATTACTTATATCTTTGCAGTATTTTTAGGTTTACAAAGAGCTTTTGCCACCATAATCTTGTCAATAATATAGTACAAGTACTATTTACGTTCCTGTTTTACAGAAGAGAAAATCAAGGCTCCCAGAAGAGAACTGATCCCCTCAAGGTGGCACAGAGAGTTAGAACCATGGATTGTGTTAAAACAGAGTCTCAAATTTTAAAATGTCAGAAAACATTTATTAAAAATTGCTTCTGCGTGTAATTAAAATTTTTAAAAGCCCTGCTAAATAACCTTTATCAGACTATTTACCACCAGTAGTGAGGGACAGGGTAGGCAGTGTATGGGGAGGGGAGAAGGAGAGAATCTGAATCATAAAATGTCAAACCTGTCAAAAAACACTTGTCAAAATTGTTTATACATGTAGTTGAAAAAATTAAAATTAAAACATAGACACCCCCCCAACTCCAAGTCAACTTCCCACTATGTCAAATAGAACTCTGGGCAGAAGATAAATAATAAAATGCAAATATTTGTCTACATTAACTAGCCAGGAGTAATGATTTAAGGAAATATATCCAAGGTTTGGGGGTTTTTTTTAGTATCAATACACATTAAGGTAGGTATGGATGAAAATATAGGTTTCATACTTATCAAATTTGCAGATACCACATCTGAAAGGGGGATAGCTAAGAAAAAAATGAGAATCAAACATATTTCAAGAGGTCTAAACAAAGGCTTAACATAAAAAGTGAAATTAAATAGACAAAATTACAACGTTTTATATTTAGTTTCCCCCAAAAAATCAACTTTATAAACTGAGAGTAATAACTAGTATACTGACATATGAGGTTGGAAGTATTTATTGTTCAGTCATGTCTAACTCTTCATGACCCTATGGACCACAATATGACAACACATAGAGTTTTCTTGGTAGAGTTACTAGAGTGGATTATCTTTTCCTTCTCCAGGGAGGTATGCAGGTGAACAAAAATCTTAGCACTCCCTCTTGCATGGTACTCACTTTTATGTGGGCGGAATCTTTGTTTCTCAGTTCTTCTTTCAGCATCAACCTCTTGGGCATGATTTTCCTTGAGTCAACATCTCCACTTTGTTTCCCCTTAAGAGTGCAGGGGAGGGGGCAGCTGGGTAGCTCAGTGGATTGAGAGCCAGGCCTAGAGTTGGGACGTCCTAGGTTCGAGTCTGGCCTCAGACACTTCCCAGCTGTGTGACCCTGGGCAAGTCACTTGACCCCCATTGCCTACCCTTACCACTCTTCTTCCTTGGAACCAATACACAGTATTGACTGCAAGACAGAAGGTAAGGGTTTAAAAAAAAAAAAAAGAGTGCAGGAGAATCAGTTTGTCAGAGAGAATAATAGGGGAGGAGAGCTGTGTAAAGCTGACCACCTTTGAGATCCTTTGAGATAAACGTCTTTCTCCTTACCAAGCATCATTTCTCCTAACCAGTGTTGAGACATCATTGCACCAATTGAGACCTGGATTCACAGACTGATCTTTTCTGTTTTGAGAGCAGTCAAAACATTGTTTTAAGATCCTATTTCATATATACCACAGGGACCCCCTATTAGGAAAACTATTCCTCTTCCTCTCCACCCATCCCCATATTCAGAGAGAATTCTGTCTCTGGCTTCATCTATGTCTCCTTCTGAGTAATATGCCACTTCCCTCCTCTCTTTTTTGCAACTCTATTTCAAATAATTAAGTAAACAGATCAGAGGTGGTTATGCCAGATCAAATTTTATCTTAGATAGCATTAACATTAATTAAATAGAAATAGAAGCACTTTCAAGAACAGATAATAATAGATAGCATTTATACGATATTTGAAGGTTTGCAGAGCACTTTAAAAATATCTCATATTATTCTTACAACTACCTCCAGGGGTAGATACTATTATTAGCCCTATTTTACAGACAAGACAGACAACAGTTAAATGACTTGCTCAGAGTTGTATAGCTAGTGTTTGAGGTCAGATGGGAACTCATTCTTTCTGACTTTGGACATGAGCTCCATCCATTTTACTAGATAAATGCCTTTAGATAAGTCCTCTAGGTCAGAGGGTGGGAAAAAAGGAGATAAAACCATCATCTATAATCCATTCACTTAAATGAACAGTTCAGATCATACCAGATATTCATTTCAGTCTGAGTTGCTTAGGGATGCTCCATTATCCATGACTGGCAGAGACGTCTGCTATGAAACTCTCTATAGTGGTTCAAAACTAGTTTCCTTCTTCAATACTTTGCTCCCAGTCTCCAGTCTTCTTCTAGGAATGGTCCAATCATTACAAAGGAAGTTGGTTCTAACCTCAGTAAACTTGCTCACTTCTTACAGTCACTGATAACTAAAAGTTATACATGAAAGCCATCAGAAAAAAAATTTATAATAATGAAAATAAAATTATAATGATATACTATATAATTATAACAATAAAATGTAAAAATTTTAATAATGATAAAAATTATTAAAAATATAATGATATGGAAGAACATTAGGAGTTTTGATGGAATATAGACTCAATATGATTTAAATCATTATCACTCTCCCCCCAAAAGTTGATGTGTTGTTTATATTTTTACTCTACTAATAGAAATATAACAATTGGGACAAGGAAAGTTAATAGTCCTACTGTGTCCTGTTGTATCCTAGCCAGACACATATCTGGTATATTATATCCAATTCTAAATATTAGCAGAATGGTGAAAAGACTGAGTATCATTTCATAGGAGAATTACTCAAAGGAAATGGACATATTTAGTTTGGAGAAGAAAAGCCTGGGGGGTAAAGGAGATTCACAAAGAAAAGAGATTATATTTATTCTGTTTAGTCTTAGACGGCAAAAAGAAGGCCACTATAAGGATGTAACAAAGAGGCAGATTTTGGCTCCAAGTAAGGAAAAAGATGTTGAATAGTTACTCAAAAATGGAATTGGTTGACTTAGTGATAGTGAGTTCCCTTTTACTCTAGGTGTTCAAGCAAAGGATATATAATGATTTTTCCATAGAAACTTTATGGGGAATTCATGCTTTCAGAGATGACCCAGGGCCCATTCTTATCCTTGTCTACACAAAGAATAACCAATTGCTTTAGTTGTCAAATTCAGAATACCAGGTTATTTATTGGACAACTTTTATCTGAGTCAGAAATCTTTCCCTGAAACAAAATAAAAGGACAAATTATTCTGGGGATACACACCATCCCTATCTACTTTACAAATGGGAAAATTAGGTGGTAGAGTAGAAGAAAAGCAAAGGATTGAGAATCAGAGATCCTGGGTTCAAAATTTACCTCTATCATTTACTATCTCTGTGATACTATTTATATTACTTAATTTCTGGGTCTCTGTCTTTGGTAAAATGAGAAAGATGTACTAGATGACCTTTAGGATTCCTTCCCAGCTCTAAAGCTCTATGATTCTTTAATCCTTCTGTGGCTGTGAGATCATAAGGTTTTTTTTTGTTTTTTTTTTTTTGTTGTTGTTGTTTTGTTGTTTTTTTTCCCATTACCAGTAGAAGGGCCTTTCTCCCCACCTTAATGACAGAGCAAAAGTCTTTCACTCTCATTTCCTGGTCATTGTCATGTGGAGGCAGAATCAGTCCCAGAAAGGTCTGAAGAAAAATCAGAGGCTGCTAACAGCCTTATATTTGATGAGTGAGTGACTGAGCACCCCTCAGGGCCCAGGAGATCCAACTTCAAATTTCATGGAGTTCACCATTTGAATTTTTAAAAGGAAAGTACTACCTCCTTTCTACTATTATGCTTTTTTCTAATTGATTCCATCCATTATTTATTTTAGATGGGGAACTAGAGCAAGAAATAGACAAGCTGATGGATTTCTTTCTTTTTCCACAGTTCTGATATAATCACCTTGTATTCTTTAACTCACAGACTGATACCTAGATGACAAGATTAATAAAAACTTTTGAGTTAAAGTATCATTATTCTTTGAGGAGTCTGACTTATATTCTATAGCATTTTGTATTTTTTCTCATATTTTTTTCTTTGAGAAAATTCAAACCAAATAGTATTTGCAGGTTGTAAAATAGAATTAAAAAAAAAGAGTAATGAAATAAACATGCAATTTTCAAAACAAAATTAACACTCCTTCAAAAAGCACAAAAGAAGATATTTTTAAAATCTATATTAGCACAGAAGGATTAAATAAATTACTTAAATTTACATAATTTGTGGCAAAGTGGAAATTACAATCTAGAAGTCTTGATGATAATGATGTCATAAATTTGAATTGCACTGTAGAAAGAATTCCTGGCAGATTCTAGGTTTAGATTCTGCCTCAGACATTGATAAGCTAATTGGTCAAGTGCAAATATTCAGAGATTCGTTTTTTCCCAGTTTAAAAAATGAGGATAATATTACCTTCCTCTTAGGACTATAAAAAAGAAAATACTTTGTAAACCTTTAAGTCCTATAGAAATCTGTATTGTTATATCTTCATTTCAGCCAATAGTTTTGTTAAGAAAAGAAAAGGAATAACAACATTTTTATTAAATATTGCCATACCAGACACTCACTATTTTCAAACTATATGGGGTGAAATGCTCTCAAAAGATGGAGACTTAGTAGAACAAATCAAAACCATGTGGGGGGAAAATATGGAAACAGGAAGCCTTCTCTTAGGCAGCTCAGTGGGAAAATGAATAAAGCACTGGGCCTAGAATTAAGACAGGGCTGAGTTCAAGTCCTGATTGAACCACTTACTAGATGTATCACCTTGAGTAAATCCCTTAATCTCTGTCTATTTCCTCAACTGTAAAATATGAATCACAGTAGCAGCTGCTTCCCAAAGCTAATGTGTGGATCAAATAAAATAATATTTTTAATGTATGGCATAGAGAATATTCTATATAATATTTATTAGATTTATTATCTAAATATACTCTAGATCATTGATGGGTAAACTACCGCCTTTGGGCTATTTATGGCCCCCTGAAATGTTCTATCTGGCCTGGCGACATTATTCCTAATCTGACAAATACAATGAGTAGGATACAATACAATGAAACTTCGAAAGAGTTGCCTTAGAAACAGACCGACAGATGAGCATTTCCTTTCCTTTGGCCCCCTCTTTAAAGAATTTGCCCATCACTGCTCTAGATCATACTATCTATTCTCATCATTACTACTGAAGTTGTCCAAAATATATTTTAGTGATTCTAAAGATGACACTATATCTTAATAATTTTATCCAACTATAAAAAACATATTTATTTATTCAAGTACAAAAAAATAAATCATTTTTTCCACCCATCTCCAAACACCAAATACCAAAGAATAGTAGTAACAGGACTTGCCCCATGATTGTTTCTGTCTGATATGCTATGAATATAAAAATAAGAACAAAATAATAAAAATAGTAACAACATAACAATTCACATCTTTAAAGAATCATAAGGCTTACAAAGCATTTTTATCACAATAATGCTGTAAGGTAGGTATTACAATTATTATCCACATTTTATAAATAGAAAATGAAAATATTTACTCACTCATCTGGATATTTGTAGTTGGACAGAGGAAGAATTCAGATGATTGGTTTTGGATTTTGGCATTGGATAGACAGTCTGAATCCAATGCTTTTTTAAAATAGTACTTGAAAATTGGTGGGAGGCAAGGGGAGGAAGTCAGGGGAGGAGATAAGACTAAAATGCTGACTATAAACATTGAGTTCTCTAATTTTCATTTTTTGTGAGAAAAATGTAAAACCTTTTATTATTGCCTACATATGTATTGGGTCCTCAATATTTATGATTTATGTCTTTCACTATGATTAGTGTTGCTTCCTATAGTTTCTCTATTTTAAGCAATTTAGGAAAATACCTAAGTTCTTAAAATGCAACTATCAAATGTACAAAGGTCAGGACCTACTGACTTATTATTGTCTTTTCTCTCTGTTTTCTAATCATCATCTCTCTAAAAAAAAATATGGAGAAAAAGAAGAGATTAGTGTGAAAAAATATGTAATTGTAAAAACGAAAAAGTTTATACAATTTGCCAAAACACAAAAGAAAATACTTTTAAAAATCAGTGAGGTATAAATAAATTGAAAATACTTAAGTTAATTAAAACAAAGGACTAGATAGGTAGGTGAGACAGTAAATAAAACACTGGATCTTGGGTCAAGAAGTCCTGAGTTCAATATGGAAATATGTATTGCATAACAGCACTGCTATAACCTACATCAGACTATTTACTCTCTCAAGCAGGGAGGAGAGAAAAAAGGGAGGAAGAGAATCTTGATGACAAAATATCAGATAACAATTGTTAAAAATTGTTTCTACGTGTAATTGAAAAATATTATACTAAATAAAGAGAGAATATGCTATGTTGTTCAAAGCAAAAAGAGATGATGAAGAAGATGATGAAGACTTGAGTTCAAATCTTGCTTTAGACAATTAGTAGCTGTGTGACCGTGGGCAAATCATTTAATCTCTGTCTGTCTCAGCTTCCTCATGCAAAATGGGTATGATAATAGCCAGGGAGGTAGTGAGGATCAAATGGTATAATTTTTGTAAAATTCTTAGCTTAATGCCTGGAACATTGTAGGTTCTTAATAAATTCTTGTTTCTTTCTTCCTTTAAAGAGTTTTTTTTAAAAGACTAACAAAATCAACTACTAGCTAGCTTGATAAGAAACAAAGAAAGGAAAATCAAATTTCCAAAATAACAAATGAATAAATCGAATTTACAAAGCATGGAAAGGAAATAAAGAGAACAAAATGAAACTATTATAAGCAATTAAAGGCCCTACCCCACCCACTAAAAAGCCCTGAGACTTTAAAGGAAATGGGTAATAATTTATAAAAGCATAAAACACCTATATTAACAAAGAAGAAATAATGATTTTTAAACAATCCAGTCTCAGAAAGAAAAAAATGAGCAATAAATGAATGACCAAAGGAAAAGAGGAAACCCTGGCCCAGAAAGATTTATTTGTACATTCTCTCAAAAAATTTTAAGAGCAATTAATCCCTGCACTTCAAAAATAGTTTTCAATAAAAGAGAAAGAAGGAACTGTACCTAACTTGTTTTAAAGAACAAATATGATCCAGATACCTAAACCAGAGAAAGAGAATGTATATCACTACGACTAACAAATATTTAGCAAAAAACAAAAACAAAAAACTTAAAATTTTAACAGACTTCAACAATACATTAAAAATTATTTGTGATGACTAAATAAGCTTTATAACTGGGTTGCAAGGATGAGTCAAAAGTAGGAAAACAATTTGCATAATTAATAATTATTGTCATTAGGTCTTGTCTGACTCTTTGTGACCTCATTTGGAGTTTTCTTGGCAAAGATACTAGAGTCATTTGCCATTTCCTTCTCTAGTTCATTTCATAGGAGAGGAAACTGAGGCAAACAGGGTTAAATGATTTGCCCAGGGTTACATAGCTAGTGCATATCTGAGGCCAGATTTGAATTAAGAAGATAAGTCTTCTTGACTCCAAGCCCAATACTCTATCCACTCTGTCACCAAGATGTTCTATAATTAATCATATAAACAACAAAAGTCAATGATTACATTCATCCATGCTGAAAAAGCCTTACACAACATCCAGTGCTCTTCTATAATTAATCAACAAGAATAGCCTTGTGTATGTTTTCTTTTCTTTTTCATTGAATTCATGTAGGACTTAGTCTTATCCAAGAGTGTGCTAAAGCCAACTAGAACTGACTTTTGAGAGTCAATTACTCAATTTTCAGGGTGAACATTTACAACTCAGAAATCAGCAAAGGCTACAAATCAGTTTGAATTTGTTGTTTGTATTTGATAGCCTTGACTTAAGAAAGTGAAAGAGAAAATGCTAATTAAACTTAAAAGTACATGCTACATGCCTTTCCTCCCTGGAAAACTGGTTGTTTAAACACTTACCAATGTGTTCCTGTTTAAATGTCTCTCTGTATAACACAAGACTAAGGTTATCATCTTGTTGTGTTTTTTTTTTTCCCCTTTGCTATCTGAAGTAAAGTTACCAAGTAGATAGTTAGGTATTATTCATTGACCATAATTATAACTTTTGATCAACACAGAATGAATCTAAATTCTCTTCCATATGATTTCCCTTAATGAATTTGAAGACCTTTCTTCTATTTCTTTTATTGTCTCTTCCCGTATGTTTAAAAAATGTCTTTTTCTTGACCAATTAAAGAGTAACTGAGGAAATGCAACCAAAAAGTTCTTTCTCCAAGTCAGGAGCAAAATATAGCATAATTCATTTAAGTAGTTTCCTTTAATTCCTTTAATAAACATTTAAATCCCTGACAAATGATAGGCAGCTAATTAGGGCAGCTAGCTCCTGCAGTGGATAGAGTGCTAGGCCTGGGACCAAGAAGATCTGAGCTCAGATATGGCCCCAAAGACTTGGTAGCTCTGTAACCCTGGGCAACTTGAAACCTCAGTTTCCTCATCTGTAAAATGAGCTGGAGAAGGAAATGGCAAACCACTCTAGCATTTTTGCCAAGAAAACCCCAAAAAGGGTCATGAAGAGTCAGACATGGCTGAACATCAATTTACATAATTATGATACAGAGAGTTTTGTATTATAAAATGTAGATTGGAAAGCCACATCAAGGTGACTTCAAAATCAATCCATGCAATTGTTGTTTCCCATCCAGTGTCAGCTATCCAGTTTGACAGATCATTTTCACGCCGTTATGATTTATAGAAGACATATTTTGCCTCAATAGCTTAGCAATGAATACGCTGGAGATGGGTTTCATGAGTTGGGATTAAGTGAGAATTTTGAAGGAAGAGTTATGAAGATACTCAGATATTCTAAAATAATAACTCATATGTAGATACTTCTTTCATAGTAATCATATTTGGTTTGGATTTTTTAATTTTTTTTTGCATTTTGCAGCTGAGGAAACTAAGTCTCAGTGAGGTAAAATATTTGTCTGCAGTCACACAGAGACTGGTAGGCAATGGTAGAGCTGGTACTCAAACTCAGATCTGCTAATTGTTTTTTCAATTATTCTGTTAAAGGAGTAAGAAGAGGGGAATGAAGAAAAAAGAATGGATCTCATCTTATAGACATTTCATAAATTCTTATTGATGTATATTGGCGGAGACCTCTATGGAGCATGCACTCTTATTCTATGATGTTTGGCAAATGCTCTAGTCCGGCACTGACTAACCTTTTCAGAGTTCCCAGAAGACAAATTCAAGTTGCCTGTGAGCTCCCCCTCCCCCAATTACCTGAGAGAACTGAGGGAAGAAGTGCTTGCTTTGGGCCACTGGACAGAGGGGCAGGGCGTGTAAAAAATGTCCTCAGATCATGAGAAGAGGGGAAGGAAGCAAAGCAACTCTCTGAGTTCTGGCTCTGCACACCTACCAAGTCTTTGCCAATGTTGCTCTGGTCTCTTGCTAAAGGGCACCTTTTTTCGGAAGCCAGTGCTTGATCTCTCATCCCCATGCTATCATGGGCAAGGGTAGAGGGGAACAGTATATGTGTTAATGGTGACTCATGATGCTTCTATTGTCTCCTATCCAGATCCTCTTCAAAAGGAATAATACTATTCAAATTGGTATAGAGACTGTTAATATTGATTTGATCAAATTTGATACGGGTAACCTGTGTGTAGTAGCAGGTTACGCTGACTTGAGTCTAACTGATGTGATAGCAAAAAAGAAAAACAAGCTGGGCTTTTTTTACCTTGTCCAGGTAAAGGATGTCAATGGTAATAGCTTTGCCACTGGATTTTCAAACATTGTTGATATAGACAAAAGCTTATATCTTTCTTCCCTGAGGAAAAGGTAGCTGTCTTGTTATTGCTGAAGAGACTAGAAATTGGTAGCTAAATAAAGGAGAGAATAAATGATGGCAGATCAGAAAGAGCCAAGTTTGTTCAATTAAATAAAAATGTTACAATGTAATTTTCTTTTCCTTCTTCCTTTCTTTTTTCCCTTCTTTCCTTCCTTCTTTCTTTTCTTCCTTCCTTCCTTCCTTGCCTCCTTCCTTTCTTCCTTCTTCCTTTCTTTTTCCCTTCTTTCCTTCCTTCTTTCCTTCTTTCTTTTCTACCTTCCTTCCTTCTTTTCTTCCTTCCTTCCTTCCTTTTTTCTTCCTTCCTTCCTTCTTCCTTTCTCTTT
This sequence comes from Gracilinanus agilis, assembly GCF_016433145.1. Lineage (NCBI taxonomy): Eukaryota > Metazoa > Chordata > Mammalia > Didelphimorphia > Didelphidae > Gracilinanus > Gracilinanus agilis. Next base: position 392,111,879 of record NC_058133.1, on the reverse strand, counting down.
TTCCCTTCCTTCCTTCCTTTTTTTCTTCCTTCCTTCCTTCTTTCTTTTCTTCCTTCCTTCTTTCCTTCCTTCCTTCCTTCCTTCTTCCTTTCTCTTTTTCCCTTCCTTCCTTCTTTTCTTCCTTCTTTCTTTTCTTTCTTTCTTCCTTCTTTCTTTTCTTCCTTCCTTCTTTTCTTTCTTTGTTTCTTTGTTTCTTTTTTTAAATGGGATGTGGGGTGTGGAGTGGGAAGATTGAAGGCTGTGAGCATAAATGTTGAATAAGCTATTAGAAGATATAGCTGTATTTGGTTAATTTTGTTTTATCTTTCATTAACATGGAGGATTCACTGGGTAGAGGATGGGGAGATGGCATATTTCAAAATGACTCATGCAAACACAAAGGCATCAAGAAAACTTTAAAGAAAAAATAGAATAAGAAAGTTGAATTAGATGGCCTTCCAACTTTGGATCTTTGGTCCTACATAATTTTATATCTGTTATGGGCATCTATGAGTCCTTCAGGCATTTCTATATTTGTTTATGAGCTCCTATTTTTTCTTTGTGATGGGTCACTGTCCCATATTTTAAGTATTTGTCAATACAAACTTATGAGGTTTTTTTTTTTTTGTGATAAAGGAAATAAATAACTGTCCTATTCTGATATTTACAATTTTATACACTGAGTAACTTTTCTAGAAGGCAAATTCCTTTTGAGGAAACTATATACATGAACCACACCTAAGCTTTATCGAGAAGATTTTCCTTAATGATCTACTCCAGGGTGAATGCATAATGGACCAAAGAGTGTGAGAAAAGGCCGGAATTCCCACTAAAGGATAAGGAATCAAATCTGAAACATTCTCTTTAGCAAAAGGCCAGAACACATTATGCCACTGAAAGTGACCCAAGAATATTCTCAACATGCTTTCCTCCCTTTGGGAGGCCCAGGGGAATTAATCAGGAGCCTCTGAGGGTCATGCATTCCCTTTAAAGCAAGAAGTCAGAGCATATGTACATGCTTGATGGGTTCATTTGTTTGACTAGTGATTATGATGATGACTGTGGTAGGTTATTTTGGAGTGCACAAAGAGAGAGGCATAGGGAATATAAGATGAGACCACAGAAATTAAGTTGACCTTCCAGAGAACTTGGAAGCTGTCGAGAAAGTCAATAGTCAAAAAGGGTTGTATAAAAGAGCCACAGAACAAGGAAGCAGTGTGAAATGGCTTCTGTGACAAGCAAAGTAAATTATTGTGTTTACTTATAAGTGTTGGCCAATAAATTGTTGGGTAAGTGCTAAACCACTGTATATTGTTGTTTAGGGGTGTGTATAAATGATAGAATCAGTTCTCCTTGAATAAAAATTTCCATAAATTTTACCCTCCTAAGAAAAGAGTTCCCTGAGAACCTTTATTCCTGCTGTGTCCTCTCTTCTCCAGTTTCTCTTGTTGATCATCATGTATTTCTTACCCCTTTAACTATATAAGTGTATTCTAAGACTATTCTTTGTCTTCTTCTTTCTTCTCTTTGTATTCTTTTTTTTATCTCATCACCATCTATGAATTCAATTGGATCTCTACTTGGATGAACCTCATATATTTCTAGCCAAGTTTCTCTTCTCTTCTAAGTTCCAGTTCTGCATTACCATCTATTAGAATTTTTCAATAGCTATTCATTTAGACATCTCAAAAGCAAATTGCCCCAAACAGAATTTATCTTACCCCTATAAGTTCATCCTTTTCTGAACCTCCCTATATCATTGTCAAGGGTACCATCATCCTTTTAATCCTGTAAGATCACAAACTGAAAGTCATCTTTAATGCCTTACTTCCATTCAATCTCTATACTCTATCCTTCTAAGTCCATTCTCTTTCCTCAACTCACGCAGCTTCTGTCCTATTTCACCTGGACTATTAGCCTACTAACTAAACCTCTGCCAATTAGTTTCTTCCCTCTATAATCCATTCTCCATCTAGCTGCTAAATACAGCTCTTATGTGATCATTCTATTCTCAATAAAATCTAGTGACTTTTTTTTTACTTCCAGAATCAAAAGCAAACTCCTCTGCTTAGATTTTAAGCCCTTCACAGCCTGGGTCCAATCTACTTTTCCATCCTTATTTTATATTATTCCTCCTTCTTCATTTTTTGGCCTAGCCTAGTGATGGGCAAACTATGGCCCCTTTGGCCAGATGCCACCCCTTGAAATGTTCTATCTGGCTGGCAACATCATTCCTAATCTGACTAATACAATGAGTAGGATACACTACAATGAAACTTCTAAAGATTTGCCTTAGAGACAGACTGAGAGATGAGCATTTCCTTTCCTTTGGCCCCCTCTTTAAAAAGTTTGCCCATCACTGGTCTAGCCTAATCAATGTTCTTTGCACTTGTCTTTCTATCTCTCATCTTTACCCTATGCTAGGTATGTACTTCCCCCGCTCTCTCTTCTGCCTCTTAGAATCCCAATAAGCTCAATTCAAATACCAACTCCTTTCCCATCCAGCTTCTTGTAGCCCTCCCTCATCATCTTGGGATTACTTAGTTTATAGTTTGCATTTTACTTCTATGTGTTTCTCCTTGGAATATGTGAGCTCCTTGTAAAATGGCCTTGTCTTACCCCAGCATTTCCCATAGTGCTGGCATCTACATAGTAGCTGCTTAATAATAAATGTTTCATGATCTATTGTAGAAATATTCTGGAGTTTGTTTTGTAGCTTTCCTGTTCAGTAAACTGGTATGGGTGGAGCATTACATTGTAATTATTGAATAAATCAATCAACGGATATTTATTATATACCTACAAACTACTGTGCTAGACGCTATGGAATTACAAAGATATTCAAGACAACCTTGCCCTTTAGAACCTTTTAAGTTAGGTGGAAAGATGAGATGTATATACTGAAAAAGACAAATGACCTGTGATAATAAATAAGGTGCCACATCTGCAGTACAGATGAATGGTACCAGATCTCAGTGAAGGACAGAACCCTTCTAATAGGGGTGCTCAGGAAAAAAAAAATGCAAAATCTGATTTGAGACTTGAAGGATAGGCAGGATTTACACAGATGAAGGAAGAAGAAGGCCTTTTGGTACTCAGAATTCTGAGAGAAGGGCATGGTGATGGAAGTGATTACAGACCAGAAGGTTATTGATCTGAGGGTGGAATGGATAGCAGAGACCATTTAGTATGACTCCCTCATATGGAAGAAACTGAGGTCAACTAAGTGACATCCAAGGTAGCAAATGTCAGGAGGGAGATGTAAACCCAGGTATCAACTCTTCTAGTCCAAACCTTCCATTTTACAGATGAAGAAACTGACATCTAAAGAGGTGATGTGACTTATTCAAGTCAGAGTTTGTGACTGGGGGCTCCCTCTAGGCAAAACCATAGGAATCTTCCACACCTCAGGTTTAATAGTAAAGGAAACCTAAGTCAAACCAGGAGAATCTCTTTAGTCATACCAAATAGTTTTCTAAAGTAAAATGCTTATATCTTCTCTATCTCCCGAGAGAAATTGCAAAATCTCTTCACACTATAGGCGGTCAAATGACATGGGGCCTCTACTCTGGGGCTTTCCTTTCCTCACTAGTAACCCCCTTTCCAGGACCACCATTTTAGGAAAGATGACAACCATGTTTCACCTTACTCATGCCTCAGCTCTCTCAGGAATTCTCTTTTTCCTCTCCTGCCACATCACCCTAAAGGACGTTTGCTTTCCTTGCCTTCTAGTTTATCTGAAGCTAACCTAGCTAGACCTGTAATTCAACTTACCAGGAGATCATGCCTGCCCTGTTGGCCCCAGAAAGGCAGCAGTCATTATCATTATCATCATTATTACCCAAACCAGTCATTAAAGATGTGCTTGAGCTATGTGCTTGCGATAATACGCACAGGGAGAATTACATGTATAATCTTTACTTCCTGTTGATCTAAATCTCTGGCAGACAACATTGTCACAGATATATGTTGGCAGGAAATAGAAAAAAAAGTAAACATTCCATCAATATGTGGATAATCAGTAAGGCATTTTGGTTATATATATACAGAGAGAGAGAGAGAGAGAGAGAGAGAGAGAGAGAGAGAGAGAGAGAGAGAGAGAGAGAGAGAGATACAGCTAGGTGGCACAGTAGATAGACTGATAGACCTGGAACGTTCATCTTCCAGAGTTCAAATCTGGCCCCAAACACTTAATAGCTGTGTGATCCTGGGCAAGTCATATAACATCTTTTGCCTCTATGTTACTGGAAATTTTGAGGTCTTTGAACTACATTTCCCATGAACCGACTAGCTTCCTGTCATTACGCACTGACGTCGACAGAGGGATAAAATTGAGGGGTTGGTGTTCCTCTTTCTCTGTGCTTCCTATAGTGGCATGCTTTTTGAGCAGCCTAAGCTAGCATGGCACGTGGCTTTATTTTCTAGAGACTACTAATGAATCTTATAAAACCATAATATTTTTAAAATTATTATTATATATTAATTTTATTTTTTAAACCTTGGCTTCCTTATCTGTAAAATAATTTGGAAAAGGAAATGATAAAAGATTCTAGTATCTCTGCCAAGAGAATTCCAAATGAGTTCATGAAGACTTGGACATGAGGGGAAGCTAGATGGATCAATGGATTAAGAGCCTGGCACAGGGGCAGCTGGGTAGCTCGGTGGATTGAGAGCCAGGCCTAGAGACGGGAGGTCCTAGGTTCAAATCCAGCCTCGGATACTTCCCAGCTGTGTGACCCTGGGCAAGTCACTTGACCCCCATTGCCACCCTTACCACTCTTCCACCAAGGAGCCAATACACTGAAGTTAAAGGTTTAAAAAAAAAAAAAACACCAAAGAGCCTGGCACAGAGGTGGGAGATCCTGGGTTCAAAATTGGCCTCAGATACTTCCGAGCGAAAGCAGACCATATTCTTGTTCTTCTTTATATCCCCAGAACTTTTCACAGGGCATGTGAAACATTTTATTGTGTGGTTGTTCAGTCATGTCCAAGTCTTCATGACTCTGTGGACCATCACCTGCCAATATTGTCTAGGGGGTTTTCTTGGCAAAGATACCAGAATGGTTTGCCATTGCCATCTCCAGTGGCTCAAGGCAAACAGAGGTTAAGTGACTTTCCCAGGGTCACACAGCTAGTAAGTGTACAAGGTCAAATTTTAACTTGGGTCTTTCTGATTCCAGACCCAGTGCTCTATCCACCAAGTCGCCTAGCCTGTAGCATAATAAGAGCTTAATAGAAACTTCTTGACTGACTTTCATTTTGAGTAGGTCCAACTTACTTAACTGTTTCAGTTTATTGTAGCATCATACTTCTATTCAGCCATGTTTGAAACTATGAAATCATTCTTGACTCTTCCTTATCTTTCAGCCTTCATATGCAATCATTTGATGGATCATGTCCCTCTTATCTCCATACTCTCTTTAGCATCCATTCCTTTCTCTCCACTCATATAGCCTCTACCCTAGTCAGACCTCCTCATCTATCACATAATCGCTCTCTCTTCCTCCAGCCTCTTCCCTCCTTAATCTGTCCTTACACCTATCAAATTGATATTTTTAAAGCTCAGATCTGACCATCCCACTCCCCATCTCAAAAAATAAAAACAAAAACACTTTATTAAGCTCTATTGCCTTGAGAGTAAAATGCAAACTTTTCCCCATGGCATTTCAAGCCCTCCAGAATCTGATTCATGTCTACTTTTTCAGTTTTGTCTTCTGTTACTCTCCTTCCTTCATTTGCTTCCATCCAGACTGTTCCACTAGCTGTTCCTCATGCATGACATTTTATATCCCGACTCTGTGGCCAGTCTGGAACATCTGGAATGTTCTCTCCTCTCCTTTGTCTCTTATTTCTGTCCCTAACTTCTTTTAAAGTCTAGCTCGTGTTACCGCCTTCATGAAGCCCTTACTGATCTTCGTTATTAGTACTTTCTACCTCTAAAAATAACTTCGAATTGATTACATAATTTTGTAATATTGTATAAATGATATAATATAGTAACCATATATAATATATACTTATATGTGCATCTCCATAGGTGTGTATGTATGTATATTAATTACTCATGTATCCTGTGTGTCCCCAGAGAAAAGTGTGGATTCTATAAGGATGCAGATTTTTAAACATTTTGCCGTTTCATCACTAGTGTGGTACCTTGAACATAATATGTGCTTCTAACTTTACTAAATGTGTGATAGTGCTCTAGCGATCTTGCTTCAAAAGGTATGTATTGAGCACCTGCTCTCTACTCAGCATGGTGGAAGCTACTGTATGTGGGAAGTAATGGCAAATGAGCAACAGAACATGCAGTCAGTAAAGACCTATTTAAATGCCAACAGTGTGCAGAGCACGGTACTAGGCACATAGTTTTGTTTTGTTTTTTTAATTAAAAAATTTTTTAAACCCTTATCTTCTGTCTTAGAATAAATACTGTGTATTGGTTCCAAGGCAGAAGAGTGGTAAGGGCTAGGCAATGGGGGTTAAGTGACTTGCCCAGGGTCACACAGCTAGGAAGTGTCTGAGACCAGATTTGAAACCAGGACCTCTCATATCTGGGCTTGACTCTCAATCCACTGAGACACCCAGTTGCCCCCTAGGCATGTAGTTTCAATAAGAAACTTCTTCTGTCCTTGGGGAGCTTAGATTCTATTAAGGGAAAAGGAATAAATATAAGTGGAAAGGTCAAACAGCTAACATCATAAGTAACAGAGCTGTGGACAGCTAAGTGGTTCAGTGGACAGAAAGGTAGGCCTAAAGATGGGAGGTCCTGGGTTCAAATATGGCCTCAGATATTTCCTACCTTTGTGGCCCTGGGCAAGTCACTTAATCCTCATTGTCTAGTTCTTACTGCTCTTCTGCTTTGGAACCAATACACATTACTGATTCTAAAACAGAAGGTTAAAAAAAAAGTAATGGAGCTGGGTTTTTTGTGGTGGCAGAGAACTGGAAATTAGAAGATGCCCATCAGTTGGAGAATGACTAAACAAATGGCATATGATCGTGAAGGAATGCTACTATGCCATAAGAAATGAAAAGCAGATTAAAAAATTTTTGTAAACTCTTACCTTTCCCCTTAGAATCAATACTGTGTATTGGTTCCAAGGCAGAAGGTCAGTAAGGGCTAGGCAATAGAGGTTACGTGACTTGCCCAGGGTCACACAGCTAGGACGTGTCTGAGGCCAAATTTGAACTCAGGACCTCCCATCTCTGGGACTGACTCTCAATCCACTGAACCACCCAGCTGCCCCATAATTTTTTTTTTAATGAAAAGACCTACATGAAATTATAGAGAGCAAAATGAGCAAAACTAAGAGAGTATTATTCACAGCAACAGAAATATCGTTTGAAGAATAACTTGAAGAGGCATGTAAGGTAAGATAGAGTCCCAGGGATGGAGACTTGAATTCCTGGGTTAAAATCTGGCATCTGATACTTCCTTTCTGTGTGACCCTAGGCCAGTCATTTAACCCCCGTTGTCTAGCCTTCACTGCTCTTCTGCCTTAGAATCAATACTTAGTATCAATTCTAAAATAGAAAGTAAAGATTAAAAAAAAACCCATATAACAAGAATAATTTACATATGTCTATAATCCAGAAAAAGAAATGATAAACAGAAACAATCAAGACATAGTTTTATATATACTTACTTTGTTTTGTTTTGTTTGTTTGTCAAATGATTCTTTCACTAGTATGGGCAGGTGAGGGAAGGAGATGCCTGGGAACTTTAAAGTAAGAAAAAATTAAATAATAAAAAAAAAATAAGTGATGTAACTGGGATTAGGACCCAAATTTCCTTGAATCTCCCTTGCCAATATGTTCAAGTAAAAAGTGGGACAAGATGGGTGTATCCCGTGAATGGAGAGCCATTAAACAAGCAATGCTGTTAAACTAGAATGAGCATTTTCTCAAAAGGGTGTCTCTAGTGATTATAGACCAAGACTTGTCATCCTTCTTGCCAATCCAGGTACTGTAAATAATTATATCAGGCTAATATCATTATTATTTGTATCTGTGTATGTGATTATACAGGAAGTGGGCACCAGTTAGAGAAAGTTCAGGGAATAATAAGATATACCAGTTCCTCTGGTTTAACTAAACAAGAAGGGAAAAGAAGCCTTTAACAATATGAAGAACCCATTGTGTCTTCCACCCAGAAATATACTTTCTAAAGCATATTTAACTTCCAGCTTTACATTTTACATATTTAAAGAGAGTTTTTCATTGAGTCAAATTTGGCAATGTCTTGTAGACTTAAAGCACTTTGTTCTCCAAGATTCCCAAGGCCTAAATAGTAACATGCATGTGAAGAAAATAATTCCATAATGTAAATTTATATGAAAAAATAATTAATTCTTCCCTAAATAGACAGCATGGTACAGTGGAAAGAGTACTAGACTTAGAGGCAGAAAGGCTTATTTTTTTCAAATTCTACCTTAGGCACTTGCTAGCTGGATGACCCCAAACAAGCTATTTAATCTCTCTGGGCCTCAGTTTCCTCATCTATAAAAAGGAGGATGTAAAACTCATTGACCTCTGATGTCCTATTGAGCTTTAAACCTGTTATCCAACATCCTCCTTATATTCATCATCCTGGAATGGCAGAGGTTCTGACTCTTGAATGATGATAGCAGGAGAGGGCAATCTTTGGACATTCTTCCCAGGTAGAAAAGTTTTGAGTTCAGATAGGAGCAGCTAGGTGTCTCAATGGATAGACACCAGGCCTAGAGTCAGGAAGACTCATCTTCCTGAGTTCAAATCCAGTCTCAGACATTTAGTAGCTGTATGACCATTGGAAAGTCACTTAGCCCTCCTTGCCTTGGTTTCCTCATCTGTAAAATGAACTGGAGAAGAAAATGACAAACCACTCCAGTATATTTTCCAAGAAAACCCCAAATGGAGTCAGGAAGAGTCAGACACAAGTGAAACAACTGAGTTTGGGCCATGGGGAATGGTGGGTCTGTCATCTGATGCCCAACCTAAGTATGGAGGGTTTTGTAATTGGAATGGCCACAGGATGACAAATTGTTCAGTTACTACCAAGGGACTGTATTCAATGTCAGTGCAACCAGTGAAAAATCTATCTAAAGTGACAAAATCACTGATTCTTGAAGTAAATATTAAAGTAAAATGCTGTTGCTCACTTATTTGTTAGTTTTAGAGGGAAGATCTATAATTTCATTGGTACAGGGCAAACTTTTTCAATAAAGGGAAAGATAGTAAATATTTTAGACTTTATGGGAAAAGAGGCAATACTGAGAATATTATATAGCAATTTATATAATTAGAGAAAACACATTCCTACAAATATTTTAATTGAAAAAATTCAAAATGTAATAAACATGTGCAATTTTTTTTTGCGATGCAGATCTATTAGCGTGAAGAATAATTATTTTGGACGGATGTATAATATTTCCCTTAAGTGGGGTTCGAAGTTAGTGTTCCTTTCTCATCCAAATTATTTGCAAAGATTCATCTAGGAATATGGACCTATCAGGGGATTTTATGTATTTCATATTTTAAAATGTCTTTTCACACAGATTGGTACTACCAAATACTGATATCAATCTGTGAGCATATGATTTTAGTTGAGTCAAAAGGCTAATAGTGGGGACAGCTAGGTGGCTCAGTGGCTAGAGAGGCAGGCCTAGAGACAGGAAGTCCTGGGTTTAAATTCTACCTCAGGAATTTCCTGGACAAGTCACTTAACTTCATTGGTCTAGCCTTTGCTGCTCTTTTGCCTTGAAACTTATAATTAGAATAAATTTTAAGATAAAAGGTAAAGTTTTTTTTAAGGCTAATAGTGATAATTTTATTTTCTCTGGATACATTTCTTCAGCAGCTATAATCAAATATGGCTTAATTCACTATCTGTGAATGTCTTTTCTTACATGATTAACAAATGAACCACTCAGAAACCTGCTATGGCTACAGCCTCATTTTCAAGTTTTTTTAAAAAAATTTGTTAAGAAATTCTGCTATGATGAGATATTTCACTTTTTATCATGATGTTGCAGTCCTGTGAGTGCTTAGTCTGGTAATGACAACTTACTCTTTTTTTTTTTTTTTAAACTTTACCATCTGCCTTAGAATCAATACTAAGGATTGGTTCCAAGGCAGAAAAGGGGGTAAGGATTTACAAATAGGGTTAAGTGACTTGTCCAGGTTCATACAGCTAGGAAGTATCTGAGGTCACATTTGAACCCAGAACCTTCCATTTCCAGGCCAGGCTCTTTATCCACTGAGCCACCTAGTTGGCCCATGGCAGATTATTCTTTTAGCACAATTATAGTGTTGTTATTTAATAAATGCATTTCTTTTGCCATCTAATTCAATAAGAAACTAATCCCTACTCTACTGAACTTTAAAAATATGAGAATCAAAATCTGCTTTTTTCCTTTTTTGTTTTGACATGATGGATATCCACTGGTAATAAAAAATAAATAAAATGTCAAAGTGCAATGTGAAATGTGTGGCACTCAAAAAGCTAGTGAGTTATAGCTCTGTCACTATGATTTGTAGTATGCCTCGCAGCAGAGCAAAGCAAAGAGACAGCATACAAGGTCTCTGTCCACAGAAAGTCTTCTGCAACTATTCAACTTTGCCTTTATGCCACCAAAGCATTCCCAGACTATATGTAAATGAGTCTGGCTATGTTCCAAAAAATCTTTAATGGATGCTGAAATTTGAATTTCATATAATTTTCATGTGCCATGAAATATCTTGACATAGAAATGTCCAAAAAAGAAACTCTTAAAAAAAAAAAAAACTTTACCTTAGATTTGATACTAAGTATTGGTTCCAAGGCAGAAGAGTGGTAAAGACTAGGCACCTGGAGTTTAGTGACTTGCCCAGGGTCACACAGGTAGGAAGTGTCTGAGGTCAGATTTGAACCCAGGACCTCCCATCGCCAGACTTGGCTCTCTATCCACTGAGTTACATAGTTCCCCCACACCCCAATAAAAAAACTCTTAACCAAAGCAAATCATCAACTGCTCTTACATTCAAATAGGGTTCCCAGAATTTATTGGATCATCGAAGAGTATTAGTAAATTAATTGCTCATGGTCCCACAGACAGAATGTCAGAAGCAAGGCTTGAGCCCACATCTTCCTGGCCTGGGAGCAGACCTCTGAACATTAGATCACACTGTCTCTCAACATAGAGTGTACACAAATCAGTTAAACTTATAATTGCGACTATTTCTTTTTTTAATTGAATTTTCATTATCATGCAAAACACACTTCCATATTGGCCATTGTTATGAGTGCAACTATTTCTAATCTGTGTCTTAGAAGTTATTTTGTTCCACAAAGAAAATATACTGATAGCTCTCCTCACTGAATCTTCCTAATAATAAGCAATAATAAAAACAAAAAATTACAACTTGGCATTGTGAGTAGTAAGTTGGCTTTAGAGTCAAGAAGAATTGGAATTCATTTCAATTTTTGACATATACATGTCAGGTGATTCAGGACAAGTAATTTAACCTTCCTCTGCCTCAGTTTCCCCATCTGTAAAATAGATTTGTAAGGATAAAAATGAAATAATATAAGCAAAGCACTTTGCAAAACTTGGCTATATATATGCATATATATATGTGTATATACATGTGTTAGCTAATATTTCTTAATCTCTCAGACCTTTAGGCAATTCTCTAATACTATAATTTACAAATGAGTCACCAGGGCAGCTAGGGGACAGAGTGGATAGAGCACCAAGCCTGGATTTTGGAAGACCAAAATTCAAATTTGACCTCACATACTTCCTAGCTGTGTGATCCTAGGCAAGTCATTTAACCCTGATTGCTCAGCCTTTGTAGCACTTTTGTCTTAGAATTGATACTAAGACAGAAGGTAAGTATTTAAAAAAATAGCTGCCAATAAGTATTGATAGAGGGGGTTTTCTACTGCAAGGAAGATCAGAAGATCACACCAAAATCAAAGTATTTTTTAAAATCCTAATAAATAACTTACCTTGTTCTTTAGAGTCTCCCAAACATTTGCCTACTCATTTACTTCAATTAATTTCACTAGAAATGCGTGAGTCAATTAGAATCACTTCAGTAGCTAACATTATTCCCCATTTTCTGTTCTTTGCCTTCTGGATTTTTTCACCTTCCTGTGAGGTAAAAATCAGCCAGGATATTCTCATTTTACTGCATGTCCTCAGAGAGATACACTTTTGGGGCAATTTAATCAAATTTAAAGAGACTGAAGAGAGGAAAATAGAAAATCTGTGAAATTCACATGTCTTGTGAAGTTTTCTAAGGATGTTCTTTCTATTGGTATCTATCTCACCTAGCGGCCACCATCCCCAACTATTCTTTTTATTATTATTATTATTTTTTAAACCCTTAGTAACAATTCTAATACAGAAGGGCAAGGGCTAGGCAAATGGGGATAAAAGACTTGCCCAGGGTCACACAAGTAGGAAGTATCTAAGGTCAGATTTGAACCCAGGATCTGCTAACTCTGGGCCAGACTCTCTATCCACCAGGGTGCCCTGCCTCCCCTCTGACAATCTATTCCTCTAAAACAAACGAACCCTTTTTTTCTTTCTGTAGTTTAACAAATAGGATAGGCCTAGGAATAGTTTTCGTAGGCAGATTGCCTTTGGCATGCCCTCCTCACTCCTTTTTGCAGCATCCTTCTCCCCGCTATGATCACACAAATTCACTTTGCTTGCAGGTAGGTGCCAAATAATCCCCGATGGTTTAAAGTGTTATCCCTCCCAGAAGTATTTGTGACTTGGGGGTGGGAGGATATATGACAGCTGTCTACAAATAGCACCAATGTGGCAGATGGATTAAACTCATCCCGTGTAGTTTGTTCAAATCCTATAATTCCTCTCTTAGGAATATAATTTTTGGTTTATAAATAATTTGAGATGTTTGCTGAAAATTCTAATAAGAAATATATACATATTTTATGTGCATATATAGTTATGTATATGTGCATTATATTATATTAATACTATATATGCATAATAACATATTTATTTAGCATTTTAAGGTTTGCAAAACACTTCGTATACATATATAATCTCATTGGATTTGGGAAGTGGCTGCTATTATCTCACAGATGAGGACACTAAAACAGAGTCCAGTGTCACAGTTATATTAAGTTTCTAAGGTAAATTTCAAACTCAGATTTTCCTGACTACAAGTATAAAACTGTATCTTGACTAAATTCTTATTACTTATACCGACATAAGGGCCAGCTAGATGGCACAGTTGATAGAATGCCAGACCTGGACTTTTCTTCAAATCCTGATTTCAAATTTGGCCTCATGCCCTCATTAATTACGCAACCCTGGGCAAGTCACTTGACTCTTTTTGCCTCAGTTTCCTCATCTAAAAACTGAGCTAGAAACAGAAATTGAAAAACTACTCCTGTATCTTTGCCAAGAAAACTCCCAAAAAGGGATCATGAAAAGTCAGAAATGGCTGAAACAACTAAACAGCATATTGATGTGGGAAAGCCATATTTTAAAATCTGATGAATTTGACTCAATCCAAGATTGAAATAGTTATTCCAGCTATCACAGTTGTCCTTATTTTTCTGTAGAAATAAAAGTTCTAGAATTTTCTAAAAACATTTAATAAAAGGATATATATTCATATGACTAAGGGAGAAGAGGCCAAGTCTTTTATTCAGGCAGAGCTTGGAAAGAAGATATAAGATCTGAAAAAGGTTCTTAGAAGTGATATCAAATCAGGAGTTTGTTGGAGCCAACCTCAACCAGATGGACCAATTGTTAAATTTTCCATGTGAGCATTCACTCTTCCGAAATTGGCAAATGTTAAAAATAAACAAATAAGGGCTTAATTCTTTTTATTGTTGCTTGTAATGGAGAAAATGTTAATAATTCAGATAAAACTTTAAAAATGTCCTTCATGAAGAGTGTTGTTAAACATTTACCAGCACACACCATCCATCAAATCAAACGACCTCATTTTGTAAATGAACATTCTATGACTCACAAAGGTTACTCGAATTGCTAAGCAACACATAGAGGTAATAGTAGAATTCGGACTAAAGCCCAGGTTTCTGAATTCCCAGACCTGATGAATTTGACTCAATCCAAGATTGAAATAGTTATTCCAGCTATCACAGTTGTCCTTATTTTTCTGTAGAAATAAAAGTTCTAGAATTTTCTAAAAACATTTAATAAAAGGATATATATTCATATGACAGAATTCTCCACTTCCTCTGATCCCTTTTTCCAAGAGTGAACCCCACTATATGTACAGGGAAAAGACAATTCTACCTGTGTTGTACAATTTAAAGGGTATAAGAATCCCATCCTCCTTAAGTAGTTCTCCTAGTGACCTATGGCCATCATATGAAATTCCACCAGTAGAGTTTCATTCATTCTGGTTGAAATGTGACTAACTTATAACAACTTAAATGTTTTGGTCTACCTATTTAACAATGTTTAGCTGACAGCAGAATGGAGGCCAGAACTAGGTGGTGAAATGTGACCATAGACAACTGGGAAAAATATGATTTGTCTGTTGGTGATGGAATACTATTGTGCTGAAAGGAATAATGAACTGGAGGAATTCCATGTGAACTGGAATGACCTCCAGGAATTGATGCAAAGCCAAAGGAGCAGAACCAAGAGAACATTATATATACAGAGACAGATACACTGTGGCACAATTGAATGTAATGGACTTCTCTACTAGCAGCAATGCAATGATCCAGGACAATTCTGAGGGATTTATGAGAAAAAAACACTATCCACAGCCAGAGAAAGGACTGTGGGAGTAGAAATATAGAAGAAAAACAACTTCTTGATCACGTGGTTCAATGGGGATATGATTGGGGATGTAGATCCTAAACAATCACCCTAGTGCAAATATTAATAATATGGAAATATGTCTTGATCAATGACACATATAAAATCCAGTGGAATTGCTCATTGGCTATGGGAGGGGGGTGGGAGGAGGAGAGGGAAAGAACATGGAATCATGGAAAAATATTCTAAATTAATTAATTAAATAAAGAATTTTCAAATTAAAAAAAATGTGATTTAACTGAGTAACTTATAAGAAGAGGAAGGAAAGACTGATGAAAGGAATGAAAAAAGGGGGTGGTTGAGACTAAGTTAATCTTTCATAGCTCAAAATTTTTGCATCTCGCCTTGTAATTCTCTATAAATTCATTTTTTGGTTAATTCAATGTAAATTGGATAGGGAATGAGGCTGAATATGTGGAAAGACCATCAAAGTCAAAGAAAATGTCAGTGTAGAGCAATAAAATGCCTCTTGTATTCATAATTTGAAGGATTATAGATTTAGAGATAGAAGAGACCTGATAGGTTGTCTAGTGCAAACCCTTTATTGATGAGAAAGCTGGGGCCCTGAGAAACTGAATGGCTCAGCACATGGCAGAGTCAGAATTTGTTTGATCTGATGCCAAATTCAACACTCCTCAAGGACTTTCTTGGTCTTTTTCTTCTTAAAATAGGTGAGATACATTTCTAAATCATATATGGGGTGAGGGAAGTTTTAAGACCCATTTGATTTGAATTTGACTCAAAGTTTGAGTCTTTTTTTTTTATCTTTTAAAAATCCTTTAAAGATAAAATCAGATTTTTGCCAAAGAAAAGTAAGTTCGAATCCCAAAAAGCCTGGTGTTCCACTCTCAATTGAAAAACCATATGGTATGAATTGAAAACTTGGAAAAATGTATTTCTCTCTCTCTCCAGTCCTCCTTTTTAGCTCAAAGTTTAACAGCCTACTGAAAACAAAAAGAGTCAGGGGCAATGATTTGGACAGCTCTCAACAGGTTCTTTTACAAAAAAAATAATGCTATTTCCGATCTCATTCCCTATGGAGCCCTTTTCTAAAATGAAATTTTTACTCAAGGATACCTTTATTCTAAAAGTAATGAAAAGCAATGACATCTGAAACACTCTAAGTGGGAACAGAGTGATAGGCTTCAGCTCAGGGCTGGTTGTGGATGAATATCTCCTCAAACTTCAAGGCTTCAGCGGGGAAAAGAAAACTTTAGAAAATAGCAATTATCACACAAGGGCAAGCATTCCAGGCAATGTATCATAGTGGGAAAATGTCATATTTAGAGTCAGAGGACTTGGGTTCAATTTCCAGAAATCAGTTAACCTCACTGAGCCTCAGTGTCTTCATTTGTACGATAATAGTGTTGGATTTGGATGATCTCTGAAGTCCATTTGGATTCTAAATTTATAATCTGGCAGCTATGTGGTTTAGTGCAGTGATTAGTTGTTTAGTCATGCATAATTCTTCATGACCACATTTGGGGTTTCCTTAGCAAAGATACTGGAATGGTTTGCCATTTCCTTCTCCAGCTCATTTTACTGAGGAAGAAACTGAGGCAAACAGGGGGAAGTCATTTTCCAGGGTTACATAGCTAGGAAGTATCTAAGGCCAGATTTGAACTCCAGAAGATGTATGTACCACATAGCTGCCTTCTAGTTCAGCAGTGTCAAAGTCAAACAAAAGTTGGGGCCACTAAACCCTATATAAGTATACCGGATGACACATATTAACTTAGAAATCCCCATATTAACATTATCTATGTTCTATTGAACTTTTATTTGTTTTTAAAATATTTTCCAATTACGTTTTAATGGATTTGAAGTCAGGAAGCCCCAAGTTTGAATACTGCTGTTAAAGGTCACCAGCTATGTGACCTTGAAAAAATGGTTTAATATCTTCTAACCTCAGCTTTCCCCATTAAAAAATGGGCATAATAATAGCATCTTTATCACAGGATTAAATGAAATAATACATATAATAATAGTACATAGTAGTGTATTATCTGCATGACTCAAGATTAGGGTTTCTAAAATAAAGAAATCACAGTCTTGATAACTTATTGTTATTTTCTTGGTACTCCCAAATGGTAATTCCTCCTCCTAATCATTGTGTTTCTTTTTTATATATCTCATATCTACATATCTATGAATATGTTGTACCTTCCTTGTAGAATCTAAGGCCTTTAAAGACAAGGATTCTCTATTTTTTTTCATTTATATCCTCTATGTCTTTTCCAACGCCTGCCTCTAATGCTTATTACCTTAATTGCTTGATGGTCAGTATGTTTCTTCTATCACCAATTAGTTCTCCCCTCCCCTCCCCTGCCCTACCCTCCCCTACCCTCCCCTGCCCTCCC
>NC_058133.1:392058956-392094356 GCF_016433145.1 Gracilinanus agilis | reverse complement strand
CCCCTTCCCTCCTCCCCTTCCCTCCCCTTCCCTCCTCTCCCCTTCCCTTCTCTTCTCTTTCTCTCTCTATATAATGTGATATTGGAAATTTGGGGGTCTTAATATTGAGATCCATGGTATAAACTTCCTGTGGACATTTAGGGACTTGAAAACTACATTTCCCATGATTCCTCTTACATAATACAGGTGGCAGGAAGTGTGATTACAAGACAGAGGTATAAAGGCTCAGAACTTGATTGGGATGCACTCTTTCCTATGAAGCAGCCAGGGGGAAAATATGATGAAGTATTTGAATTAGATCTTAGCAGGCACGTGTTTTTTTTAAATTATCAATATGGATTACAATAAAAACCTAATTTTTAAAATATATCCTCCTATATTAATTTTATTTGTTACAATATATCTATCTATATATCTATATCTATATATCTGTCTGTGCTTTTATCTGTTCATGTTTCTCTTTGTGTGTCTCTGTCTCTGTGTGTATTTCTATTTCTGTCTTTATCTTCTCCTCATTTTAAAAAAATTACATAAAACCATTATTTAAAAAAAAGGAATAAAATTAGTCGAAGGAGAAAAGTCCAGGCAAGCTGGTTTTTTACAATATTGTACTTTACCAAGCCTTCATCCTCACCAGTTCTTTATCATTATCCCTCTTTTTCTATCCCAACCATCCCACAAAGGAGCTGGGGAAACAGCCATTTTTTAAAGAAAAGAATCAGCAAGTATATTCTGATTGTTGATGACTTGAAAACCTGAGGACTGTATTCAGTGGGCCCATTTTCTCCAGGATAACTATGTTTCCCATATTCCTAGTTTTGCCATTTATTACTCAAAGGTAGCTCATCAATAGATTTTTTTTTTCTGGTAGATTTTTGAGTTTCCCCTTTCTTTGTATTCCTGATCTCCAGTTCTGTGGTGCCTGAATTGCCCTTTGCAGATTCTTTCAAGGTGTTGAATTTAACAAGTGTCTTTCAGGGAAACAGCCTATTAGAAGAAAAACAGAAATGATACTAATAATTGTCTCCAATGGTTAGCACAGCTCTGGAAAAGAATAGTCTGAGATAAGAGAGCAAAAATAGTTCCAGACACAGACTGTCGAGTGGGAAGGGGAAGGAAGAGTACATAATAAGTGATATGTTCATTCCTTCCCTTATAAAGGAACCCACATGGGGGAATTTTCACTAGCATTTCTGGCTGCCATGGAATATCCTTGTACACCCAAATTAAAAGAATTTACAAAGAGAACTTGAAGGCCGTTGGCTTCTAAGATTCATGCTTGCAGGAAACAGTGGATCCCATCTGCTTCTGTCTTACCTGGCAGCTCTTATAGGAAGTAGAACTCAATAGCTCTGTTCTAATTATGAAGATGCCCTGGCAAAAAGTTCCTGGGCACTGCTCAAACTGTCTAATCTTACATTTAGGATAGCCAGAACTAAGAGGGCAACATTCGGATAATAGTTTCTTGTCAATCACTATTAATGATGAACTACTAGTGTGTCAGAAACTGTCTACAGATAACTGAGAAAATCTGAAGAATCTTCAGTAAATATTACAAGAAAATAAAGAAAATGTACAACCACCGGCAAGTCACAATCTCTGATTCTCACTTTCCTGACCTGTAAAATGGGAATGGGAATGCTTCCACCCCCCCAGGGCTATTGTAAGGATCAAGTGAGGTAATCTACAAATAGTGCTTTGCATTCTTCAAAGTACTTCATAAAAGTCAGCTATTATTGACATAATCCAATTCTCATCCTATATAAAAGTAACAAAAGAAACCCAATCTTTTCAGTTCAGAAAGTTCCAAAAATTTGGAAAGGGAGTATATAAGGATAAGGTTAGAGGTGTAATTTCTTTCTATTTTATTTTGGAAACAAGTAAAAATGCCTCTACGCAATAGAATTGTGCCATAACTAACTATTTTAACCTTGAAAATGTATATATTTATAGTGATAAATGAATAATTATATTCTCATTTGATAGTTTACAGATAAAAATAAATTCATAATTCTTCATTTCTGCAAAAGTCCACTGAGCCACACACTATCTTGAAGAGGCACATTTAAAATCCTAGGACTGACCATGAACTTTAAAAGCCAGTTATAATTTTAAGGAATTCACCCACTTACAATGTACCCTTGGTCATCTCAAACACACAATGAAAGCATGGAGGTTTCTACTCTCAGAAGTTTGTTGTTGCTTTTAAGTTGCTTTTTACCAAACTTTTTGACATGGCATGAGATGAAAGGGAGCAAAAAAATGCTATTATAAAGTTCTCTGAGAATTATTTCCTCCACAGTTTAATTGGGTGTCAGTAGAATCACCAAGAATAGCATCCTATTTTAAAAACTGGATATCTTCAGATTGTGTAAATGAGGAAATGTTGATCTGGGAGAAGCTGAGTCCTCCGTTCTTGTGATGATCAGGTCTAAGGAACATAAAAATGCTCTGATTCATTTTATTATTATTAAAGATTAAATAGTTCCTATCCACTGTCCCTCTTACATACCCATTCACTTGTTCAACCTCTGTCCTTCTAACACCCCCCCCCCCCACCATACTCCACTATCACAGGACTATGTCATAAGGAATATAAGAAAGTGGGCGAGCCAGCAGGGATTTCCCAGGCTGCAAAGTCAGATGTTAAATATCATGTCTATTTGCCAACTGGGCGGGGCTGCGCAAAAGGTATGACTGAAATCTGACAGATATAACTATACTGATATCACATATGCACAGATAGACAGAGGTATAGGCAGACAGACAGAAAGAGATAAACAGATGAATAGATAGATAGATAGATAGATAGATAGATAGATAGATAGATAGATAAGATAGATACATTAAATAGACAGATTAGATAGTTGATAGATTAGACAGACAGAGAGATGGATGGACAGACAGACAGATATGGACAGATCAATAGATAGATTCCGTAAATGTAATAAATGTGGTGATACTACTTTGAGGAATCTTCCTAAAATGACAGGGAAAAGAGAGCTCTTGAATATAATTAAATGCAAAACCTCCAACAATGCTGACATTTTAAAAGGCTACATAAGAGCAAAAGTTCATCTGGTGAACCCAAATGTAAAAGAGAAAAATTATTTCAGTGATTCCTTTGAGCTAAAATGTATTACCCGCTACAGAGCTATTTTCTTGAGAATTCAAGATTCATCCCATTCTTGTTATTATTGTCATTTTTTTCTTGTTCCTCATTTGTAAAAAAAAAACTGTTATTTGCTAATCTGAAAAACACAAATAGCTACCTCCTCCACTTCAGCAATGGCAGCACGTCATTGATCTTTGCCTAGGAAGTGTCTAGCAAAGCTTTCCAATTAGAGGTGCTCTATTAAGAAAGGTAATGATTATGATTCAGTTTATGTAGTGTCATAAATACACCATAGGTGGTGAAGGACAACAGATACAATTACACTAAGCAATGGATAAGTCTATATACCAAAAAGATTATAGTCTTAAGACATGAACTGCATACAAAGAAGGGCAGGCAGGACATTACTGTAGTTATTTTTTTCCTAGCAATCATGCCATAAATTCATCTCACACTCTCCCTCTCAAACACTGCTTTTCCTTTAAACTTCCCTATTCCCGTTCATGATATCATCCTTTTCCTATCCTATACTTGGAACCTCAGTATCCCCTACAGCAGTTAACATATCTCTCCCCTCCTTTCTATTCCCACTGCCCCCTCCCTAGGTTAGTCTTGGAAAATAACTTCCTTATTAGTCTCCACATTTCTAGTTTCAACCCTTACCAACACTACTGTCAGCCATGCATTTTTGAATGCATATCACTCTAGAGCTCCAAAACCTTCATTGGCTGCCAGCTGCCCATAGAAATAAAAATTCCTCTAGTTAGGAATTCAGAAACTGTCACAATAAGATCTGAATCTACCTTTACAATTTTGTATCATCTTCTCTCCATCAAATGCTTTATTTAGCCAAACTAAATTTTGTGCCTTTATCTAGATCTATCCTCTTGCTCTACCTATATACCTTTGCCTGTGATATTAATTTCCTGTTCACTTAAGGTTCAGTTTGAATGTCACCTACTCTGCTGCCCCTCTTATTTGGAAATGGTCTTTCCATCCTCTAAACTGTCAAGGTATATTGTACCTCTCATTTACTCATATTCTATTGTGCATTTTAAGTATTTATAGATTTCTTCCAAAATTGAACAGGAAGAAGAAAGTAGACTTTTGACTACTATGAATTCTTTTAATGGCCCTAAGCTATTCCTTGAAACAAAGGCCCATCTTTTAACATTATTATTCTTCCAGGTAGGCTATAGGGCTAAGAGTCATGAAATACCAGAATGACTGAAAGATGAAAAATTGAGGGTCATGCAAAGGGCAAGGGAGAGGCATATGGTGAGTGTGAGCAAGCAACTGCACACTACAAAAGAGGAACTGAGCAGAAGGAGTACGAAGGATATTATCAGAAAGAAATGTAAGTGAGGAAAAAAAAAAGATGGAATGGTCACACAGAAAAAATGTGAGTCGACCAATAGAGAACTGTGTTCCTTCAGGATGCTAGGAGAATTAGAGTAAGGTCCCAGGGAATGGAGTGCACCCCCAAGGAAAATATGGACAAAAGTTGCACTAAATGGATAGTCATAGATAGATTGTAATCTGTATTCCTGGAGGGAATGCCCATGAAAATGAGTTCTTAGAACTATCTAAAAATCTAAGTAGGTACATGCTTTACCTTCACTAGCAAATAGTGAAAGTCTTCAGGGCAAAGACCATTCTTTCTCAACTTTGTGATGTCAAAATACACACTACAGGGGATAGCTAAGTGGCTCAGGGGACTGAGAACCAGGCTTAGAGATGAGAGGTCCTAAATTCAAATCTGGCCTCAGACATTTCCTAATTGTGTGACCCTGGGAAAGTCACAGCCCCCACTGCCTAGTCCTTACTACTCTTCCTTGGAACCAATACACAGTATTTAAAATAATAAAAAATTATTTTAAATAATAATAAATAAATTAAAATTGTCTCCTCAAAGAGCTATGAGCTATCAACCCACACAGAATCCCAGACTCTGGCAGCTCTGGTCACCAAACTCCTGGGAGTGCAACAGCACTAGATGACAACTTCAAAGAGCCATTTAAGTGGGAAGCTTAAATACCTTTCTTGGGGAACATGGGGACTGAGGATGAGAGGGATAGTTGATTGACTTTACAATGGTAAAAGAGAAAAATGAGGAGTCCTAGACAGGAATAAAAGTGAGGAACTGATGCTTTACAAGGGACACAAAAGGGAAAGACCCAGCCAAGGTCTAGGCCACCTTGGTAAAGACTTTTGGCTTAAGGGGAGAAACCATTGGGGCAAAAGAGATTAGCCCTCCCCACCTAAACTACTTTAAAGTCTATTGTTAGTCTGAGATCAGAAGTTGGACTTTCCCCTCAAGGAGAGACTCTCATGTGACCGAGGTCAAACTTGGAGCTTTTCACCTTTCAGCTATCTAAAATGGGGGTCATTGAATCTTACTAGGCTACAAGTTTGGGGGCTTCTAGATTTCACAATGACAAAATAATTTAAAATTAAAATTAAATTAAAAAAAGAACAAAATACAGAATCCCCAAAGAGTAAGATGGGATCTCAGAACCCACCTATTCCAACTACTTCATTTATACATGTGAAAACTGAGGCCCAGGGAGGTTGGGTTATTACCTAAGATTGCACAGGTGATAATACATTTTGAATTGAGTATATATTATATATGTATACATACTCACATTATATACATACTTAGGTATATGCATGTATATGTGTATGTATGCAGGTATATGTGTATTATATGTAAATGTGTAGGTATATGTGTGTTACATTTTGTTTGTATAGGTGTGGAGAGAGACAGACAGAGAGACGAAGACAGAGGGAAACAGAGACAGAGAGAATGGGATATATTAAATATTATCCATCCAATTAATAAATTTTTGAAAAGAAAAAAAGAAATACTCAAAACATGGTAAATGTTCAGTTAATGTGTTTGTTTCCAGGAGACTGAACTTGCTGATCTTTTTTTTCCCTTTTCCCTTGATCTTCTATTTAATTCCACTTCTCTCACAATCCCTCTCATTGTCTGCCTATGTCTGTCTGTCTCTCTTTTAATAATTATTTTCCTGATGAAAAATGCCTACCCTCCTGCCCTCACAAAAGTGTCAGCATCCACTCACTGAATCACCTGGGGAAGAATATAATTCATTCTCATCAACTACAGTTAGTAAGTATAACATAGAATCGAGAGCGGGTTGAGATAAGGTTGATTACTTTGCTTTTGTTATCAATCCTGTAATTCAGTGTGACAGATCAGAAAGATACAAAGAAACCAAGGGGAAACATATTCAAAATACATTTAACAAATCCTAAGGAACAAAAGCCAAAAGATTCAGAAGCAAAGGAACATTAAGTGCCTTTCCTGTTGATGGAGAAAGTGGAAGCAGCAATATGAACTAAACTTCGGAAATTTCTTTAAGATTTTAATTTATTTTTTGTTACAAACAAAATAAGAATTTTAAAAAATAACCACTAGTTCATACACTTCTAGATTTAAAATTGGAAGAGACTTGAGAGATGATCTAACCTGACAGATTCCAATAACCTGATTCTCCTTCTCATGTGAAATCATCACACCTTAGACCTGCTATGGCTTGAAACTGGAATACATCCAAAAAGCCACAAGTTAGGAATTCCACTCTCTGAATGCAACCTCCTATTCTTTTACCTACCTCTTCCCCTATCTCCCTCATACTAAACCTCATCCTTTGCTCTTATCATTCTCCTCTGACCTCAGTTAACTTCAAGGAAATCAAAGGTCTCAGATGGGTCTGAATGGGAATCAATTTTGAATCCACCTGACAGGTCTCATCTCTCATCTTGTCCAAGAGAATATTGTGAAAGATTTCGTCTTGAAATCGATAGTGGAACTGACCTCCTCATTCATTCATTTTTATAGATAGACACCGAAGTCACATTTGCCTTTCTGCTGGTCCTGCCATGCTATTTTTCATAAAAGGAGTTTTTATAGACACTCATAATGAAATGTAGACTCTTTATTCAAGGCACTTCCTAAGAAGACGTTAGAATCACAGATACGTGTGTGCATGTGTACATGTGTTTATACATATATACCAAAGGGATTACACTGTCAACTCTTTCTCCCTCTCCTTCTCCTTCTCTCTTCCTGCCTCCTCACCTCTCTCTGCAAGCATGTGTGTATGTATGTATTCATATTGGCATATATGTGTATGTATATACATGCATTTGCACATAAAATACATGCCAGAATAGGAGTATGTGTGTGTGTTTGTATGTGTATATTTATATACCAGAGTGACATATGTAGGCATGTAATTGATAGTACAAACTCATCATCATGCTTTACATGTACATATATGTCACATGTATACATATAAACATACATTGTATGCACATATAACATGCCAAAGAGCTTAATATACATACATACAAATAAATATATTTATATAGGATATATAGGATATGCCAAATAATTCATATATATATAAACATATATACAGTAATACAGCTATATAAAAACCTATAACAATTCAAACTCTTTGGTATAGACACTACAAGGTATAACTTCACAATTTAACTAACGATAAATTCTTTGACATGGTCACTACGTGGCACAACTAGACTTTCTTAACACATTATAGGAACTCAATCAATGTTGACAGCAAATTGAAATGGGTTAATGTGATTTTCAAAATGATCAGAGTAAATTAGGTCAGGAAAGGCTGTGACTTAATTTTTTTTAAATCACAAATGTCTGAGGCTTTTCCTTTAATATACTATAAACTCCTTGAGGGCAAGGACTAGTTTTTTGTCAGCCCCCCTTTTTTTTTGCATTCCCCACTGCTTATTATAGTTTCCAGCACATAGAAAGTACTTAATAAATGCTCATTAACTTGACTTGATCCTCCCTTTTTGCAGTGCTTCTCTTCAACAATAGTTTACATTTTTGTCTAACTACTGTGTTCTAATCTTTATTCTGTAGCAGAGAAAGCTTTAAACTTGGACTTATGCTCTGAAAGACCTGGGTTCAAATTCTGATTTTGAGATTTATTAGCTGCATGACCATAGAATAGTGATCTAACTTTTTTGAATGTTTTTCCTCATCTGTCACATGGAAATAATTATGCCCATTTTATCTATCAGACAGTATAACAGTGACAGGGTTCAAATGAAATAATGTATCAAAAATGTTTTGTAAACTTTAAGATGATATTCAAACACTAGTTTTTATAATCGTTGTTGTCATTACGATTATCATTTCCCCAAACCTGTATTTACTTTGCTGAATATTCTACCTGGAATTTCAGAAGTATAATCTTATTTAAGAAGCCACTGAAATTCAGTGGAGCTATATATACTATGTGAACCTTTGTCCAAATTGACTTTAATTCAGGGGGCAGCTTGGTGGCTCAGTGGATTGAGAACCAGGCTCAGAGATGGGAGGTCCTGGGTTCAAATCTGGTCTCAGATACTTCCTAGCCGTGTGACCCTGGGCAAGTCACTTAACCTCCATTGCCTAGCCCTTACCACTCTTCTGCCTTGGAACCAATACACAGTATTGATTCCAAGATGGAAGGCAAGAGTTTAAAAAACTAAAATAAATTAAAAAAACCCAAATTGACCTTAATTCTAAAATCTCCACTTCATTCAAAAGCCTAACTTCATCTCAAATCTAACCAGTCATTCATGAGGATACTTTCAGTACATGAACAAATAATTGGAGTGGGGAGGGGAAGAAACTAGTCTATAAATATTTGAGGGGACGTTAATGACTAACCTTTAGTGTCAGAAATTATTGTTGTTAGTTCTATGAACTTTATATGTTCCGATGAATTCTTTTCTAGGTTACCTGAAAATAGTTTTAAAGTTTTATCTTATCCAATTAGGAAAGTGATAAAACATTGATATCACTATAGGTAGGCTATTATGTACAGGTTACCTAGCAAAGTCATTCTGCATAGCTGGAAGATCAAGAAAGTCAAACCAAGTCTTCGGAAATTTATCCTGAGTTTCTTGGCAACTGTATTTTAACTCAAAGCCAATATATTTAAAGAATTCTCATAGATCAGGGGATAAGATTTTCAAATATGACATCCCACTTTTGTTGAGAGGGAGCCTCTAAATATATTTTGTAATAATATTAATATTTTACCATGGTCCTATTATATTTTTCATTTTGCAAATCTGATTACCCTAACCACAAACATTATAACATATGAAGGAAATATTCTAAATAAAAAATGATTATTCAAATCTGGCCTCAGACACTTCCCAGCTGTGTGACTCTGGGCAAGTCACTTGACCCCAATTGCCTACCCTTACCACTCTTCTGCCTTGGAGCCAATGCACAGTACTGACTCCAAGACAGAAGGTAAGGGTTTAAAAATAAAAAATGATTGGGATATCTTCAGTGTCCCATTCTGGAATGTGTGACCATGTCAGTGTTCCAGAGCACTGGATTTTAAGTCAGAGCATAAATAAATTCAAGTCTTAACTCTGTCAGTAACCATAAAGCCTTGGGCAAGATTCTCAAACTGTCTGTGTCCCTTTTGCTACTTTAAAAATATTATTTGCACTATTTAGATCACAAAGTTGTTGTGATATGTAAATGTGAGCTATTCTGGTTATGTATAGACATAGCAACTATGGTCATGGATGCTACTGTGCAGAAAAAGTAATGCCAGAGGAAAGCACCTAGAAGGGAAAGAAAACTCCAAGAGAAAGTATATCCCCAAAATGCTAATTGGTGAGCAAAGTATGTAGTAAGAAACCTGGAAGTGGTCTAGAGAAAGGCACATGGATGGATGAAGTCAATTTCACATCTGGTTTTTAATTTGATCCTCACAACTACCCTCCTGAAATAGAAAGGGGAGCTCTATGAAGTTTATTTTAAGAGGGAGACCTTGTAGGCTAGGAAACCAGCATCAGCTAGGAGAGAAGGCTGGATTGGGAGTTAAAATTTATATGTTCCAATCCTAGCTCTGTCATGTGCTAGCCATGAGACCCTGGTCAAGTACCTTTTGGTGTTGCAGGTACTCTAACACTATAAGTTACCTGTGAGTTATTGATCCATATTAATGGAATGAGGTTCCCACTGGAAACTTCTAATACTGGTAAAATCACCATTGTGTCCTAAAAGTCTTAATGCTACTTTAAGCTTTAATAGCTTATATTTATATTAATTCAATTAATGTATTAATTCTATTAATAGACATATATATCAGTATTATTCCTTGTCAGATATTTGGAACCTTCTATTTGATAACCTTTTTTAAAACCCTTATTTTCTACCTTAGAATTAATATTCTAAGAAATAATAAAATTCTGCCTGGTCCAAGCCAGAAGAACAGTAAGGTCTAGGCAATAGTGGTTAAGTGACTTCTCCAAGGTCACACAGTTAGAAAGTGCCCAAGGCCATATTTGAACCTGGGAACTCGTCTCTGGTCTGGTTCTCAATATACTGAGCCATTTGACTGATGATTTAAGGATATTTTCTTGTCCCTTTGTCTCTGTCCTGGACTAACCTGACCTGAGACATTTTTCTAAAGGCATAGAGAGAGATCATCCTTCACTTATCACTGCCCACCACTGACTCTGATTAGAAGGCTCAGCACCAATATATCATAACAGATATAATCCTTGGGAATGAAATAAGAGTTCTAATTTTAATAACGATAGCATATATATAGAAAAATACATGAATAAGTTTGTATATCTATATATATGTGTGTATCTATGGATACATGTGTAATACACACATATATACACATATAAATATGTATATATCTCTATGTGTATATAAGTATTTGTGTGTATGTGTGTGTGTGTATATATAAATATATATGTGTACATTTAAATGTATATATATCCAGATCTTCAGCCCCACATCACTTACTGTCTATTGGTTTTTTCAGATTAGATGTCCTGAAGACATCTTAAACTCAACATATCCAAAAATAGAACTTATCATTTTCCCCCAAACACATCCCTCTACTGAGATTCTAAACTCTGTCAAAGATGCCCCTATTCTTCCCTTTTCATCAGCTATTACCTTGGCCTTACCTTTAACTCTCCACTCTGGAGTATATGAGGTATTCAGGAAAGACTATTATCTCTCATGTCTAATAAACACTCCTCTGTAGCATTTGTTACTTTTTAAAACCATATGCACCAATACATGGATTTGGTTCAATATACAATGAGTTCAGTGCAGAAATTGGGTTATCAAATGAGATTACAGACTCTCCTTATCTGGTAGTACTGTATATGGGTGTTAAGGGAGGACAAGCATCTTTAGTGTAAGGATTTGTTGAACCCTTTTCAGGGCTACTTATCCAGCGTTGGTGTCCATTTGGCACCTAACTCTCCCTTTTGTGGGTCCAAGAAGCTGTGATATGCACAATAGTCACAACATGGAAAAACCATTTTGGCAGACAGGATAAACAAGGTAACTGATGGCCCTCTAGATTTTTGGTAAATTAGGGGAGGTGTGTACCCCAAGCCTGTGAAGACTTCCCTTGGAAGACTGGGAAGATGAGAACAATTTATTCCAGTGGCCATGAAGCTAGATGAAGCATGTGCTTAGAGCTTAGTCAGACATTGAAGGACACCAAGATCACTGACTACATCCCGAGTTATTTGTCAGTCTTCTTGATTTTTGCCCTGTCACTGGACTTCAATTACTCTAGAGGAAAGAGCAAGGCCAACTTTGTGCAATTCTGCCTCACTTAAATCCAACTTAAGCCCAAGTCAAGACATCACCCTCATGATATCATTGGTCCTCTTTGAAAACAAAGGATAAACAACAACTCTCCACTTTCCCTCAATATTCAATCAATTGCTAAATCTTTCTGTTTCTACCTCTTCAACATTTCTTGTATGTGTTCCCTTTGTCCTACTCTGAACAATTGCCTCCAAATCTTCCCATTCCAATCCAGCTTTCACATAGCTGCCAAAATGAATTTCTTGAGACCATGTCAGTTCTCTACATAGTAAACTTCATTAAGTTCTTCTTATATGTAGCACAAATAGTATAGCAAAGAAAAGGAAGGAAAGAAAGAAAGGAAGAAAGGAAGAAAGAAAGAAAGAAGGAAAGAAAGAAAGAAAGAAAGAAAGAAAGAAAGAAAGAAAGAAAGAAAGAAAGAGAAAGAAAGAAAGAAAGGAAGGAAGGAAGGAAGGAAGAAAGAAAGGAAGGAAGGAAGGAAGAAAGAAAGAAAGGAAGGAAGGAAGGAAGGAAGGAAGGAAGGAAGGAAGGAAGGAAGGAAGGAAGGAAGGAAGGAAAAGAAAAGGAAGGAGGGAAGGAAGTAAGGGAAAAAAACAAAAATACAAAATTTCCACCTTATGCATATTTGAGGACTATTCCTTCTGCATTTTAAATCCATTATCATTTTGGTCAGAAAGTACTAAGGTCTTTCAAAGATGTTTTTCTCTATAATGTTACTGTCATTGTGTAAATTGTTCTCCTAGTTCATTTCACATCATTCTATGTCAGCAGGTCTAATTTTTGGTAAAATTGCCTGTTTTCTTATTTCTTTGCATAAAATAATATTCTCTTATATTCATACGATG
This sequence comes from Gracilinanus agilis, assembly GCF_016433145.1. NCBI lineage: Eukaryota > Metazoa > Chordata > Mammalia > Didelphimorphia > Didelphidae > Gracilinanus > Gracilinanus agilis. Next base: position 392,081,722 of record NC_058133.1, on the reverse strand, counting down.
CAATTTGTTTAACCATTTCCCAATAAAAGAGTACTTCCTTAGTTTCAAATTTTTGGCTACTACAGAAAGAGCTCTTATAAATATTTTTTATACATAAATGTCCTTTTTCTTTTTTCTCTCTTTTGGATATGGGCCTGGTACTGATACAATCAGCTCAAATATGTTTTAGTAATTTTGGCACCATAGTTCTAAATTGCTTTTCACAATGGCTAAAGAAAGTTGTAATGTAAAAACATGCATGTTTTCAAGCAATCCCTCCAACATTTATCCTTTTCCCTTTTTTTGTCACTCTCTCCTGGGTGTGAGGAGAGTCTTTGAGTTGTTTTAATTTACATTTCTGTAATTATTAATGATTGAAGTATTTTTCAATATGATTCTTGATAGTTTGGGTTACTTTTTTTGAAAAATGTCTGTCCATATCCTTTGGCCATTAATTTTCATGGAATGACTCTTAGTGTTATAAATCCATTTTAATTTAACAAGAAAAAATACTGCAAAAGTTTCCCACCCATTTCTATTTATATGCTTCTCTACTAATTTTAACAGTATTAGAATATTTTTGTGCCAGAACATTTCAATTTCATATAATCAAAATCATCCATTTTATTTTCTGAGATTCCCTTTATTGCTTTAGTTTTGAATTCTTCACTATCAAATACTATCTTCTACTTTTTTCTTTTCTTATTTTCTTTTTCTTTTTTCTTTCTTGTTTTTAAATGTATTTTCTTATTTCCCCCCATGTTGCTGCTTTCTTTCTCTAACCATTTTGGGTCTAAATACTTTATATTTGTTTTTACCAATTGTACATATTTTAGTATCTGTGTATGTTATGTAACCTGATAGTAACCTCTGAGAACAGATATTAATTCATATTCTTCTTCTTGGTATGCTCAGTCCCTAACACAGAGACTGTCATATAACAGGTGTTTAATAAATTCCTTGATTTAAGAAGTATTTAAGAAATGCTTATTAGAGCATTTTCCTCACAATAACCCTTTGAGTTAGGGAATGCCATTATTACTGCCTTGGCTTGGTAGTCAAGGAAAATAAAACCTATACATGTAAGTAAAGTAATTGAAACAATATCACACAGTCAGTTCATCATTAAGCCAAATAGAAACCAAATCTTTTGATTACCAGTCCAAGACCCTTTCCCCTAAAGTGTATTGTCTCAATTAAAAAAAATGCTCCAGCAACTAAAACAGAGTCCACTCTCCATGTGGTTGACAGGGATATTTCCTAAGATATTCCTAGTGCCCAGAAAGGAAATGATCATAATTCTTATAGGAAACTGTCAAAATAACAAAGCTAGATTTCCAGGAACAATTATAGTATTGTAACCTTGGACGTTATAAGAACCTTCTCACATCAGTATACCATATTGATTGACTGACTGGCTAGACCCAACAAATCCTATATCCTGGTTATATTTGAATTTATTAGCTCCTTTGAGAATCTTGATTCTATTGACATCCAATGGTTAAATGGCTGTTTCTTTGACTTGGTCATTATTTGTCTTCCTAAATAATAATTTAAAAAAAGATACAGAATATACAATATCTTTGGCACCTACTCTTCTTTAATCATCAATGTTCAATAGATCTTTGATATCAATAATGTAGTTCCAATGGTGGCAATCGCAACCCACCCATGTTTACCCTTCCCAAGTTAGTCTTGTCCATACATTCCCATAAACCTATTTCGTAGGGTCCATCCAATGTGCTTAGGGCCTTCCTTTAGATTTCTTAATATTTCATGGATACTTATAGAACTCATGAGTTGTCCTTTGGCTATTCTTCACAGCCACCATGTAACCAACTGATCTTTTTCCCGGTTATACATTTTTCCGATAATGCCACATCCCCCGCGCAATTCCTCATTGGTCACATGTTGGAATCTATCCCCACCCACCTTGAACTTCTCCCTTGTCCTCTGCATGATATTCAACTTTAGTCTTCAAAAATACTGATATTCTATGATTCAGAATCATCACCATGAAACAAATATTGATATGAGTCAGGCCTTTGTTTCAGGGAGATGTTTGGAGGTCTTTGAAAGAACTTGGCAGTTTCCTTAAAGTCATCCAGCTGGTTCTTTTCTTTCTGTTCAGTTTGGAACTAGTGCATTATGCATTTGTAATTGTCCTAATTGTTCATATGTAAACAATAAAGCATATGCCCCAGACTATAATTTAAGAACACATTCTATGCAGATGTCTCATAGAACAAGAGACTGTTTGCATATGGCATAGGGGAATGAGTGCTGACTTGTGGCTGAAAGACTTGGGTTCAAATTAATTGATACTTTTTAGCTTTCAAATTCAAGGTCAATTTATGTCTTGTTGCCTCAATTTCCTTATCTATAAGATAGAGGTAATAATAATTATTACTTATTTCATAAGGTTGTTAATAAGACTCACATCAGATAAGGTAGGTCAACTTTTTTGCAAACTTTAAAAGTTTTATAGAAATTTCAGTTGCTATTATTAGTATTATTATAGAAAAACCATTCTTTCTATCTTGTTCAATCAATCAATTAGAAAGCACTTATTAAGCACTTCCAGTGTTTGAGGCACTGTGTTAAGCACTGGAGGTAAAGGTGGTTTCTTTGCAAAGTTCCTGCCCTTAAGGAACTTACATTCTAAAGGAGGAGACACCAAGAAATAGATAAATGCAAAATATGGGGCAGCCAGGTAGCCCAGTGGATAGAGTACAAGACCTGAAGTAAGGAAGATTCAACTTCCTCAATTCATATCCAGCTCAATACTTACTAGTTATGTGACCCTGGGCAAGTCATCCAACCCTGTTTGGCTCAGTTTCCTCATCTGTAAAATGCTGTGGAAAAAGAAATGGCAAATCACTTTAGTATATTTGCCAAGAAACCCCAAATGGGGTCATGACGAGTCTGAACAAAAACAACGATGACATACAAAATACAGAATAGCTGGAAGGTAACTTTATAGGGGAATTCAGATAGAAACAATCATAGGGCAAGTCACAAATCTATTATTTTTCTTTCAAATATAGTGTTCTATTGTCTTTTACACCAGTGATTTTTTAAGGCTGTATTTTTTTTTATAGTTGAATAGAAGAATTGCAATGTAAGCTCATATTCCAGAGGTTCAAAGAAAGCATGTTCAGTAAAACTCCAGTAAGGAGACAAAATGATGGAGATTACATGTCCCTCATTCTATATCCACAGGATTTTGACTTCTATTGCTTGGTCTCAACATTCTAAAAGTGTTATGATCGTTGACGTTTTAAAATTAAATTCTTTCCTATCTAGATGAGGCAATTAATTCTAATAAGCTTTTTGTTTGTTTGTTTGTTTGTTTTTTAAACCCTTACCTTCCATCTTAGAATCAATAGTGTGTATTGGTTCTAAGGCAGAAGAGTGGTGAGGGCTAGGCAATGGGGGTTAAGTGTCTTGCCCATGGTCACACAGCTAGGAAGTGTCTGAGGCCAGATTTGAACCCAAGACCTCCCATCTCTGGGCCTGGCTCTCAATCCACTGATTTAAAAAAAAAAAAAAAGGTGGTCATGGGCTTTTTCTACCTAAATATTAGTTGTATTTCTTATGTTACTTGAATTTTCAGAAGATTAGATATTAGATACTAGATGACTAAAGATAATCAATAGAAGACACAAAGATTAGAAGATATTAGAAGACTAAATATTAGTTGTGTTCCTTATGCTAAAGTTACCTTTAGCATAAGGAACACAACTAATATTTAATCTCACACTTTCCTCTAAATTTATTATGGCTGCAATGGAATGATACACCTGATATTTTAGAAGATGTGGAAACAGCCTGTCAGCCACTGCTTCCTTGATTGTCTTACTCACTAGGAAAGCCTTGACAAGGGTCCAATCTCATTCTCAAAAGCTTCCCTGGGGAGGACAGTCAGTCAGTGTTATCTTGAACAGCCTGTCGAATGACAGCACCCCATGATATAGGATGTGACCAGGAAGAGGATCAAGAATACTGAATATTCAGCAAGTAGCTCTTCAGTTTCCCTCTAGATGTCAAAGCTTCCTCAAAGAAAAGCAAAAGAAACCCCTCAAAGGCTGTCTGTTTGTGGTGGTGGTGGTTGGTTACTCATTTGCTTTATTTAAGAGGCATCTGCTGGTATACTTGCTATGACCATCAGAAGACTTAATGACAAATGTCAGTGCTATCTTCCAACACAGGCTTCAAGGGGACATAGATTGTGTCTATGTTATATTCTGTACAGAGCCATTATAACACCTAACTATGCATTAAAGTGAGAACAATCAATGGCAATGAACCAGTGAGGAGGAAGATCTACTTTGAGCTTCGAGGAATTAGCCACTATGTAAATTTTGCTTCTAAATAAAATGTAGTTAGAAATAGAACTTAAAGATGGACTTTTTTTTTTCTCTTAGAATTATATATAGGCAGCTGTGTTTCATGCATAATCTTACTCAAAAGCTTTGGTTTATGTATATATATGTATACATGCATATATATTTTTATATATATGTTGTTTGTAAATTCTAAACACTCTGCAAACATGAGCTATTACTACTTGAAGGAAGAATATTATTTCCATTTTATAGTTGAGGAAACTGAGGCTTACAGAAAGGTGTATTGAAGCTAAAATTCCAAGTCCAATCTTCTTTCTAGTTCAATGGTCTTCCTATCACACATCTTGCTGTCACAATTACCATTGTTATCTTCGAGAGAGATAAAGTTGGGAGAGAAAGAGTCCTTAAGATACCTAAAAGACCCTTAAAGGATTTCGAATTTGTTGCTGATATTTGAGTATGTATCTTATTCTCTCATCAGATTGTTTGCTTTCATGGGCCAGACATTCTGAAAAGCAACCCTAAACTATGTTTCAAAGGTCACTAAAGTATGCATACTCTTTGATCCAGTAATACATACCATCACTAGACCTATACCCCTAGTGAGATCAGAAAAAGAGGAAAAGTAGGCACAGTTGATAGGGGACTGTACCCAGAGTCAATCCTCTAGTTCAAATTTAACTTCATAGCCTCATTAGATGTATGACTTTGGGCAAGTCATTTCCCTTCCTGCTTTAGTTTCCTCATCTGCAAAACTGCAGTTAATAATAATACACCTACCTCCCAATATTGTTTTGGAGGAAAAAAAATGAAATCATAATTTAAAGGTGCTTCACATTCCTTAAAGTGCTAGTTAATATATATGTACAAAAATATTTATGACAGCTCTTTTTTGTTATTGTAAAAAATAAGAAATTAAGCTGCCCATCAACTGGGAAATGGACAAATTGTGCTTATAGATATAATGAAATATTATTGTTCAATAAGAAATGACAAGATAAACAAATTCAGATAAACCTGGGAAGTCTTGTATGAACTAATGCGAAATGAAATGAGCACAATCAGAATATTTATTCAATGACAACTTTCTAAAGAAAAACAACTTTGAAAGACTTTAAAAATTTGATCATACAATTATTTACCATAATTCCAGAGGACTAATGATGAAATATACTATTTACTTACTAAGATAGATGACTGTATCAAGATGCAGAATATTCAATATATTGATTTATCTTGCTTCACTATACATATTTATTAAACGGTTTTTCTTTTCTAATTGAAGATAGTGAGAGGGGAGAAAGGGAGAAAGAAAGAGAGAGAGAAAGGAGAGAGAGAATGGAAAGAGAAGAGGGTTATTAGTATTTTTTTTAATGAAGAGAACAGAATGAAGGTTAGAAAGAATCAGGCAAGTACAATATCTTTGAATGTTATGTATTTAAAGATACTTTTCAAAAGCTGTATGTAATCGAAACCCACAGTTTCATGTGCAATTTTTTTCATCTATTATGCTATGGAAATGAAAATGTCCATTTTCTTTAGTGTTCGTTAAGTTCAGAATGAAATAAAAAAAGAATGTAAGCTTTTTGAAGGTAGAAATTCCCTTCATTTTTGCCTATCTCCACTCCTTAGAACAGTGACATTATTGAAGTTGTAAAATGAAACATTAATAAAAGCTCACATTTATACAGAGTTACAAAACTCTTTACAAATGTACTATCAAATTTTTACAAATGTACCTTCCGCTGCTAATGGATACTTTTTAGTTTTACATCACAACCCGCTATATCATCCCTTAAAACTATTGCCAAAGTTATTTTCCATGAACCAGAGGGAAAAGAGGAAGGAAGAAGGAAACAAATTTTTATTAAATTGACTATGTGCTAGGTATTAGGCTAAGCACTTGATAATTCTTAGCTCATTTGATCTTCACAAAAATCCTGTGAAGTGAGTGCCATTATCACTCCCATTTTACAGCTGAGGAAACTGAGGCAGTAGAGCTAGTACCTGAGGCAGATTTCAAATTCAGGTCTTCCTAAAAGGGGATCATCTAATCTGGAATTCAACTTTCAAAGAATGAATCGAGAGTCATATGAAAAAATATTTCTAAAACTTTGCAAAAAGTGTTACCGTTATGATTATGATAATTACTTTACCATGCTTCACTCTAGGCCTGCATTTCACATATTTTTTTTTCATCTTGGTAGGACTTCCAGGTGCTTACAGTCTGATAGCGTGGCCTATGAGGACCTAAAATTACCTCCATTCCATGAGAGGGTAATTTTAGTTTCAGCTTTAAATATACCCCTTCTAAAGAAAATTCTTTAATTTTCTATGACAGTGAAGTAAGGTGGGAGGAGGCTCTGTTGGAACTGTTATTAAACAAACCAATATGTCAATTTGTGAAGGAGAAAGGGAATGTCAGAATGTTCTACAGTTCCTAAAATACCTTTTTGGGTTACAGAGTATAATTCTGCTGTTAAGGAATTGTGTAGGATTTTCTGACACTTTTATACAAAGCAGTTGAAAGTAGGCCAGTGACTATAAACCTCACAAGCACAGATGACCCAGAGGAGCTCCTCTCAGGAAAAAAAAAATGTGTTTAGTTTGGGTCTCTAGTGTTCAGAATAAGCCAATGACCCCAAAACCTTGTTTCAAACTCTAATGAAAGTCTATTAAAGTGACAATTGCCACATTCCAGAGTACTGTAGCTGATTTCCTTTGCTCTCCCCTTATTGACAATCACTGAATTTATAATCTCTCTGATTTTTCTTGTCCTCTGAGCATCTTTGCTCTCAAAATATAGTCTAGTTTGGGGTACAAGATTTGGCTTATCAGTAATTACAATGCCCACATGATGTCAAACTAATCATTTCAGCAGGGAAGAAATCAGTTGCAATAGTTGGGTTGTCATCGCATAGCCAAAATAACCAGCCAAATGACGAAATTTTTCCACATTTAACAAATTGTTTTGGCTCCTATGAAGACAGACTGTGAGTCAATCTGGTTTTTTTTTTTTTGGGGGGGGGGTGGAGAATTTGTCTCTTTCAACAATCTGCTATATTCCTCCAGCACATTTCCCTGCACTAGAAAGAACTACACAGATCTCTTCCTGATCTGTGCTGACCTAGAACTGGACATTTTTCATGGGAATAGATTTAAAGCCTTGAATAAATCAAGTACACAGTAGCATAGATGAATCTCTCCTCTTCTGCAAAGTTATTGATGTGGCCATCAGTCATGCCAACATGTGCCCAGAATTAAACTTGTGGAAAGAGTAGGACAAGTAGATCAGAGTCACCCTAATCTCTCTGAGAAATGTGAGCCACTTCTTCATGCCTCATCACTTGTATTTCCTTATAGACAGAGAAGAGGAAAAATCAGACAAAGGAGATGTGTGAGAAAGTTGGAAAGAATTTTAATATGTGGCTACTTCAACAACTAAATCCCAACAAGTACAAACATTTGTCAGTACCGTGCTTGGCATTTAGTTAGTGCTTAATATATGCTTTCTGCCTTGCATTGTTGCCATATGCCCTCACAAAGAAAATCAGAAAAAAAAAAAAAGCCTGCACATGGAATTGCAAATCTCTATTATGTAAAGATTTTTAAGCATATCTCAAATTTATCATGCAAGCTTCAAATTGACTCTGCTTATCCCCTTCTCTTCTCTTCTGGATATTTATTACTAATATATTGGTGCTCTTTTCTTTCTTTTCCTCATTTAAAAATTATATTGACATTATCGTATCATATTTTCTATGTTCCTTTTGCTGTGTCCCCATCTCCATCAAATCAGTCCCTTCTTGCAACAAATAAAAAAAAAAGCCAAGCCAAAAAAAATTATAATTGGCTATATCTTAAAAAGTATGTTGCATTCTGCAACCCCAGTTCACTGCCTCTCTGTGTTTATTTTATTTTGAAAAAAAAAAAACAAAACAAAAACCTCTTGCCTTCCATCTTAGAATCAATACTGTATATTGGTTCCAAGGCAGAAGATTGGTAAAGGTTAGGCAATGGAGGTTAAGTGACTTGCCCAGGGTCAATTAGGAAGTGTCTGAGGCTAGATTTTAACCCAGGACCTCCTATCACTAGGCCTGGCTCTCAATCCACTGAGTCACCTAGTTGTTCCATTCTCTCTGTTCTTTGTGCATATTATTGGTTTTCTGAAGTCATGATTAGAAATTGTATCAGTCTCAGTTCTTAAGATTTTACCAGTTTTCCTTTAAATTGTTGCTGCTGTTCATTATTTCAATCATGTTTGACTCTTTGTGGCCCCATCTGGGGTCTCCTATCGTTTGCCATTTCCTTCTCCAGCTCATTTTACATATTGGGAAACTGAGGCAAACAGAGTGAAATAACTTGCTCAGGGTCCCATAGCTAGTAAATGTCTGCATCCAGATTTGAACTAAGGGAGATGAATCTTCCTATCTGCAGACATAACACTTATCCACTGTAGCATCTGGCTGGCCCTTTCCATTATTGTAGCTATTGTATAAATTATTCTGGTTCTGATTCTTTTACTCTGAATCAGTTCATGAGTCCTCCAGGATTTCTCTGAAATTCAGCAATTTAATGTACATGTATTAAGCGCTGTGCTAGATGCTGAGAATCATAGCAAAATAGGACTGAGATGGAATACTTAGCATATAAAATTGTGTCTATGCACATGGTATCAAAATAACTAGTCTATTCAATGAAAAAATTTTTTTTCTTTTTTTTAGATTTTATTATTTTATTTTTGGTAGTCTTTTTTTTTAATTTTTTTAGAAAAAATTTCCATGGTTACATAATTCATGTTTTTACTTTCCCCTTGACCCCCTCAAACACCTCCCTCCTTAGCTGACATGCATTTCTACTGGTTTCTTCATGTGTCATCAATCAAGACCTATTTCCATATTATTGATAGTTGCATTGGTGTGGTCCTTTCAGGTCTACATCCCCAATCATGTCCACATCAACCCATGTGTTCAAGCAGTTGTTTTTCTTCTGTGTTTCCTCTCCTGTAGTTCTTCCTCTGAATGTGGGTAGCGTTCTTTTCCATAAATTCCTCAGTTGTCCTGGATCATTGCTTTGCTGCCAATACAGAAGTCCATTACATTCAATTTTACCACAGGGCATCAGTCTCTGTGTACAATGTTCTTCTGGCTCTTCTCCTCTCACTCTGCATCAGTCTTTCCAGTTCACATGGAACTCCTCCAGTTTGTTATTCCTTTTAGCACAATAGTATTCCATCACCAGCATATACCACAATTTGTTCAGCCATTCTCCAATTGAAGGGCATCCCCTCATTTTTCATTATTAGGGTAATTTTTATTTTTTTATTAGGATAATAAAATTTTAAAAAAGACTACCAAAAATAATAAAATCTAAAAAAAGAAAAAAATTTAAAATAAAAAATTTTTTAAATCTTGACCTATTTATCTCTCTGTCTGTCTGTCTGTCTGTCTGTCTGTCTGTCTCTCTCTCTCTCTCTCTCTCTCTCTCTCTCTCTTTCTCTTTCTCTCTCTCTGTCTCATTCTCTATCTTCATTATACTTGACTATGTCAACACTTGGATATAGCACTGGACTCACTGTCTATAATATTGTTCCAGTCTCCTAATTGGTCTCCCTGACTCAAATGTCTGCCCTGCCACCAAGTCTCAGATTTATAGTACCAGCCAGCATTATAGCAGGGTAGCATATTCTTACTTCAGGGTTCAAGTATAATGAATTAATCATTTATTGAAGAGCACAGATGGTTCAGACCATGTTTTGTGGGGTAAGTCCTATACGGCCTCATAAAGCCATGTGGCTTTTTAATAGGTAGGATTGGCTCGAGTAAGCTATTTAATTTTTAAAATGTGGGGAAATTCTCATTCTTTGGAAGGAAATCTAAAACATTTGCTCAATATACTTTGCCCCAGTAGGCAAAACCTTATTATATGCTGGATGACACAAATCATCCTTTCTCTCCAGAGGACGAAATGCCTTTTTCAATATGTACTTTTTCACTTAACTCATCCTGGAAAGAAAATCCATCTTATATACTATACAATCTAGGTGGTACAGTATATAACAGTGTTGAACATGGAATCAGAAAGACCTGAATTAAAATTCTGCTTCAGATACTTACTAGCTGCAACCCTGAGCAAATCACATGACTTTTGTGAGCCTTGATTTCCTTTTCCTTAAAAGGAAATAAAACTTCTTCGAGAGAAGCTAGGTAGCTCAGTGAATTGAGAGTCAGGGCCAGAGATGGAAGTTCCTGGGTTCAAATCTGGCTTCAGACACTTCCCAGCTGTGTGATCCTAAGCAAGTCATCTAATCCCCATTGCCTAACCCTTGCCATAAAGAAGAAGAAGAAGGAGAATCGTGACTTCTCTTCATTTTTCCCCTTACTTATGACTCTCCCTCACTTATACAGGCCCTACTATTACATGGAATACTCTATATATTTTCTCAAATGACTTGATACCACATCTTACCTCCCCAGGCCAATCCAAAATAGTATCTTTCATAATGGCACATAGTGTTAGAGAACAGGAGGGGGATAGAGAGAATTAAACCCCTAAGTCTTCTCTTCCTTTCCTTCATGCCAACATCCTGTCAACTCCAAGAGTGATCCCAAAAGATAAAAGCCTCAACCTCCTCCCTAAAGGCCCTATACACTTCCTTACCCCAGATAAGCCAACTCTGTTCTTGCAACAAACTATGTATTTGGAGATTTTTCTAAGCTATAGATTAATCTTATTTCAGTACTTTGTAATACCAAAGACTCCATTAATATCTATATGAATTCATCTTTCCTTTTAGGAGTAATTAGGTAAAAAATAAAGCACGAGAAGGACGCAAAGAAGTCAGTCTTTCCACTTTTGACTGTTTCCCATTGCAATTAGTAGTGTAATATCTTAGAAGACCTCAAAAAGGACCATATTTTAATTTCCTGGAGAGGGTAGGAGGGGAGAAACTATGCAACTGCTTTTTATTCTAGGGAATTTTTAAAAAGTTAGAAGGAACAGATGGTGGCATTTGGAAAATAAGCAGACTGTACAGTCCTTGAGACTCGAAGAAGGAAAAAAAAATGACCTGACTGTGGAATCAGAAGTTTAAACCAGCTTGAGAGTGCAGATCTCTTCTACTCTTTATTCTTTACCCTTGGAAGCTCTATTCCATCTCCTTTTCTTCTCATTTCACTTCTTGCTCAGAATAGCTCCTGTCCTACTAGAACTCCTTTTTGAGGTTACAGGAGTTGCTGCCAGTCCTTTGGAGTTGGGGGAGCCCTTAATTTCCTTATGCTTTGTAGATACTTATAATATTTTATTGAATTGAGATAGCTAGGGAAGGGGGACTCTGAGGTCCTACTGCCAAGGCTGAAATGAAAGCCCAAAGTAGAATACTGAAGGCATTTTCCCCTTAGAAACCATCTTTTATAATATTGTACAATGCAAGGGGTACTGAATTTGGAGACGGAAGTCCTAGGTTCATGTCCTGGCTTTTCCACTTACCAGCAATGTTTCACTTCACAAGATCTGTGTGATTTTAAGCAAGTCAATAAACTTCTCTGGACTTCAATCTGTTCATCTTAAAATAAAGGTTTGGACCAGACCAGAGATGTCAAGCATGATGTCCAGGATTGCATGCAGCCTACACCACTCTGGAGTGTGACTACACCAGATTAACATCTAGTTGGAAAATATTTAACAATAAATGAAAAAAAATAAAACATAGGTAACATTTCATTTTTAAACTAATCCATATATGACCATAGGGCTCCTTAGGCACAAATTAGTAGCTTCAGCTTTTATCTGAGTTCGACGCCACTGGACTAAATGATTTTGAAGTTTCTTCTATCCCTAAATCTATGCCATAAAAAGAACAAGAATAGCAATAATAGCTGAGATTTATAAAGGCTTTAAGAATTACAAAGCATTTTATACAGATGGGATAACCCAAAAGTCTTAGTGCAATAAAAGCTTACAATTGCATGAAGACTTTTGGGACACCCTATATTATCATGTTATAATGGTATTAAGTTGTTTAACTCAACTAGTATGATATTTTAGGGTGGTAATCTACAGGTTTTTATAAGGTCCGACTCCATAATTCAACACTCCTTCATTTTCTTGAATATGGGTAAACTCTAGAGTAACACAGAGAAAAAGCACTTTTATTCTGTAGGAGATGGAATGATTGAAGGAAGATGAGAGATGGATATATAAATGGACAGATGGATGAATGGACAAATGAATGATTGGAAAAGCACTTGTTGAAATTCTTACTATGAATCAAGTGCTGCATTAAATTCTATGATACAAATACAAAAGGTAGACAGCTTCTGCTCTCAAGGAGCTTATATTCTAACAGAGGGAGATAAGACATATGGGGAAATGGTAGCTAAAAAAGGGTGTTTTTGTCTGGGAAGTAACAGGGATGATTAATGGAGACATAGGGCAATCCAGATGATAATTCCCTTTTTTCCAGAATCAATGTTTGTATTAATGATTACTTTAACAGCAAAGATGGTATTTGTAAAGTACTGTGGTTAAAAAAAACCCAACAATCATGAATTGGTGCTCTACCCTTTGGTGATGAACTTCTCCAAACTTGGGCTGTTCTTAAATACAGAAGATAAGTCTTTCATTTAATCTACACTCTAATTGTTTCCAGCTTGGTAAGATTTCTAGCCAATCAATAAGCATGTATTAAGTGCCTCCTATGTGCCAGGTGCTATGTTAAACCCTAGGGAAGCAAAAAGATGGGTTTAGGACAATCCCTGCTCCCAAGGAGCTCAAAATATGAGAAATTATTCTCCATTTGGCATAACCTTCAATAGACCAGAGCAATCTCCACACCATGATAAGGCATTGGAGCAGGCTATTATGGTGTTTAATAAATTCTTGTGGATCAAACTGAAAACCTAATCATTCTGTATAATATTATTCTTTGAAGAAATGTGTTTTGAATTCCAGAGAATGAACTGACAAACATTTTTAGAACAAAGTTCATCAAGAAGCTAGGATATTCCCACATTTTTATTCTATAAAGAGCATTTTACAAGCCAATCATCACTGATTCATAGTTCTTTAACCCTAAATTTACATTTGATCCTCAAGAAATCCGCATTGCATGACACCACGTTTCCACAACATGGAATCCTTTTTGCCAGATTCTTCAAAAAACTTACCCTGTGAACATTCGCCCCATTTCTGGAGAAATCCTTGCTTGCCACATCCTTTAAACATCAGCTAATTACTACATTGTCTCCTGGCCAGAAAGAGAGAGAAGAATCATAGGATCACAGTATCATAGATTTTAAGATAAAAAGAATTTTAAAGGACATCTAATTTAACCCATCACATAAAGAAACTGAGATCTAAGAAGGTTAATTACCTGCTCTGGGTTATATAGCCATTAAGGTGCCAGAGGTGAGATTTGAACCCAGTTCTTCCTGAATCAAAGTCCAGCAATTTTCCCACTACATGATGCAGTATAACTTTTCCTGACCTCTTAAAAAACCTTTTATTTGCCCTCTTCTCAACCTCAAGCACTTTGACCCTTAGGAGCCTTTTAACTCCATATATTTTGTACAATATTTTGAATATTGTGTTTAGACGAGCTGGAGCGGGAAAGATGGTTGTGTGTGTATGAAATTCTTTGTGAGTCTAGACATTCAAGAAAGGAATGGTGACAGCATTATCTCTTTCTTCCCTGTACCCCTGAACCCCTGTTGTTTTTAGTCATTTTCAGTAGCATCCAACTTTTTGTGACATTATTTTAAGATTCTTTTGGCTAAAAAGCTGGATTTTTAAATTTCCTTCTCCAATTCATTTTATAGATGAAGAACTGAGGCAAACAGAGTTAAGTCACTTGCCCGGGATCCCATAGCTAGTATGTGTCTGAGACCAGATTTGAACTCAGGTCTTCCCGACTCTAGATTTGGTGCTCTATTCTCTACACCACATAACTGCCCTTGCGAAACACTACCTAATGGTAATAAACTCATCAATTTCCTTTCTCGTAAATGTGGTCTTCTTTGTCCTCTCTGAGATTAAAATGATCAGCTCTGCAAAAATAATAGCAGCTACGTTTATATAGTCCTATGCGATTTTCAAAGCATTTTAAATCTATCTCATTTGAACATTAAAACAAACCTGGAAGAAAGATACTCTTATTATTCCCATTTTATAGATGACAAAACTGAGGCTAAGTGAGGTAAAGCAACTTGCCCAGGGCTATACTAATTAGGCTATAATAATTGTCTGAGGACGGATTCAAATAGAGGGTTTTTTGATTCCAAGTTCAATAAGTTATTCACTACCACCAAGCTGCCTATGAAATATGGACAGTTTTCTTCCAGAAAGAATATTCATCCTCTTCCTGTCCTTACTCAACTGAATTAGCAGTTGACTCACTCCATCAATCACTGAGCTTCTTCCTGATCTTCATCATAACTGGTTTAGAGACCATGGAACACTCTGTCTATTTTATAATTGAGTGATGCTCTTTTTCATAAAAATAAAGCAAACACTTCATCTCTTTAATTTCAGATTAGAATCTGTGGCCTCTCTGTGACTGAGACCTATTCCCACTACAATCCAGGGAGTTTCCATTCAGTGAGAAATCTAGGTCATGGTTAAGAAGTATTCTATAATAGCTATTTGTGCTTCTATTTTGTTTGCACGGCTCTCAGGGGTTCCATTGCTTCAGGATTAGCCTCTAATCACAAGTCTTGTACAAGCTTAAAAGCTCAGATAGACATGGAGGTTTTCTAATCAATAATAGGGCAAGAGGGAGGCTAGAGCTGGGCAAGGGCTAAGGAGTGAGGGTAAGACTGGAGACTATGGTTAAAAGTGAAGAAGCTCCAATCTGTCATCGAAAATGATACTTCTAATCCATTTAATGTGACACAAAGAACTTAAGTGGAAAATTTTGCCAGGTATAGTATGTAAGTGGATACCACTTAGATTTTCTAGGTTGGCCTCCTCTTAGTAAATGACACCTGTGTAAATTCAGTTTATTCATTCAACAAATATTTAATGAGCTATGTGATGTAGTGGAAAGAGTGCTGGACATGGTTCCCAGGGAAGTCAGGAGAACTCAGATTCTAACCTTGGCTCTTGAATTTGAATAGGCTAGAGTTTTAAACAAGTCATTTTATAATATCTCTGGGCCTCAGTTTCTTCATCTGGAAAATGGAGGGATTAGACTTACTGATCTTTAAATTTCCACCTAGTTCTAACGTTTTTAAAATTTGATTGGAGATAACAAGTAAGTTTATATTTAATTCCTCACTAAATCAAACCAACAAGTATTTATTAAATGCCTACTCAGTGCCATGTATTGTGCTAGGAACTGGGAACAGAAGTGCACAGAATAAAAGATTAAATCTCTACTTAAAAGGAACTTATATTATTGTGGAATAGTTAGGTATGTATCTAAGTACATACAAAATACACAAAGTAAAGAAATAGAACTATATACCAAGTAAGGGCAGTTAAGTGGTACAGTGGATAGAATGTCTGCCCTGCTCAGGAAGACCTGAATTCAAATCTGATCTTGAACATTTACTAGTTGAATGATTCTGGGCAAATCACTTAACCCTGTTTGTCTCAGTTTCCTTCTCTGTTAAATGAATTGAGGAAGAAAAAAGCAAACCATTCCAGTATCCTTGCCATGAAAACCCCAAATGCCATCACAAAGAGTCACACAACTAGTGGAAATAACAATGTACCAAATAGCTCAATAAAAAGCAGTTTGGAAAACAAACACTAGCATTTGGGAGGATTATTGTACAGAAGATGGTACTGGAGCATCTTGAAGGTAGAGGATTCTGTGAAGCAGAAATAAGGAAGGAGTTCATTCCAGGCATCATTTGAGAGACCGTCCATGCAAAGACTTGGAGGTGGGAGATGGAGAATAATACATACATATATATATATATTAGTATAAGGAACAGACAGTCCAGTTTAGTTGGATCCCTGGGTATGGGGAGGGGTGGAGGCATATAATCTCCAGTGAGGCTGGAAAGATAGGTTGGGTCCAGGTTGTAAAATCTTTAAAAGATAAACAGAAAAGTTTAGGTTTTATCCTTGAGGCAATAGGAAGCCATTAGAGTTGATTAAGTAGAGGAATCCACTTGATCAGAATGTGCTTAAGGAAAATTACTTTAGCAGCAGGGCTAAAGATGGACTGGAGTAATGAGAAATGAGGGAAGAGAGACAAATTAGGAGGTGTTGCAATGAACAAGGTTAGAGGTGTTGAGAGGCTGAACAAAGACCAAAGTTGTGTGAGTGGGGAGAAGGGGTTGTAGAGGTAAGAATGGCAAGATTGGGCAAGTGTTTATATACATAAGGAAAGGAAAAGTGAGGAGTCCAGGATGATACTGAAGTTGCCCGGTTTTATTTAATCTTCCTTCCTTGTATTTCCACAGGAGAACAGAACAGAGGCTCAGAAGTCAAAAAATACCTGCATTCAAATCTCACCCATGACATCTCACTGCCTGGGTGACCATGGGCAAATTACAACCTCACTCATCCTGTTTCCTAAAATGAAGAGGTTGGACCAAATTACTCCTGAAATTCCTTCTAATTTGACATCTATGAAAATGATTTCAAAACAATACTGTGTTTTCCCTTGTATTTTCCTCAGAGGATCTGCCAAGATCTAGAAATGAACATCCTAGAATCTAAAAAGGGGGGTAAAAAGCCCAGCCCAGGTAGAAAATATATTTCTTTCCTAAAGAGGATATATCTATGACCTCCCTACTCTTCCAGTCTTCTTGTTCCTTCCATGAATTCTAGGATCCAGTTACTCTGGCCTCCTTGCTCTTCCTTTATATGAGTTAATCCATCCTCTGGATATTTTTGCTAGCTGTCCTCCAAGCCTAGAATTCTCTCACTCCTCATTTCTGCTTCCCAGCTTCCCTGGATTCCTTAGAGTTCTTATGGTAAAATACTAGTGTTAATGTATATTTTATCTGAGTTCAGAAGGGTGAGTAGGAGACAGGAATGGACAATAGGTGGGGACTTAACAAGCTGAGGAAAGTTCAATGAATGGTTTGGGCAACTGACAGGAGTGACAGTTGGGGCTCAACTGCCAACCCAGATCCACCCAGCCAGGGATAAACATAGAGTTTAACAAATATACACTATGAGAACTTTAAGGTATGAAGAAAACAAACAGGGAAAACAGTTTAATTGTAATTTGAAAGGATAGGAGAGGGGGTGAGGTAAAACTATGTCTAACTGACCAGGACTGGCATCAAAAGGGAAAGTTCCTTAGCCAACCTGGCTTCTGCCTGGTTCACAGCTTGGCTAAGGACCTGAGGGAGAGGGCTTGAGTTTGGGGTTCTCACGACTGATCCAGAGATGTCTTCAGGATACCAGGAACCAACTCCTCCACAGCCAAAGATCCAAAAGTAACCAGGCAAGGAAAGATATCTGCAAACTGCCCACCAGAACACAGGCCTCTCCCCTACTCAGAATTGACTTGCAAGATGATATCTTCAGTCTTTACAACCTTCACCACTCTCCAAGATCCTAGGTCAAATAGGGAATACTGATTGCACATCTGCTCCAAACCCCTCTCAAAACAGCAATGTCTGTTGCTTCCTCTCTCCTCTCTACCCCCTGCATTCCATTCAGAATGTCCATGACTTCCAGCAAAGGTTTTCACTAATATGCTTGCAAAAATCTGCTTTTATACTTTTAAAGCTTATACCTATTACAGAATCATAGCTTAAATCCCACCTTCAACAAGAAACTTTTCCTTTTTCTTTTTGCTCCTAGTTCCTTCCCTCTGAGATTGTCTCCAATATCTTGTATATGTCTTCTTTGTGTGTGATCATTTTCATTGAGAGAAGAGACTCTTGCCTTCCTTTAGAGCCAAGCACAGTGATGGCACATAGGAAAGCTGTTTGTTGATTTGACCTGAAAACTGAAATTGGGATGAATTGGACTTTCCTAGAAAGTTGGTAAAGCATTTTTATTGTTGAATGGAGGAATGAACAAACTGGTTTAGTTGGGAGAAGATATAATCTCTGTGTTTGCTCCTTGCTTTCACTTCCTCTATAAAACTAGGCAAACAATTTTAAAGTCGAAATCACCTCCTTCCATAAGGGGTTTCATAATTACATTGTTAACATGTTCTAACAAGACATAGCTGCACAATTATACAACCCTCCATTAACTCTACTCAGCTGATCATTTATTTAAATCTTAACATACATTTATTATCATAACTTTGATGTTGTTGAAATATCTATCTCCTATCATGATATTTTTCCCAATATTATCTGTTTATGAATCAATCAATGATGATAGGTAGAAGTATAAGGGATTATGGGATCTGGGAGCCTAAAGTCTTGTGCCAAGATGTAGAAGAGTTTCTCCCTCAGAGCTTACTTAGCACAGTGGCTGGCACATATAACATAACATGGCATGACATGACATGACATGACACAATAAATATATTACAATAAATCAATATAATAAATACAACTATTATACAATAAAAGTAATACTATATTATCATATATAACTATATAACCTACTATATGCTAATATTAATTACTAATTTTATTACTTAAATAAATACTAATATTAATATATTACATACCAATATTAATATATTATACTGTGCAATATAGTAATTTAAAACACTTAATAAATGTTAACTGGCTGATTGAAGAGAGATGGAGAAGTGGGAAGATGACAAATTGGTCTTCTCTTTGAGACCGTATCACTTTTGCATTTGTATCCTCAGCACCTAGAACAGTATATGACATATAATAGCTACTTATTAAATCAATGTTTATTATCTGATTATTTCAAAATTTTGCCTCAGGCTTTCCCCAGGAACAAGTAATGGAAAGGAATTATTCCCCACCCCCAACCCAGCCCTTTCTTCTTGTACTGATTATCCCATTGCTTCCAGAACAGAAAATTCAGACTAATACTATTAACACAGGTCAACTATGTCATTGCTAGAGGCTGTTGTAGGCTAGTATGACACTCTTAACTACCACTGATAACATTTTTTTCTATGGGAAAATATGTTCCAAGTTTCAAATGAGAGACTTAGAAACATGCTTTGGGAACATGACTTGTTCACAAATTAGGGATTGTCTGATTAAGTTCACATACCTTCATGCTCTAGCAAAAAAAAAAAAAAAAAAAAAAAAAAAAAGAACTAATTTGCATCAATGGCATGTGAAACTCACTGAAAGTCCAGCATTCCTTCATCTCTGGGAGGAAATAATCAATAAGATTATTTAAATAAGAAATCAGAAAACTTTCCAGAAGACCTACATTTGGCAGATTCTCTATCATGGAAAATTGTAAAAGAGGCAATATGTCTGTGGTAGATTTGGCATGATTCAGGCTGGTCTCTGGTAGCTCAAATCCAATAGTGGAATAAAATGAGACATTTGTAGAACATTCAACAGTTAACAAAAGAAGGCTTACATAGCAGAGAAAGTAGATGTAACAAAGACACAGCTCTTAAGTTAGATAGGTTAAGAATCCCCTTGCTTTCACATGAGAACTGATGTGGTCAGCAGGCCAAAGTTTGGTACCTTCAGTAGCCTTAGGACATCCACCAAACCTGAAAGGTCCTGGGTCCATGAGGATGTCTTATAATGCCCTCATATAAGCAGGAAAGCATGTCAAGATGCCACCCAAACCTGCCTCAACAGATAGTTTGGGACAGTACCCCAGATCAACAACCATCTTTCATTTTGGGAAATAAATTAGACTAATCTTCCAAGGAGAGGGGTAAAGAGAATCCTATAAATACTGATCTAATCTCAGGAAATAAACTGATTCTATGCCTTGCTCAAGGAACATGTAAATAACTGTTGTCTAGTCTTCAAACTTTTGAACTATATTCCCTTACAAGTGGCTCCTTAGATCACATAACAATCAATTAATTTATTTTTTGCAATTTCTCTAACTAGTCCCTGCCCAAATTCCTCATTTCCCTTATGTGCATTAAAAGTTTGTTTTTTCTGTCATGCCTTTGAAGTAGGTCACTATACCTGCTTTAAATCTTACAACATCTTTTAGCCTTCGGTAAATATTATCATTTCCTTTTTATGGACTGGTAAACTGAGTCATAGGGAAGATGAGTGGCATGCCCTGGAAGGGCAAAAAGTAGAGTTGGGAATAAAACTAGGGTATCAAGATCTTGCATTCTATTGAGGCCAACATTCTCTTCCCCTTCCATTTACATCTCAAATCTTATAACCTTGGATATCTACAAGTGATTTTCTTTCCCTCTATGAAAAACTGGTTTAGTATTAGCTAACTTACATGGCTTAGCCAAGGCATAGTTAGAACCACAAACAATTTGTTTTCTTAGTTGATGTAACACCATATAATGTGGTCAGTGCCCAATTAGTCCTCAGTTCCTAGAAAGACTCAAAAACCTAATTCATAAGCATTCAGAGGAGAAATTAGGATAAAGACATACATCTTAGGTCATTAGTCAGTAGAGGAGAGGAGATAGTGGGCTATGTGAATTTAAAAATGATTACTACTAACAGAAAAGAATTTACTATAATCTGTATTAGTGGAAAAGAAAGAAGGAACATGGATGCTTGACTCAAGACTATATGAATCTTTACCTACATTAAAATCTTGTCACTAAAGCCTCACCAAATAGGAAAAGCAAAAAAACTATGTCTCCCTACAGGTGAGTAGTCCTGGTCTTTGCTTAAGTATTATTTTATATAATTTTATCTTTTTCTGAATTTAATGAAATCCCCCCAAAGGAAAAAAGAACATTCTTTTATACAAAGTAGAACAAAAAAGGATTATCTGTAAATGTATAAATCTATTTTAAATACCTTGCCTTTTAAAAAAAATGTATAATAGGGGGCAGCTGGGTAGCTCAGTGGATTGAGAGTCAGACCTAGAGATGGGAGGTCCTAGGTTCAAATCTGGCCTCAGACACGTCCCAGCTGTGTGACCCTGGGCAAGTCACTTGACCCCCATTGCCCACTCTTACCACTCTTCCACCAAGGAGCCAATACACAGAAGTTAAGGGTTTAAAAAAATGTATAATACATTCAACATGTTATTTTCAAACCCACTTGTCTGTGTTTCCATCTAAACTTCCTTCAGTTCTCTTCTGTACATTTTTTAAAAAAATGAATCATTAACTTTTTTTCTACTCCCTCATCAACAATTCTCTTCCCTCAGCTTCTCACATATAGGAAAACATAATCCTTACAACAAATAAGCATGCTCAAGTTTTCCATGTCCAGTGATGTGTGTCTCATTCTTCACCTTGAGTCCATCATTCCTCTGTCCAGAAGTGGGTAGTACATTTCATCATCAGTCCTCTAGTCATGGTTCATCATTGATCTGATTGGCATTCTTAACCCTTTCAGAGTTTTCTTTACACGGTTACTATATAAATTATTTTCTGGTTTCTGTTCATTTCATTCTCCACCAGTTCATGCAAATCTTCCCAGGTTTCTCTTGAAAACTCTTTTCATCATGTCTTACAGGGCAATTATATTTTATTCAATTTATAAACTATTTTTCAGACAGTCCATAATTGAAAGAAGTCCCATTTGTTTCTACTTCTTTGCTATTAAAAAGAAATTACTCATAGGGCAGCTAAGTGACTCAGTAGATAGAGATCCAGGCCTGGAGCCAAGAGGTCCTGGGTTCAAATCTGGCCTCAGATACTTCCTAGCTATGTGACCCTGAGCAAGCCACTTAACCCCAATTGCTTAACCTTTATAGGTCTCCTGTTTTGGAACTGATATGTAGAATAGATTCTAAGATAAAAGGTAAGGGTTATTTTTTAAGTGCTTTTTTGGTATATATGAGGTTTTCTCTCTCTTTCTTTGGTCTCTTTAGGGTATAGACCTAGTGATAGTATAGGCAGATTAAATAGTATGCTCAGTTTTGTTACTTTCTGGGCACAGTCCAAATATCCTTTCCAGAATGGCTTGATCAGACCACAGCTCCATCAACGGTACTTCAATAATGCCTTTTATAAGCATTTTAGTGCTTACCATGGGTCAGGCACTGTGATAAACATTGAGGATACAAAGAAAAGTCAAGAATAGTTCCTGCCATCAATTGAGGACCTTAGATTCTAATGGAGGAAACAATATGAACATGTTATAACAAGATATATTCCAAAGAGATGAAAAGTAGCTTTAGACAGAATGATATAAAACAACTGAAAAATTGAAAGGAGTATTAAATATACCCAAATGAGGCCTTAGTATTAATTGTTTAAAGTTTGTTAGATATAAGGGAAAAGAAACCTAGAGTAAATCTGTACCAGAGGCAAACAGAAAACAGCTGATTGCTTTTTAGTATCTAGTATTTTCCCCATTCATTTCTATATTCTTTTCTTTCTTCTTTCCTTCTTTTCTTTCTCTCCTTTCTCTCTTCCTTCCTTCCTTCCTTCCTTCCTTCCTTCCTTTCTTTCTT
>NC_058133.1:391952047-392058564 GCF_016433145.1 Gracilinanus agilis | reverse complement strand
GTCTATATAGAAGCTTGCTTCCCCTTCTCATAGAATATAAAACTAACCTTTAAAAACAATTAAAGATGTCAGTTCTTAATAATTCTTGATGCATATTTCAATGGTGATATAGTGATACAGTTTTTTTCTCCTTGAGTTCTGACCTAATTTCTTAGGAAGAGATTGGATCACATTCACCTACAAGCATCTTGAAAATATAAGAGAAAATATATGATATAAATTGTATATTCATTATTGTATTTATATTTTATATATTATTTTATCTATTTCTAATATTTAATTGTTTTGTCATTATTATGTTATTTAATCTATTTTATTTACTATATGATAATTATAATGTAGTTTTATTATATACCATGCTAAATTATATATGATATAAAATGTTACATGAATATGTACATATGCATATGTATATACAGAGTTAATATCTATATGTTCTTGTATAGAAAGAGATGATATATATTTATTTGCTTCTTTAGATGAGGTTATGTTTTAAAGATTATAAAATCTTTTGTTATTTTGATATAAACCTGTGCTCTGTTTATACCGAAAGGGGGAAATGCCCTCAGTCATAAAATTAATCACTCTTTGCCAGGAAGCAGCCCCTTGAAAATTTGCTACCAGTAAGGATGTTCTTCTCTTCCAGGGCAATTTGCTGGAATAGCTAGACTCCTCTCATTGAATTAAAAGTACCATCACCATCAAAGTCAAAGGGGAAGGCAATAACCAGTTACCCCAAGGAGTTTCATATTATCATAGCTTTAGAGTAAAGGAGACCTTGGAGGCTATAAACAGTGTCTAGCCTTTGATCTTGTGATATTACTACTGGTTCTCTACCCTGATGAGATAATAAAAAAGAGCAAAGGATCCATTTCTACAAAAATATTTATGACAAATTTTTTGTGATGGCAAAGAATTGGAAATTAAGGGAATGTCCATCCACTGGGGAATGGCTGAACAAACTGTGGTACATGTCGGTGATAGAATATTATTGTGCTATAAGAAATGATCAGCAAGATGATTTCAGAAAAAGTTAGAAAGCTGCAGGAACTGATGCAGAGAGCAAGGACATTGTACACAGTAATAGCAACATTATACAATGATCAACTGTGAAAACTTGGCTACTCTCAGAGATGGATTGATCTGGGACACTCCTGAAAGACTTATGACAGGGAATGCTGTCCACCTCCAGAGAAAGAACTGCTGAAATCATCTTTCACATCAATATATTTATGGCTTTATTTTGGGGGTTTGGTTATGTATGAGTGTACTCTTACAACGACCAATGTAGAAGTGTGTTTTGCATGACAATAAAAATAAAATTTTAAATTAAAAAAAATAGAGAGACCTTATAGGTCATTAAGCCCAACTCCTTCATTTGACAGGTAGGGAAACTGAGACAGACAAAGATATTTAAGTGTCTTGCCCAAAGTCACACATCTAGTAAGTGTCTGATGTATGATTTGAAACCAAGCCTTCTTCCAGTCAAGGGCTCAGCACTGCACAATGATGCCTCTCTTCTACATTTCTATGATTCCTTTTTTTAAGCACTAAAATCACTTACATTTAAGAAATAATTTGGGCATAAATGCCATCTTTGACCTGATTGGAAAAATGTTCAAGTGTTCGGTGGATGAGGTCATCTCTTCATCTGCTTGTACATATCATGTGTGAGAATGGAAAAACAATAAATACATAGAGGATTTTTGAGTACTTATTAAACTTTAATTACATTGCTTTGGGGTATAATTAATGTCATAAGGTTGTACACTCTTATTAATTTATCCTTCAGACACTATGACCAGCACATGAGCCATTAGCATGAGAAGATTTGGTAAACAGCAATTGCCTGGTTGATGAGGATGTTGACTCAAGGTCACAGAGCAAAAGGATGAGGAGGGATGGGGCACTGTGACCCCTACAACAAAAAAAAATGGCCCTTTATCCCTCCATTCTGGATTTCAGGTTTCCTTTTCTCGATTCAATTCCTCTTTGTCCCTTTGGGCATGGTTTCCCTTTGGTTTATAATACTGCTGGCTGGAATGCCTCCCAACTAGACGATGTCACTGTCCATGCTATTGCCTTCCTTGCCCTGATCTGTCACCAGATCAGCTGGTCAACAAGCTGTGACTCAGAAGCAGAGAAGTCAAGTGCTGCCCTATCCCCATGCTGTGTGGAGATTGATAACACATTAAGAGAGAGGACATCCATGGCTGTGCCATTGTTCCAAATCTTCTAGGAAGCCCTACACAGCTCATTTCTCTTCTGTTTCCATGACAAAGAAATTATGCCAGAACCCACAAATGATTCTGTGCCCTAAGTTGCCCTTTTTGTTATGTGGGCAAGGAAAAGAGCATTCTAAAATTCGTACCTCAGTGTCTACAGCTATACACTAGCTTGGGAGCAAAACTACCAAATTTAATATCTCTCTCTCTCTCTCTCTCTCTCTCTCTCTCTCTCTCTCTCTCTCTNTCTCTTTCTCTCTCTCTCTCTCTCTCTCTCTCTCTCTCTCTCTCTCTCTCTCTCTCTCTTTCTCTCTCTCTCTCTCTCTATATATATGTGTGTGTGTATATATGTATGTATACACATACATATATGTATATTATGTGTATGTACATATACACATAAATGTGTGCATACATGTGAATACATATTCATGTGTATATATGCATACACATTATATATATAATATTTTAAAGAAACCTCTTGTAATCTGTTCCTAGTTAGTTGGCTTAATTTTATCTAGCTATTTTCAAACTATACAAGTATGTAGATGTGGTGCTACTATTATCATTTTTTAAGTGCACACCAAATGTATGCAAATTTATTAAAAAATATTTACAGAAGTTCCATGGTGTTGCTGTGTCAGAAGCAAAGACCCTTTTATCTATCAAAAGGGATTATAACTAGGGCTGTGCTAAATAATGGGAAAAAAAAAAAGATTGGATCCCTTTGAGATAGTCCAGAGTCCATTTTTTCAGATTAGGTTAGGGCTAAGGGATTCACAGGGTTAATGCTAAATTCTGTACATCCCAGAAGGTGACTAAGAAGAGGGAAAATACAATGGATCCCAGCCTATGAATAGCTATGACTATAAAGAAACAAAAGAATGCCCCATTGGTTGAGGAGAAAAGCAATTTCTTGTGATGGAGGAGGGACAGGACAACAACAGAGAGGATGGATTGACTGAGGAGAGCAGTAGGGTACAAGGTAATAACACTAGGTGGCTGGCTCTGTAGCTAGAGCTCTGGGTTTGGAGTTAGGAAGATATAAGTTCAAATCTAGCCTCAGATGCTTACTGGCTATGTGACCCCAGACAAGTCACTTAACCTCTATTCACCTCAATCTACTGGATAAGGAAATAGCAAACCACTAAATATCTCTACCCAGAAAACCCAAATGGGGTCATGAAAAGTCAGACCCAATTGCATGACTTGAATAATAGCAGGGATAACAAAGAAGCATTCATACTGGGAGTGGGGCTGGCCCATCCTTAGTGAATCTAATCCCTATTCCCATGGAATTTGAGGGAGAAGATAAGCACAGGAAAGGGACTTTATAGCAATAAGATCCTAGGGATATTAGCCTATGGCTGGACAAGAGAGTGGAATCATGTCCATGGAGCAGGTTAGGCAAGGATAGAAAGGTACAAGGCTTCAGAACAATGATTTCTGAACCATTGTGGGGCTTAATTATTACAAATATTCCTCTCCACCCAGGAGGAAAATACATCCCAGGAGAGGAAGTGTTCTTCCCAAATATCTCGCCCTAGAGAAAAGACCAGATAAAACTGCCCTAGTAATAGGTGCTCCCCATAGCTTAATATAATGTTTCTCTTGCACATAAACTTCATCAAACCTTTCTTCTTAGAACATAGCAAGCCCAGCTCTTAGCTGCAAATCTTACAAGACCCTAATGAGTTCCTTTCCTAGGTACTGATGATAAAAGGGGAAAAAAAATCCTTTTTTTGTGTGTGTGTCCTCCCATAACCAATCATTTCCATTTCCAGCACTATTTACTTACATGATCTATAGCTAGTAAAATTTAAATTTGCTACATGGGATTCTGTCATTTCCCACAGGCATCACATGAAACATCCGGTCAAGGGCATACCACATTTATGAATGATGGTACCAGCTGGTTCAGATTATGCATTCTTCCTCATACTCAAAGACAGTTTCCATTGTGTTTCATTGACTATATAATTACTAAAGAGGATAGTATTCAGATGAGTCAGTTGTGTACTTGACCATAGTATCTATCCAACGTGAATCAACAACTCAACTCCCACCACTGGGTTGTGCAGCTCATCTAAATACAGATACTGAGTAGCTTTTGAGTTGTACTACTCTATAGATAATATTTCATATTTTTTTCAAATTCTGGGTCAGGGAGTAGATTGTAAATTTATATATTAATTCTATGCTTGCTTAAAGAACAGGAGAACCTTTGACACACTGGACAGTAAAAGCTGATGATCAACTGACTTTAATATGAGTCTTCATTGTTTTAATTTTTTATAATTAGTCAAGTTTAAACAGTAGGCACCTTTACAAAGACTTTAATAAATGTTTTTATTGATAGTAAATATATTAGGATTCAGTATGCGAGTATATCTGGGAAGCAGAGAATCTTAACCTATTGGGCAAATAAGCTAAGGGAAAAGACAGCTATGTCAAGAAAACCAATGAACCCTTTGGAACTCTGCTTATTCCCCAGGGTAGAAAAGCATGATGTTTCGGGTCCTTAGCTATGAAATAATAATGGTACTTAGTTTAAAATATGACTTCATCTGGGTAGCTAGGTGACACAGTGGATATGGGGCCAGGTTTGAGTTCAGGAAGACTCATCTTTCTGAGTCCCAAACTGACCACATATTAACTAACCACATATTAACTTTGTGACTCCTAGGCAAGCCATTTAAGCCTGTTTGTCTCAGTTTCCACATCTTTAAAATGATGTGGGGAAGGAATGTTGAACCATTCCAGCATCTTTGCCAAGAAAACTCCCAAATGGGGTCTGAGTAACAACTTTGTCTATGCATATGACCAACTGACTTGCATGAAAAACAAAAATAAAGATTTTATTCAGCAGACAAGTAGACCTTTTTTGTCAACCAAAGTTTTTCAAAAAAAGTCATTTTCTTTTTCACTTTTCAATCAGTTTTGATCCTAACTCTGCTACTTAGTATGTGTATGTTCATTGGTGTGGTAGGATTGGCACCTCCATATAGTCTGGTTGGTCCTTTAATATTCAAAGAGGATGTTAAACTTCCTGAACACCTAAAGCATAAACAACACAGCCAATGAAGAGCTCGTGTACAAAAGTATAAAGCAAAGGTTCTTAACCTGGAGTCTATGAATTTATTTCTTAAGGCTTTGATAATTCTATTTCATTAGAATTGGTTTCCTCAGTAATCCTTTGTATTTGGTTTTATGTGTCTAAATGCATTCTTGTGAGAAGTCAGTAGTCTTGCAATGAACCTCTAGAATAAGGGTTCCCAAATTTTTAAAGTCCCTTATATCCCTTGGCTTTCAGGACCATGTGCAAAGACTTCAGAAGTTAACCCTCCCATGATCCCTATTCAATATAAAAGGAAATAAATTCTAGTTTCCACTTATGCTCATAAAAAAAAAGAGATTGATTTGTCAGATTTTGGTTACATAACTTTTTTAGCATCATAAATTTGCCTTTCCAATTCACTAATATTTTTTCATGAATGCAACTAAATTTGGACTATTTCAATAGGATAAAATAGTACTTAATCATATAAGATCTGTAATATCAAATATAATATTCCATTGCTGTTGTTCAGTCATTTGGGGGTTTTCTTGGCAAAATAGTTTGCCATTTCCTTCTCCAACTCATCTTACAAATGAGGAAACAGAAGCAAATAAAGTTAGGTGATTTTCCCAGGGTCATAGTCTGGATTTCAACACAAGAAGATGAGCCTTCTTGACTTCAGACCCAGTGTTCTATCCATTGTGACAATAAGCTGTCCAAATAATTCATTATATCATATTTACCAAATATTCTTCATGTCTTAAGTTGGAATCCCTTGCTCTACATTAACATCAGTCTACCAATAGTATAGCCATTTTATTTAAAAATTATCCCTGATAGGCTAGATAAAAAACTTGGATTATATTAGAATTGCTTAGCACAACCATAGGACAAATTGAAAAAGAAAGAGGTAGTTGAGCAATAGACAGAATCAATATCATGAAGGTAAACTGAAATACAATATGAAATGACTACTCTCTTTTGAAATCAATGACCCTCTCAGAATCAGAAAAGAAAAGCAGATATTTGTCCTTTATAGTAGATTTATAGTTGATGACCATGACATGCCCATCTACCACTTCCAACCATTTTAAGACCTTTCCTGCAACTGTTAAGATTGGATTAAGGTGAGACTTCCTAATTAATTCCAAAACCCTTGTGTGACTCAGTATGTCATAGGCAGGTCAGAGGCAGAGAGAAAGTTTGAAAATGGCTAGAGTAGATAATTAGCACAATAGATGGAGTGTCCAGTCTGGAGTCAGGAAGACTCATCTTCCTGAGTTCAAATCCAGCCTTAGATACTTTCTAACTGTATGACCCTGAGCAAGTCACTCACTCCTGTTTGCCTTAGTTTCCTCATCTGTAAAATGAACTTAAATAAGAGAAGGAAATGGCAAAATACTATGGCAGCTTTGCCAAGAAAACCCCAAAATGGTGTCATGGAGAGTTAGACACAGCTGTGTAAACAACAAAAAGAATAAAAATGAATAGTAATGGAACCATCAAATGATAATTTCATAGAATCATAGATTTGTACATTTAAAACTGAGACTTTTCAATTCAACTCTTCATTTTGTCTTTGAGGAAACTGAGCCTAAGTAAGGTCACATTAACCCCACTAACTTCCCTGGGTGAAGAAAAGACAAAGGTAATCTATTCTCAAACTTCTTAGTCTAGACCAGGGGTCTGCAACCTTTTTGGCCGTGAGAGCCATAAACACCACATTTTTTAAAATGTAATTCACGAGAGCCGTACAGTGCTCACAGTGCGCACTCCTGTAACAGTG
This sequence comes from Gracilinanus agilis, assembly GCF_016433145.1. Lineage (NCBI taxonomy): Eukaryota > Metazoa > Chordata > Mammalia > Didelphimorphia > Didelphidae > Gracilinanus > Gracilinanus agilis. Next base: position 392,051,495 of record NC_058133.1, on the reverse strand, counting down.
CCTGAAAAAAAATTGACTTTATGGCTCCTGCAGAAACAGCCATATTTGGCCGTCAAAAGAGCCAGATATGGCTTGAGAGCCATACGTTGCCGACCCCTGGTCTAGACGCTAAAAGATCACCCTAGTACAACTATCAATGATGTAGAAATAGGTCTTCATCAATGATACATGTAAAACCCAGTGGAGGTGCGTGTCAGCTATGGGGAGGAGTGTGGGAGTTGGGGGAGAGGGAAAGAACATGAATCATGTAACCATGAAAAATATTCTAAATTAATAAAAAAAAATTTTTTTTAATTCCACTTAAGCACACACACAAAAACAAGAAGAACAAAAACCTTCTTGGTCTAGAATCACGATGATTTCACTTGCCTGCTGGGTGCCTATACTCCAACCCCAGGAGCAAAATGAGAATTGGGAGAGATCTAATCACAGTTATATAAACCTATTGCAGCTGTGATCTAGTGGATAGAATGCTGGGTCTGGAGTCAAGAAAGCTGTTACTGAGTTCAAATCTGTCCTCAGATACCTAGTAGCTTTGTGACCTTGGGCAAGTCATTTAACCCTGTTTACCTCAGTTTCCTCATCTGTTAAATGAGCTGGAGAAGGAAATGGCAAACCACCAGTTTTATCAAGAAAACCCCAAATGAGGGCAACTAAATGCTTCTTGTCACATGAATGGAAGACTCATTAGTAGGCAATGTGAAGAAAGACCAAGGAGATCCCCCAATTGGATTTTTCAAAGAAAAGAAAGATTTTTACCCACCATATTAGCATTGCAGAAGGCCAGGAGGCCACTTACATTTGCTTGAATTTGTCAGATTAAATTGATCTTATTTTGAACTGCTGGTTAATCTGGTTTAGTGTAGAAATCCCAGGTAAAGGGGAGAGGAGGAGAGGTGCTTGAGCCCAGTTATTAGACAACTCATCAGACCTGCAGAAAGAGTTCATGATAGGGATCAAAAGAAAACTGAGGCCCACAAAGAAATTTAGGACTTTCCCTGAGTCACACAGCAAATTGGAATACAGCAATTTCTGATGACAAAGTCTGCTGCCCTAACATAACATGCTGTTCCCATTGCTTGCTTGTGATATCTTGGACTAAGGTCTAAGGATGTAGAAGCAGAGGATAAATGCTTCAGGCATCTTAAAGAGCAGGCTTTCTCTCTGTGGATATTTTTATGTATTCAGTTTATCTAAATGACACTTTGAACCTCAATTTCATAAGCGTCCCAACTTGGCCGAAAGTTCAGGACCATGTGCAAAGATTCTAGGTTTCTGAAAAGTTTTTGGTAAGTGCCGCTGGCATTTGGCTGCTGATGTTTATGTGAAATAGATCATTAGCATAAGGATTTTCCCCTGCCTACACATTAAGTCACTCTAGTTGAAAAACATTCCCACACACATTCTAATATAAATTTGTCTAACAGCCAGGTTGTCTCCGCACTAAACATATATATGTATATATATAAAAACACAAATTTAAAGAATAACCTTTATGGAACAAGGTAAATGTATTATTGTCATATCATTAGTGTGACATAAAATAATAAAACATTTCTAAAGTGCTTTAAGATTTACAAAGTAGTCTTTATGAATAACTGTCCAAATAGATAATAGTTATTAATACTGATGGGTTATCAATACTGATATGCTCTACTCAATATTTGTGCTTGATGGCCTCAGTTCAATATCATCTGTCCATTTTAAACCAGATTAGGAAACATCTTTATTTTTATCTTCCATATTTCTTCCACTCACACACGGCAAGGCCTGGATATCTTAGTAGCCAATCTTCGTGAATTTGTTGTCAACAAAATAAAATCATTCATTGATTCCCAGCTACCCTAGTTATATAACCTTTTTTGCTAGTTAGACTAATTAAGTTAGGGGAACTGGTTCTCCAAAACACCCAGTCTACCATTATTCCTCAAAGGTAAGGGATTGTCTTTTTTGTGTATTTATATTCAGGGGATTGGGCACTAAGTAGGCATTTACTGAAATCTTGGATCTGTTTTAATCTTATTTTTATTTTTATGTAACCTTCATTTCTAAATATATCCTTCCAGCCATCTCTCATTTAAATAAAATAATTTAAGGGAAAAAATAGGGAGACAAAAAGCAGTTCATTAATTCCAAGCAATTTCCAACATGTATGATGGTATATGGAATATTCCATACCCATAGCTCCCACCTCTACAAAGAAGGAAGAGAATGTTTAATAAAAGCTTATTTATTGATTCGTTGGTTGGTTAATTTGATAGAACTTTCCACATTGACTCCAAGACCTTAGGGCCCATCCAGACCATAGACCTTTAGTGAAGCAAAATAGCAGAACATGAGTGGGTTGAAACACATTAATTGATGACAAACCCTTTAAGACAATTGGTCAAAGGATGGATTTTCAGGGAAGACTGGAGGATTGATTTCAGTTTTCTTCTTAAGAATTTGCTACGAAAGCCTATAAGCACAAGTTAATTTCTTGCAGAAATGTTTGTCTTGTTGCAAACCATAAACCAAAGAAGCACATACACCTTGGACTTGTGATTTAATTATATATCGATGTGTAGGCTTCCCTTGCCTACACATTGTCACACTCTTTGAAAAACAGGCCTCCGCACATTCTAGGATAAATATAATATTATAAGCTAACATAAATTGCCTGGTCTTCTTCTATCCTGATGCCATGTTTATTGGTGAATATATTCTGTTTCTAAGCAGCTCTGCTCAGCTGAGACCAGGGCCCAAAGCTGAGTGGGAAAAAATATACAGATGCAGACATTATGTTAACTTTAAATTAGACATTTTTACAGGGGCCATTTTGAAAAAAAGATCAATTTCCCCTGACCTTTTCACCATTCTTTCCCCACTGAGATGGAAATACAGAATCTGGTTGATGATTCATTACAGATTCAGGACAAAGTGGGGAATAAATTCAAGCAAAGACTCAAACCTAATTATAGTCACACCTGCAAAGAAAAGCTGTGGTGGTTCAAGGTCTATTAGAAACTTTATTACTTGCCTATACAATTTAGCCCAGAGCATCCAAGTTTCTAGTTCAGAAGTCCTTTAAAAAATAGCAGTAAATACAGTTGGTTGCTTATAAATTAAAAGATGGCTAATTTATAAAGTAAGCAGATCATGATGCTTTCCTTATTTAGTATCTTCTAACTAGAATTAAAGTTTCTCTTGAAGTGGTTAAATATATCATTTTTAGCAGTTAAAATGGGAAATTTGAGAACTCAATTCTATTTCAGCTGCCACTGGGACTTTAGAAGAGACACTTATTCTCTTTGCACCAGGGTTTTCCTCTATAGAAAACTGTGATACTAATATTTATACTAGCTCATGAAGGTGTCAGGGAGCCAAATTAATGAGTCTAATTCTCCTCTTCAAGTTCAAACACTACACCCTTCAAAGGGAGGGGAGGAAGAAGAGAAAGGCTTTCCTTCTCTACTGATAGCTCCCAGTTTCCCAGAAGCAACTGGGCTGAGGCCCAATCAGCCCCCTCAGAGAATTGTTTTGCTACCATGACAACCACAATCCCAACTGTTGGGAAGCAGCAACCAGAAGCATCCCTTATGTTGCTAACTTTTAGCTCACAGGACTTTATGCCCCAGGAAAGGCAAGGCAAAGGGAGCAGGAGAGGAGCAATCCATATCTTGGTCTTGTCCTGCCTTCTTTCCCAGCCAGGGCCATGTCTCCTCATCAGATCAGAAGAGCTCAAATACCTGCTGTCATCATGGGCAAGAACACCATTTGTTCCACCCACATCCAGAGTGGGAGGAGATGGGGAAATAGATACATCAAAAGGGGATTGGTCTGGTAATATAGACCGAAGTCCCTTGGAAAGATGCTTGGGAACTATACTTTTACTTTTTAGCAAATTAAAACATTTCCCAGATCCAGTGCTATATCTCTACCATCCACTAAGATCTATTTCAGTTTCTACACCAGCTCTTTCTTGATCCCTAACATTTGCTATGCACTTATCTCCACATTCAAAAATATTTCGTAAGCATATTTGTATGACCTTGTCTGTGTTCATCCTTTAAATATTCTCAGTAGAGTATAAACATTTGAAGGCAAGAACTGTTTCATTTTTGTCTTGCATCAGTAGGTTAGAGGTAGCTAGGTGATGCAATGGATAGAGTACCAACCTGGGGTCAAGAAATCTGAGTTAAGATCTGACCTCAGGAACTTTCTAGCTATATGATCCTGGGCAAGTCACTTCACCCTGTTTGTCTCCGTTTCCTCAACTGTAAAAATGAACTGGAGAAGAAAATGGCAGAACACTCTAGGATCTCTACCAAGAATACCCTAAATGAGATCAAGAAGATTTGGATACAACTGAAATGACTGAACAACAAAATCAACAGGATTGGCACCAAGATTCTAATTTCTTTCGAAGAAGGAGTCCATCCATGAGGAAACTTCCTTCTACGATGCAGATCAGCTATCATTCTGCAATTTAATAGTCTTAGAAAATCAGTATATATCAGAGCTCAAACCTGATTGTTCCTGACTCCAAGATGACTCTACTATATACCATGACACCATTCATACTCATGGTGCTTAAGAAATATTTGTTGAATTGAATCATTCTTTAAAAACAAACAAACAAAAAAACCAACTCAGGGGCAACTAGATGGTTCAAAAGATTGAAAGCCAGGCTTAAGGACGGGAGATCCTAAATTCAAATCTGGTCTCAGACACTTCCTAGATGTGTGACTTTGGACAAGTCATTTAACCCCCATTGCTGAGCCCTTACCACTCTTCTGCCTTGGGATTACTACACAATATTGATTCTAAGATGGAAAGGAAGGGTTTTTAAAAAATAAAGAAAATAAAAACTCTTTTTCATAATGATTTCTAATATAAATTGTATAGTCTCAAAATCAGAAATACTTACATTTGAATCATCTCCGACACATTGTCACCTGCATAAAGTAATTTCACTTCTCAGTGCCCCAGGCATCTTTTGAAGATTAAAAATTGCAGAGTTGCCAACCTGCCTTGGTAAAGAGTTTCCCCACCAGGGAGTTTCACATATAGATAAACTACAGTTCTGGATCAAAATACATGTGTATATAGCATACAACATGCAAATATGTATTTCTTGTTAATATACCAAGAAACCATAATAGTTGAAGCTACAAAGATACATTGAGTAATCTTTCCTATGTGACTAAATGCACTTAGTAGCTATCATAGCAATTGTACTACCCAGATCCTTAAGATCACTGACAATTCCAAGACTTAGAGAGGGATCACTAAGGTGTAGCAGAGTGTGAGTAGTGACCGGCTCAGAATTAGGAAGATATAAACTTAGTTAATGATTTTGATACCTGTGGGACCACCAGGCAATTCACTTCAACCCTCTGGACCTCAGTCATCTCTGATCCATGGCATTAATTAGTCCAAACATGAAATTCTCTTCAGTCTTAAGACACGAGACCTGAGAATGCTATTGGAAATCTCTGAAACTTATTGCATGTTTGACAGGATGTTTAATTTTTGTCTCTGTGTTTGAAGGAATACATTTCATAGGATCAAAGATCGAGACATAGAAGAGACTTCAAAGGCCATCTGGTCTATCTGGTCTGACCTTCTCATTCTACAAATGAGGAAAACTGGGGATCTGAGAGGAAAAGTGATTTACCCAGGGTCACCCAGCCAGTAAATGATAGTAGTGGGATTTGAACCTGTGTACTCTGACTCTAAATTCATTACCTCTCTTCTGTGAGGAAGTCATTACCTTTTCTAATGCTCAAATTTTGTTCTTTTTCATATTTTTGGTTTTTTACTTTCAGATAATGGTGGTCCAAACTTGATTAAAAGAGGTCTAATAAATAAAATCATAGAAGCAATGAACATGAGTTTGGACAGACATGGGGAGATAGTGGAGGACAGAAGGACGTGGTGTGCTATATGGTCTTGAAGAGTTGGATGCAACCAAACAACAAGAAGTAAAATCTGCACTTTTTTGATTTAATAAATAGAATTCAGGGCACTGGCTCCACCTGTGAATGATATTATATAAAGTCAAGTGAAACTTTGATAAAGCATATAATTCAGTATCTGGCATATAACTTTGTACAGCTGTTTTAGTCATATTTAACACTTCCTAACCTCTTTTGGGGTTTTCATGGCAAAGATATTGGAATGTTTTGCTATTTCCTTCTTTTGCTCATTTTACATAAGAGGAAATTAAGGTAAAGAGGGCTAAGTGACTTGCCCAGGGTCACACAGCTGGTAAGTATCTGAGATCAGATTTGAACTCAAGAAGAGGAGTCCTCCTGACTCCAAGACTCTCTCTCTCTCCCCACTGCACCATCTACCTTCCCCTGGCATATAATACAAGCATACTAAATATTTGTTTCCTTTACTTCCTTGCCTCCTGAAATTAGCCGACAATGCTCTTCTGAAAATGAGTTTTGTTTAGATGTCAAGGACCTGGGATTTCCAATGTGTGAGAGCTCCCAAATGTAGGCCATAATTATTTTGTGAATTTTTGTTTCAGAGAGTATCTTGAGGCTATGGGATGTTAAGTGACTTTCCCACACATGGTCACCCATGGTCACCTAACAAGTCAGTGTCAAAGACAAGATTTGAACCCATATCCTTTTGACTCCAAGTCTAGCCCACTATGCATAGTGCCATGATACTTTTCCAGTGTTTTTAACATTTGAAAAAAGAATTGCAAGTGTCAAACTAAGAATGACAACAGAAGGTCTTCTTGAAAAAATACATTCTACTCCCTTTCCCTCCCCCCCTTATTGCCTTATTAATCTCTTACTTTAGACGGAAATTTTCAATGCTTTTACTCCTCATAGAAGTCCAGGATTAAAAATGTGAAGAAATCTGGTGGAGCAAAAGTATTACAGGCTTCTTGATTTAAAGCAATAGGTACTTTTTGATGTCTTCAAGCCCAACTATCTTATTTTACAGATGAGAAAACTGAGGCTCAGAGAAACTAAGCATCACATAACCAGCAAGGGTCAGGCAGGATTCAAACCCAGGTCTTGACTCCATGTCCAGTAGTCTATCCTACTATCTTATGGTTTCTAAATATCAATTTCAAGGGAAATTATCAAATTATTTGATGTTCTTTAATTGAATTCTATGAACATATATTAAGTGCCAATCATATGCAGAGAACAGTGCTAGGTATTAGACGATATGCCAAGATAAATAAGACATGATGGCTGACCACATGGAGCTTATACTCTGAGAAGTGATATGTATAGCAGTATAGCATCTATAGGTATAGCGGTAACACAAAATGATACAACAGAAGAAGTAGGAGTTCTATAAAGGGTTCTCCTACCATACAGCTCCTCTCAAAGAAACAGCAATAGCTAGTGTTTGTATGGTTCTTTAAAGTTCCTGAACATCATGCATACATTTTATTCTCAGACTAGGGCTTTGGTATATTTACAGAAAGAGCAGGTTGGATTACTTTTAAAAAGCAGGTCATTCAAATTTCCATTTATGCCAAGTTGCTAGAAAGATTGTTTGTCCCCCAAACCCTACCCTTCAGGGTGGAAGAAAGTTCAATTTACTACTCACAAGGCACTGGGAAAATGTCTGAACATTTTTCGGGGGACAGTCCAACCTTGGGGGCAGAAACAGACTGAAGCCTTCTGTCCTCTCCACGAAAATATCCTTGGCTGTGTTGTCTCTTGAATAGATTATTGAAATGTAGTCAGTTGCCTTAAACTCTGTCAACCCGTGCTTCCAAAGCAGTTATGAAATAGCTTTCTGTGGAGGTCAATGCCTCCAGAGTAACTAATGCACTCAGATTCAGGTACATTAAAGAACTTGACAGCCTGTGGTATCCCAGGTCTCATCTTTAGCCTGAAGACACTGAATTGCATAGAAATATCTTTTTTCCTCCTTCCCAAAACTAAGCAAGAGAATTTTTGAGCTATTTTAAGAACAGAGAACGAATGCTCTCCCCTGAAAAATATGCTTTCCCCTGTGAAAGTGAACAAGCAAGCTTGCCTGGCAGATGTTATCCTCTACCTCACTAGGCACAAGTTGGGCAATGATGCCAGTGTCCAATGTTCCACTCAGTATGAAACTCAACAGTTCTCCCCAACTCATTCTGCCCTAACAATCTGTCTGATTCCACCCTGGAGTTTCAACAACACACAAGTGATGACATCGGTTCATCTCAGTGCCAGAGAAATGCCCCAGGAGCATAAACAACAACCAGGTCTTTGCTTGCTTCATTAAATGGCAGAAGGGAAAAGCACGAAGGCAGAGGTAGGTATTTTCACTTTCGCTTGTGCAATAAGCAAAATATTTGGAAAGAAGATAGTCCATTTGAAAAGGATATAGGTGCTGGAATGAAGCGGATTAAGGAAATAATAGTGGCAGAGTTTTCCTAGGATTGTACATTAAATGGCAGCTTGCATTTTAGGTTTTGCAAAGATTTTACAAATATTATCTCATTTTATCTTTGCAATAATACTGGGAGGTAGATTATCCCTATTTTAAAGATGAGGAAACTGAGGCAAGCAGACAGATCCCAAAGCTGGTAAGTTAACTGAGGCAAAATCTGAACCTACAGTCTTCCTAACTCCAAGTTCAGCACTCTCTCCACTGGGCTACCTAGCTGTCCATAGCTCTAACTAGAGCTAGGAGCAAGCTCAAGAAGCCTTAGTGCAATTCCTTCATGTTCCAGATGAAAAATTGGGGGTCTAAGGAGATGAAGAGACTTATAGGAGGCCTGAAATCTATAATTTGAACCTACATTTCCCGATTCTGGAGCTAATGCTTTTTTTCCTCTGGAGATTAGGATCAAACCAAAATTCCCTTATTTCCTCTCTAGTTTTTTGCCACCTTCAGATATTTGTTTGGTTATAGTTTGGCCCCATGGGACCTTGGTACAGATGGAGGAAGGCCTGACTGGTTGAATCAAGATATAAATCATGGCAGCCCCAGCATGAAAATTCAGCCCCTGGTTTCCCAACTAAAATATATTTATATAGGGGGCAGCTGGGTAGCTCAGTGGATTGAGAGTCAGGCTTAGAGACGGGAGGTCCTAGGTTCAAATCTGGCCTCAGATACTTCCCGGCTGTGTGACCCTGGGCAAGTCACTTGACCCCCATTGCCTACCCTTACCAGTCTTCTAACTAGGAGCCAATACACAGAAGTTAAGGGTTTTAAATAAAAATAAAATAAAATAAAAAATATTTATATATAGTTTCCCAACTATTGGGCATTTGGAAGACTAGCTGACAGTTCTGGATTCAATATGGAGCTCATGGACAGACCTTCAAGTATCTTGAATTAGTGGGGTCAACCTCTGAATAGACCTGAACTTCCACCATAGCTCCCAAATTGCCATTCTATTCTGTCCCCCTGACTTCATACCTAGGTGGAGCAGTGTATAGAGCACTGAGCCTGGAGTCAAGAAGACCTGCGTTTAAATCCATCCTGAGATGGATTTAACTAGCTAGGCACCTTCTAGCTGCCTAATTCTGGACAAGTAATTTACCCCTTATTTGCCTTAGTTTCCTCAATTGTAAAATGAGAATGATAATAGCACCTATTTCCCAGGATTGTCATGAAAATTAAGTGAGATTTTAATTAGATGTTTTTAAATTAACACAGTGCCTGGCACTTTGTGAGCACTACATAAAATGTTATCTAGTATTATTATTATCATCAAATCTTCTGGGTGGAGAATGGCCTGGTTTTGACTAGAAGAACAAAGGAGAGTTTCTCCAATGCCTCTACCCCAAACTCAACCTAATCTCTCTTGTTTTCCTTAAGGATCAATGAAAATGCCACTACAGTGTGGAAGTGGGCAAGGTTTATGAGGACATTCATTAATCATGTCTATACAATTGCAAGAGCCCCCAATCCATCTATGCTGCCTAGGACCTATCCTGCATAGGTAGAAGGAGGTTCTTCAGTGGGAGTTCCTTTCACAAATGAATTATAGATCCAATTAAAAAATAATCACCCTTGGCACCTCCTACAAAACCTGTCACATATTAGGGATTTAATGCATTTTGACTGGTGGATTGATTAATGACTAGATGTGATTTACTATTGCTTTCCCCAGGTACCTTCTCTTTCCTGTGTTCTATTAAAAAATCTTCTCATTGTTGGCACTATAAGGAAAAGTCTGTCCTTTTGCATACTTAGAGAGACTCACAGAGTTCTTTTTTTCCATAGGTTAAGGGAGGCATGAAATTCATTCCAATGATGCCCAGCTTCTGCAAATATTTCCTAGAAAGGAAGAGAAGTAGAAAGGAAAAAATGAAAAGCATTCTTTTAACCAATTCGGAACTTTCAGTCATGGACCCAATACCTTCTTGTGGTTTCTGAGGCAATATCAGGAAGTGTTGTGAGGAAGATTAGGTAGTAATTAATTAAGAATTAAGGTTCATCTAGCAGGAAGGGCTAGAGCTGGAGAATTCCAAGATGGAATGAAGGAGCAGGAAGAAGTGGCTTGTGCCCTGAGAGAGACTCCATTAGGAGTTGGCACAAACTGTGGTTAGCCCTGGGAGATCTCAGAGTAAAGGACACCCTGCTTCTTGATTCCCTGGGATCCTGAGTGGCGGTGGCTTTCCAGCAAGAGGACAAGACCTACAGAGAAGCACCAAGAAGAGGAGAAGTTTGGGATCTGGTGGACAGCATCTCAAGCACACTCTTCTTGCATATCTTGGACCACCTGAGCTTTTGGCATCCTGATCATCTGTGGATTACTGTGAGAACCCCAAAGCCACCCTCAGCCCCATTTGCTGTGCTGGTCAAATCTGGCTGATACCGGCACTGCTCCTTTGGCCCTGTCTGCCAGATCACTAAGATTAGAGTAGAGAAGTCTTCCCCTTGCCCTGTGGTTTTGCCCTTTAGGTTTTAAGTATAGAAATTCCTTTCCCACCTTTATTTTAGTTGTACATAATTAAAACCATTAAAACTTTTACCTTGCCTGTTGGTTTCAAAGTCTCTGGCCTAGGGAGAGCCGGGTGACAGTTGAGACCAACTGCCATTCCTGTGTTAACCCAGTGAACTCTGGTCTATCCTGACCCCGTCTCTCCTACAACCCAGTGTGTGTACCCACAACCATTTAGATTTTGTTGTAACATCCCTGGTACCTCCATTATCTATTTTTCACAGAAGAAAGGAGACAACTCCCTAACCCTGCCCTTCCTCAGTTCCCCTGAGGTCAGAACCTGGGCCTAAAGTTATTTTCACAAACTTCATTAGAGTTGGTCAAATGGTTTTTAATTTGTTCTAAACAAAGCGATTATCACTATGACATACAAGGAAGTAGCCTTAAATACATTATTAGATTATGACTTGTTTTGCCTCTTGTAGATGGCCTCTACAGCCTTAATCTGACTTAGCTCAAGCAAAGTGAAGATTATTCTCTCCAAGAGGTGCTGGGAGCAAAAGACATTGTACAAGGGTGGCAGAGTGGGTAAAACTCTGGCCTTGGAGTCAGGATAACCTAGGTCTCATTCCCATTTTTAACATTTAATTACCTGCATGATCCTGGATAAGTCACTTGACTTTCTTGATTCTATTTATTTATCTATAAATAACAATATTTATAGATAAATAATAATAAATAAAATTAGGATAATAATTAATAGCATTAGTATCTACCTCACAGAGTTGTTGTGGAGCTAAGTTTCATCTACTATACAATTAGGATGCCGTTATTTGTCCTTCATTTTCAAAGAGGACCAGCAAGATCATAGGGTATCGTCTTAACTTGTCCATGAATTAGATTTAAGTGAGGATTTTATTTTAAGTGAATTGCACAAAGTCAATAGCCTCACTCTCTTTTCCAGAGTCATTAAAGTTCAGAGACAAGACAAAAGTCAAAGTGACTTGACATGGCCCGGGATGCAAAGGATAACCTTGATATCTTTGATAACTGACCAAGCTCCAAACATTCCATAATGCCTGCTTCAGTTGCCCTCATGGCCATTGGAAAAAAATTGTTCTCATCCACCCATTCTTCTTCACATGTCCGGGGTTGAGTCCTCCCAACTCACCAATGAGTTTGAGGTCTGTCAGTTACTCTCAATCATGTATTATTGCCACCTGCCCAGACTGTTTAGCAGGATGTGGTCACTGTGCATGCTATGGCTTCTTGGAGCCACAGGTGAGAATTGGGTAAGAAGTGGATATCAAAGACAGATGAGCATCCCTGAGAAGGGCTCAGCAAGCCTTCACAACAGAGGTTCTAACCCTCTCTGAACATCCATATACTACAAAAATTAGGATAGTAACAATCTATCACAGCTGTGTTAGGAAGGTTAGCTGAGATAACATGGGGTCACTGAGTAATGAGAGTACTGACTTTAAAAAAAAAAGTTTTCTTTCTTTCCCCTCTGTTTTTTATTTACCTTTTCATGTTTCTCTTGGTTTTTGTGGTTGGATATCAAACTATCCATTTAGCCCTGGTCTTTTCTGGGCAAATACTTGGAAATCTTCTGTCTTGTTGAATGCCCATACTTTCCCCTGGAAGTATATAGTCTTTTGATAGGTAGGTGATGCTTGGTTGTAGACCTGGTTCTCTTGCCTTTCTGAATATCATATTCCAAGTCTTGAGATCTTTTAGTGTGGAGGCTGCCAGATCCTGTGTGATCCTGATTGGTGCTCCTTGATATCTGAATTGTCTCTTTCTGGCTTCTTGTAAAAATTTTTCTTTTACTTAGAAGCTCTTGAATTTGGCTATTATATTCCTGGAAGTTGCCTTTTCAGGGTTTAGAGTAGATGGTGATCTACGGATCCTTTCAATGTCTATTTTACCCTCTTGTTGAAGAACATCAGGGCAGTTTTGTTGGATAATTTCTTGTAGTATGGAGTCCAAATTTCTATTGATTTCTGCTTTTTTAGGAAGACCAATGATTTTCAAATTGTTTCTTCTAGACCTGTTTTCTTGATCTGTCAATTTATCAGTGAGATATTTCATGTTTCCTTCTATTTTATCAGCCTTTTGACTGCTTTATTTGTTCTTGCTGTTTTGAGAGATCATTGGCTTCTACTTGCCCAATTTTGGTCTTTAGAGACTGGTTTTCTGCTATAATCTTTTGATTTTCCTTTTCAATTTGGTCTATTCTGTTTTTCATGGTTTCCTCCAATTTGCTTGTCATTTCATTTGATTTTGGGGCATCTTTCTCCAATTGGGAGTTTCTGTCTTTTAACCTGCCAATTTCCTTTTGAGCTATTTCCCATTTCTCTCACCAAATCTCTTCCAGCTTTCTCATGATCTCAGATTTGAACTCTTCAAGAGCCTTGTGACAAATTTTCATTTTGGGGGGAAGGTTTGGATGTGATTACTTGTTTGTTCTCCTCTACTGTTTGCTCTGTTGTCTGGATTTTTTTCTGTGTAAAAGTTGTTGAGTGTTAAAGATTTTTTCTTGATCTTTCTCTTTTGAGGATCTTGTGCCTGGCTTGCCATTATTATTATTTATTTCTCAGTCAGGAGTCTGGGTGAGGCAGATAGGCTCTCTGCCGGTCCTATCGAGCTGTGGAGCAGGTTTCATCTGGGTCACAGCACTGTGTGCCCTCTCAGCTTTATCCTCATGCCCAGGGTTGGTCTGCTCTCTTTAGGCTCCTGAGGTCTCAAGTCTAGCTGTTCTCAGGGTCAAGCCTCCTGGTGGTCCCCTTGCTTGCTCCTCTGCCTGAAGCTCCTTTAATAGTCTCAGGGTGCTGCTTCCACAGTCATGCACCCCTCTGCACTGGGTCCCCACCCAAGGTCCATGCCTGAGCTCAAGGTCCACGTCCACGCTCAACATCCATGCCTGTGAGAGCCTGTGACTTTAGAGTCTGAAGTGATAGATTCAGATCTCTAAAGCTAGCTGTGGGATATCTGGCAAGTTACCTAATTTCTCTAAGTCTCATTTCTCCTTAAGATGAGAAAATTGGACGAGATGACCTCTACGGTCCCTTTTGGCAGGTAGGTGGCACAGTAGCTATTGATAGTCCTGGAGTTAGAAGATCTGAGTTCAAATGTGTGTGACTGGAAAATCACTTAAAATCTACTTGTTTCAGTTTTGTCAACTATAAAATGAATTGGAAAAGGAAATGGAAACTACTCCTGAATCTCTGCCAAGAAAATCCCAAATGGGGCCACCAAAAGTCAGACACAATTGAAACAACTGAACAACAAAAAGGTTCCTTTCCCCTCAAATATGTAATGTGCTTTGCAAACCCCAAATCACTATGTAAATGTCTATTATATATTATTATAAAATAAGTCTACAAAACTCATCAAAGCAGATTTTTGCAAATGTAGATATTTGCTCTGGAATTTGAGGAGTTCTCTGGGGCACCTGTGATAGATGACAACAGATAAACCTAATCTTTAACATTTAGACAAATATTAGTTTGTCAATCATAGAAACAATTGTCCACTGTGGCGACTAGGATGGGCTGGGCTCCAGGTGCCTCATCAAGGTCCCTGGAGGAGAAAAGCACACAGAGAACTGCTTTTCTAGCTGAAATCTCTCAAGTCAACAGTGTTTCTTGGAAGATTTTATTACATTGCTGAAAAAGTCTTCCAAAGCATCTAAATTGGAGCGGGGTTTCTTCAGAGCATATCATACTTCATAGCTGCCATTTCTAGAGCTCTTTAGGGTACAATTGCAGTTCATTTGGATATATATATTAAAGAGAGACTGCATTTTTGGAGGGGCCCCATTTCTCCTTACGTTCACATACAGAGTTGTGGCATTCGGTTTTCTGTCAGCCAACTAGTCTGTACATTCTTGAGCTTCTCTGACTTTCTTCTGATACGGAGGCACATGGGGTCTGAAGCCTCCTATCTATTACAGATGATTGATCCCTATCCTGAACTCTTTCTGCAGAGCTGATGAGTCATCTGATAACTGAGCTCAAACCCCTTTCTCTCTTTTCCCTTTAACCAGTGATTTCCACACTAAACCAGATTAACCAGCAGCTCAAAATAAGATCAGTTTAACCTGACAAGTTCAAGCAAATCTGAGTGGCCTCCTGGCCTTCTGGAATTCTAATATGGTGAGTAAACATCATTCTTTTCTTTGAGAGACCCAATGGGGGGACCTCCCCGGTCCCTCTTCACTTTGCCTATTAATAAGTCTTCCATTTGGGTGACAAGAAGCATTTAAAGAGACTTAAAAAAGAGGTAATTGTGGTTAGTTCTCTTCCAGTTCTTACTCTGCTCCTATAGCTAGAGTATAGGTACCCAGCAGGCAAGGGGAAACATTATAATTCTAGGCCAAAAAGTTTTTAAAAAGGTTACTATTATCTTTCCTTTACTCAGAGAAATTATTGGGGTTAGAATGACCTTACATAGACTGTTTGGAAAAGACTGACCTTCCTCTGCTATGTCTGGAGACAAACCCATTATCAGAATCTTGCCTCATAATGGATTGGGTATGACCTTAACTAAAGCTCTTGTATGTCAAATGTCCACCAAGAACAGATTAAAGAAAGAAGGGGGCAGAGCCCATCTAAATCTTCAGATCCAGTGAGTCAACTATCCAAAGACCCTGGTGGGCTTTTTTTTCATTCTTTCTATCCTTTATACCTGCAAAATTTCAACAGGAATTCAAAATGTCAAGTTTAGAAGCAGGATGGCATAGTAGATAGAGTTCTAACTCTGGAGTTGAAAAGAGCTATGTTCAAAGCGATCTGTGAACAAGGTTTTTGTATGTGCCTACTAATACCAGATAACTTTAAGTTCTGGGGTTACAAAGACAAAAGTGATGCCAACTGTGTCCTTCCTGAAGACATTCTAACAAAATAAAGTACATGTGTGTATACACATACAAAGAGAGACACACATGTGTTTATATGGACATGCATGTATGCTGAATGTATACACATATACATAAAATTCATGCATGTTAATACAAAAAGGAAATTGTCATCTGTCATATTAACTAGCTACATGACCCAGATAAGTGATTCGACCTTTCTGAAGTTCTAACAGCTCATTGAATCTTCTTCCTGATCAGCAGGTTTTAGTCTCCATCAAAGAAATCAAAGAAATTACAGATCCTACTGAACATGCTACATTGATTATGGTCAAACATCAACCTTCAGTATGTATCCATAACAAGAGAATATAATTTTTTAGGAATCTAAAGTTTGAACTCACTGTTCCCAGAGAAACACCTAGAGTGGGTAGAGATAGTAAAAACATTTTTATCCCCATTTTGCAGATGAGAAAACTGAGTTTGGGAGAGGTTTATGATGTGCTGAAGATCACACAGTTTGTTAGGTGTGAGAGGCAAGATTCAATTCCGAATACTATATTCCAAATCCAAGATCATAATTTTTTGCCACTATATAGAACTGCTTCTCTTAGGTTAAAGGAAGATTAGATTAATTGCTTGGTTAATTTAACTTATCTGAAAGTGTCTCCCATAGCTCACTATATTCACGCTGTCAGTGATTTACAGGGAAATTTCCCAAGCACTCCTCTGTATGGGTGAAAATCCTGCTGGAAGGATCTTTTAGGAATAAACTAATTGAGTTAGAGAAATCAAATCTATTTTGTTTGGACAGCATCCCAACCTGATTGCAGTCTTCCTGAGTTCCAAATGTCAGCTATCTTTTCTAGTCTGAATGTAACTGGATAGCTAATGTACTTTCTAATTGCTAAGACCCGAGCTCAAGGAACCCAAATGGTATCGACCCATGTACAGAGCAGAGGAAATGTCAAATTTTCCAAAGCTCCATCCTTGGCTGTTCATCCTTTCTACTATTAGTATAAGTTTTCAAAATACAAAGTAATGTCCATCAATTGGGGAATGGCTGAATAGGTTATAGTATACAATTATAAAGGAATACTATTACGCCATATGAAATAACAAACAAGATGATCATCAAAAAAACCTGGAAAGACTTCTATGAAGTGATACAAAGTGAAGTGAGCAGAACCACGAGAACACTGTACACAGTAACAGCAGTAACAATGATCAGCTGTGAATGACTTTACTATTCTCAGCAATGCAAGGATCCAGGACAACTCCAAGAAACGCATGATGAAAAAAGGCTTTCCACTCCCAAAGAAGGAACTGATGACAGAGTCTGAATGTAGATTGACACATGCCATTCTTCACCTTATTTCCTTCATGAATTTTTCTCTCATGTAAGCAATATGTGTCTTCTTTCACTACATGATAAACATGGAAATATGCATTGTATCATAACACATATATCACCTATTGTATAATTGGAATTTGGGAGATGACATTTAAAAGTATATATATATATTTTTTTTCCTATGGACACATGGGAACTATCAAACTACATTTCCAGGGGATAGATGCAGAAATGGGGGAGGGAAGGAGAGAACCTGGACCACAAAATGTCAGAAAATGATTATTAAAAGTTGTATTGAAATAAAATCTGGGGAAAAAAACCACTGAAAACCCTTTTTTAAAAATTCAAGGTGGTATGTCTTAGGAAAGAGTGTGGTGGTAGGTAGGTGATTTAAACAAGTTATTTCACAAATGAGGAAAATGAAATAGCTGGCCCATATAATAGCACATTATATACATTTTCTCACAGGAGGTAAGTTGTAGAATATTATTATAAGCAGTTTATAGTTGAGGAAACTGAAGCTAGGAGCATAGTGTGCTATAGTAAAAACTTAGCCATGCTCCCCTCCTTTCTCCAAGGTTTGTTGAATGACTAATGACTTAATGTCACTCTGATCCTCAACCATTTCCATAATTATTATTCAAAGATCTCCCTGTTGGGGCAACTAGGTGGATAAGGAGCCAACAAATCTGACCTCAGTCCTAGTCATGTGACTCTGGGCAAGTCATTTAATCCCAATTGCCTAGCCCCTTGCCACTCTTATGCCTTGAAATTAATACTTAATATCAATTCTAAGCCATAAGGAAAGGGTTTTAAAAAAAAATATTTGCCAGTACCTGGAGTCTTTTCCTTGTTGCACAATGTTATCCTAGTTATAGAATTTTCTGCATCTTAAAAGTAGAATAGTGAGATATGTATGTAGTCCCCCAAAATGGATCATCTGCTTCCTTTGCAGAAATTTTCACCAGATATATTAGGGAATGCTGGGAGAATCATGGTTGTGGTGTTTATTTAAAACAACAAAACCAACAGCCATAAGAATAAAAAAGTTGCATAATAGCCCCCAATGTGGTACAGCAGATAGAGCATTGATTTTGAAGTCAGGAAGAACTGAGTTCAAATATGACCTCAGGCCTTTTATGTCCTCAATTTTCTCATTTATATAGAAGAATAATAATAGTACCCACCTCATAGAAAATATTCGTAAAGGTCTTTGCAGACCTTAAAGTGCCAGGTAAATTCTGCCCATCATTAATGATTTTTGCTAATTATAAGGAAACTAAAGGTAAAAAAAGGAATAAAAGTCTGGGTCACATGGCCAGTAAGTGGCAGAACTGGGAATCAAACCCAGGTCTTATGACTTCCAATGCAGTGTTCTTTCCACAACATTAAGTGCTTACCAATATGTCAGGAGCTGTACTGAACACTGGCATTCAACACCAAAGGCCAATTTTCTCCAATCCTAGAAATGCTTTCATCATATTTGCTTTCACAGCCCACTAAAAAGTTTAATGTTTATTTTTCTAAATGACTGAGCTAATGAATATTTCTGATTTGCTTTCTTTCTTTCATTTATTATATTTTCAAAAGCCTTGGCATGGAGCTCAGGTTCCTAGCAGTAGAGGAAAATCTATGAAAGAGTTCTATTCTACTAAGAAAAATGGCCTTAGTGTCTACTCTAGAGTTGGTAAAAACCTAAAGCAAATACTTCTTTTTTGATCTCCATTTAAATATCAAAACAAGTATCTAGATGAGAGTGGGAATGGGAAGAAAATCTTAGAATTGCTCTCTATATTGCCTTCAATAAAAACTCACCCTCTCTGAGTTTCAGTTTTCTTATTTATAAAATGAGAGTTTAGACTAGATGGTGGGGGACAGCTTGGGGTACCTTTTAGAATAGCTAGGTGGAATACCCAACCTTGAGTCTGGAAGACTTAGCTTCCTGAGTTCAAATTCAGCCTCAGACACTAACTATGTGACTCTGGACAAGTCACTTAAACCTATTTGCCTCAGTTTCTTCATCTATAAAATAAGAGGGTGGGTTAGATTATCTCCAGAGTCCCTTCTAGAGCTAAGATCTTATCATACTTAAAGGAGGCTAGAAATATCAGCTAGTTTAAGCCTTTCTTTGATGTGGTAATACCTTTCAGTGTCCTTGACAGATTGGTTATTCAAGTTCTGCTCAGAATTATAGATTTAAAGGTTAAAGGGCCCTTAGAGGTCATTTAGTTTGATCCCCATATTTTGTAGATAAAGAATGGGAGGTGGAGTTGAGAGAGGTTAATTTATTTATCCAACAACACACTCAGAGAAGGAGCTGGGATTTCCTAAGATCATAGATTTGATCTGGAAGGGAACTCACAGTTCCATCTAGTCTAATTCTCTCATTTTACAAATGATAAGACTGAAGCTAAAAGTGGTTGTGACTTGCCCAAGATCATACAAGTACTAAGCATCAGAGGTAGCATTTGAACTCTAGTTCTCTGACTCCAAAGTCGGTTACTACCCAATCACCTCCCTGAGAAGCAAAAGATTCTTCCTCTCCTTTTGAATTCATTAGCCTTCCGATAATGTCCCGGTTAAAAACCCTTGCAAGAAAAACAGGGACAGGGCTATGAGGTCGCTCAGTGGATAGAGAGCCAGGTTTGGAAGTAGGAGGTTTCTGTAGGAACCTGGGCTGTAGGAGCCTGGGCAAGTCACTTAACTCCATTTGCTGAGCCCTTACTGCTCTTTTGCCATAGAATCAGATATTGAGTATTGATTCTAAGACAGAAGGCAAGGATTTTTTTTTTAAAAGTGAAATGGTAAAGCATAGGCAGAATGGTAACTACCTATTACCAGCCACAGGTCCAGCATGGACAAATAGAGAGGCCTAATCTCATTAAACAAATAAAAAACAGAAGAGACATACATGGTTTAGATATAGCTAGGATTGGGTAGCTAGGTGGTACAATGGCTATAGCAATGGGCTTAAAGTCAGGAAGAATATCTTCCTGAATTCAAACCCCAAAACATAATAGTTGTGTGACTCTAAGCAGAGATCACTTAACCCTGTTTGCCTTAGTTTCCTCATCTGTAAAATGAGCTGGAGAAGGAAATGGTAAACCACTTTAGTAAGTCTGCTAGGAAAACCCCAAATGGAGTCATGGAGAGTTGGACCTGACTGAAATGATTGAACAACAACAGGGATGGGGTGGGAGGGGAAAGGGTTTAACTGTGATTCTACTATGGAGAATAGAAATGAATCCACCCATTCATTTGACAAACATGTTTTGTTTGTCCACCATAGCAGAGCTCCCTGCTAGCCTCTAGGAAAGATACAAAGATTAGATAAGTGGCCAAGGCCCCAGACCCAGAGTTAAGTTTGGTTGAGTGATAAGGGCCGAGGACAGGCATGCATAGTCTTGTAAATAAGTGCATCAAGGAGCTCAGTATTCAGGCAGATCCAGGCAGTTTTGGTTTTTTTTTTGCCTTTAATTCCCCAAGTGCCTGCCTCCTAGTAAGAGCTAAATAAATATTTGATAGATTAGATTTCATTGGAGATCACTGCAACATTTCTAGCTAAAAGGTACTTCAGAGGTCATTGAGTCCTATTCCTTTTACAAATTAAGAAAATAAGTCCAAGAGAGTTGAAGTGACTTATACAAGGTCACATAGATGTGATACAACTAGGATTTAAACCCAGATGTCCCTTGCACTAAATTCAAAAATCTTGCCTTTGTACTTCAAAGAGGTACATTCAGAGAACAGTCCATTTTGACTAAAATGTCAAGTGTGCAATGGGGGCCAGTTTGAGATGACACTAGAAAGTAATGTCTGATTATGGAGGAGCTTGAATGCCAGGAAAATGAGTTTGAACTCAGTAAACCATCAAAGTTTTTTTTTAAACTAAAGGAATGAATTGGTCAGATCAACGAACAAGGAAGGAAAGAAGGAAATACATATTAAGTGCCTACTCTGTGCCGGGAACTATGCTAAGCACTTAACAATTATTATTTCATTTGATCTTCACAACAACTTGAGGATTTTTATTATGCCAATTTTACAGTTGAGGAAACTGAGACAAAGAGCTTAAGTGACTTGCCTAGTATCATATAGACATAGTAAGTTTCTGAGGACATATTTAAAGTCAGATCTTCCTGACTCCATATCCAGCCTTCTATCCATTGTACTATCTAAAGAGCCTCTTTACACAAGGAAAACTAATCTGACAACAGTATAAAGAATACATGGGAGAAGTAAGAAAATGGAGATAAAAAGACTTATTAGAAGTCGATTATATTAGAGTTTTTCTATTTATTACTTGTGTGGTCTCAAGTGAATCACTGATCCTCTTTGGGCATTGACTTCTTGCTCTATAAAAAAGGTCTTGAAAAAGATAGTTTCAGAGGAACATTCCTGCTTAAAGCAAAGGGTCATAGATTAAGAGTGGGATGAGACATTAGAAGTTATTTAGTAAAGCCTTCTTTATTTTACGGATTAGAAAACCAAAGCTGTGTTCCTGTAATCTGTGACTTAAAAGTGTGGTAAGAGTGCTGGTATCAGAAATTAGTAGAAGTGGGAAAAGATTAAAGGACAGAGAAGAGAAATATTAACTCAACTTGGAAATGTGGTGGGGGAGTGAAAAAAGTAAAGGGTAAGTCCATGTTGATGCTTTTTTTCCAAAATCCTTATCTTCTGTCTTAGAATCAATATTAAGCATTGGTTCCAATGCAGAATTGGATTACGTGATTTGCCCGGTGTCATATAGCTAGGAAATGTCTGAGGACATATTTGAACCCATGTCCTCCCAATTCCAGACCTAGCTTTCTCTCTACTGAGCCACCTAGCTGCCCCATACCCATGATTTTAAACAAGGTAGTCTGAGTCAATATGAGAGATACAAAGAGAAACGTGAATAGTAGAAAGAGGAGAAGATTGAAGGAATCCATTTTGAACATGTTGAATTTGAAATGCCAAAGAAGTATCTAAATAAGAGATTCATAAGAGATTCCTATTGGTAGCTGGAGATGTAGATTTGAAGCTCAGAAAAGTGTCATGAGATTATAGATTTAGATATTTCGTTGAGAGAAAGTTTAGAGAGAAAGAGGGTCATGGTCAGTCTCTTGAACTATTGGATAATACTTTTATCAAAAGCTGGGTAAAGAATGAGGACAGTGAGGACCCAAAGTAGGACACAGAGAGTAGTTAGGGAAGAATCTGGGGCATGTGGGATCTCTGAAGCAAAAGGGGGAAAGAACTTCCAGTCATAAAGAGTGGCCAGTGCCAAAAGTGGAAGAGGACAAAGAATGTAAGGACTAATAGAAGCTATTGGGCTGAGTGATCAAAAGGGAGGTTGAACTCAGGGAAATGGTAATCAGAAACAAAAAATATTTGTGAGTAAGGAAAGGCTGAAAGGAGAAGAAAAAAGGGATAAACCGGGGAAAATAAGATGAAGGGAAATTAAAGATGTGAGGGGGGATGGGTCCTGCAGCAGGATCATAGATTTAGTAGGAAGAAAGAATCCACAATACAAACAAAGATTAGTTTTAGTTAGGAGTAAGGTTAGCTCTCCTACTGCTACTAAAAGAAAAACAATCAATCAGTCACCAAACATTTACTAAGCACATTGCCAAGCAAGTACTATGTTGGGTACCGGGGATACAAAGACAAAAATAAAATTCCATCAAAGTGCTTGCATTCAATAAAGGCAAAGTAGTTAGAAGGGAGGCATGAGCAGTTGACAAGATCAGGAAAAGCATGCAGTAGAAAATGGTGCCAGTGCTGCACTTTGGTGTCAGAGATGTAAGTGAGGAGAGGCATTCCAGGCAAGAGGAATATCCAGGGCAAAAACATAAAGATGGAAGAACATAGAGAAAGCCAGTTTGGTGGGACCCAGGAGTACAAGAAGGGAAGTATTGTGTCATGAGATTGGGACGAGGAGAGTGGGGTAATGGACCTGAAGATGTTTAGGAGAATTGATGGGGGGCAAAAAAACTAAGGGAGCTCTTGCTGGCTGGGTTCAGACTCTTAAAGAAGATGGAAACTAGGAAATCTGCTCTAAATGAGGAAGGTTTTGGTATGACTAGAAGTAAGAGGAAAAAGGAAATGACTTGAAATTGCAACTGAAGAATGAGGTAGAACATTCATAAGGATAAAAAAAAGTCAATAATCAGCAATGAGGGCTCTTCTGAGATTATATAAGCCTTTGTTGTAGAGTCTTTTCTCAGTCATATCTGACTCTTCATGACTCTATTTGGGATTTTCTTTTCTTTTTCTTATACCCCTACCTTCTGTCTTAGAATCAATACTAAGTATTGATTGCAAGCCAGAAGAGCACCAAGGGCTAGACAAATGGACTTAGGTGACTTGACTAGGGTCACACAGGTAGAACTTGTCTGAGCCCGGATTTGAACCCCAAACCTCCTGTCTTCAGGCCTGGCTCTCAATCCACTGACCCACCTAGTTGCCCTCATTTGGGGTTTCTTGATAAAGGTCCTGAAGTGGTTTGCCATTTCCTTTTCTAGTTCATTTTAAAGATGAGGAAACCGAGGGAAACAGGGTTAAAAGACTTGTCCAAGGTCACAAAGCTACTAGGTATCTGAGGCCATATTTGAACTCAGTAAGAGTCTTTTTGACTCCAGGCCCAGCATTCTATCCACTAGGTCACAGCTGCAATTGGTAAAATTAACTTGGTTTAGTGACTTTCTGTTGAGGTGCACAAACTCTGGAACAGAAGAGTACCATTTGCACAAGTTGGGAACGGCAAGTCAGAGGGGCAAGGAATTCTATGGCAGTAGCTAGTGCAACACTAAGTTGACCAACTATGGAGTTCAGGCTGAATACGTAGGTAAGAGAAGTCAAAAGTGGGAGAGATTACAAGATCAAGAACCCAAAGTCTTCCAAAGAGCAAATGACACGTCTCAGGGATGTGAGAAAGTAGAAGAGGTAGAAGGAAGAGAGATCAGGTTTGCAAAATGAAATTTTAAAGTTCTTGATCTTGGAAGTCATTCAGTTTTCAGAGCTGGTTAAAGCTAAAATAAGTGGTACCTAACACAGAGAGCCTGGAAAACAGAGAAACTGGAAAGCCCTTATGCAAAGCGGTTGGTTGGTCTGATATGTGCCCTTGGTGAGAGCTAAATGTTTGAGGACTGGCAGAGGAAACCTAGATAAGTTAAAATTGTGATCACTTTTTAAAGGGCCTCGTAGCAGCCTGGATGCCAGATTGTCATCTGGGTTTCACACAAGAAGAATGGATTCTGGGATCCAAGGGGAAAAGTTGTAGGGTTCAGCCTCAAAGTCACACTGTATATCTCTCTATCAGACTCCTCTTAAACCCTGTAACCAACTGTTATTTGTCTGTGACAAATACATTACTCCCTCATGACCTTTCAGAACTAAAAGGTAATATAAGGATAAAGAAAGGAGCCAAAGTCATTGAATTTGAGCCAGTTCTAAGCAAAAGTGAATGGATTCTTACCTAAATGCTATATATAAACTTTTTTTAAAATTATTCCCTTTTTCCAACAATGCTAGTTTCTGGCATCCTTAGCATTTTTCCTTATCAGTTACCTCTCCTTTAAGGGACCATTCCAAGTCATAAAGTGGAGGTCACTTTATCTGTGCCTTTATGGCTTAGGACTTGCTATTTGTACCACTGATTACCAAAACCCAAACAGAACCCCTTTTAACAGGAATTGAAAGCAAATAATTTGACCATTTGACCTCGGAATTTTTCCCCCCCTTTTACTCCAGAGAACTGAAATATAACCAGTATATAGAAATTGCAAAGAATCAAATTTCTCTCTATCTCTTCTCTCTCTCTCCTTCCACCCATCTATCAAACCATCTCTCTATCTACATATCCATCCATCTATCTCTACGTACATATATGTATTTCTGTATGTTTATACATACATACATACATACATTTTCATATATTATATTATGTATGTATTATATATTATGTGCATATATGTTACATGCAATATATAAACTTCATAGCAATGAGAAGTATCTGCAAGTAAAATTTACTGCCTTTGCAAAGAAGGAGATTCTGGAGGTGAGAGGAACTGGGTTTAAATCAGGCTTAAGACAATTCCTAACTGTGTAATCCTGGGCAAGTCATTTAACCCTGTTTGCTCAGCCCTTGCCATTCCTCTGTCTTGGAACTGATACTAAAACAGAAGATAAAGGTTGTTTTGTTTTGTTTTTTTGAAAGGGGGGGGTGAAAAGAACAGAATATTCCCTATCAATGAAGGTCATTGAGCAAAGCCTCAATGTATATTTTTCCAGGAAGATATAGAGGTGATTCATGGTTTTAGCGGGTTGAGTTAGTTCGTCTCAGAATTCCTTTCCATAATTTTAAAATTCCATGGCTAGCTTCCTCATCCTGCCCTCCAAAAAATGAATTAAATTAATATTATAGAACTCTAAGTAACTCTTGGGGAAAGTTAGGTTAGCATTTAGTCACAAGGGAAATAAATGATTTCTAATTTTCTAGTTCCTTAGAATTGCTTGCACAAGCATCTCTGGGGCAGCTTGGCTCATAAGGGGATTGTGTCTATTATCCTTAGATTACATGGAAGCTGGGTGGTATGATGGGGAAAAAATCTGCTAAGAGTCAGTGACACTGCATTCAAGCTTGGGCTCTGGCACTAACTCTGTGAGAATTGAGCAAGTCATGTAACATCCCTGCGCCACATTGTCCTCATCTATCAATAGGAAAGTTTTACAGATGAATGCCAAGATATCTTCCTTCTCTTAAACACTTACATTCTATATTGGTTCTTATTCTTGACAACAAAACAAACGAGAGGACAGAAAGTCTCTTCAATTTTTATACTTCCTGAATGTTATTGTCCTGTTACTTCTAGGGCATAGAAATAAATCTGAAGAAACTATAATTTTTCATGCCTCACATATGGGGTAAGTTGAGGAGAAGTGAAGTTACTTGCCTTTCCTAAGATCACAAAGATTTCCCATCAAAGTCAGAACCAAACTATTCCTCCTCAGCCTCTTTTCTTACTCCTCTGAGGTCTGGATATGACACAGGTCAGCACTTTATTAAACAGATTTTTTTCCTCCAATCATTGCTTATGTCTTCAATTAGAATGTAGGCTCCTTATGTGTGGTGACTATGTCTTACCTTTACTTCCCATATCTTTTAGCCCCTGTGATAGTACCAGACTGCGATACTGGTACTCAATAAATATTTTCTGATAGATTACTTGATTGACAATTCCATTTCTTTTGCTTTTTTGACTACTAGTTAGGCAGGAATGAAACATTCATTTACTGAGTCATCCCTGGGTAAAGACATTTGTCTTACTAATGAATTGTTTTACAGAAATCAAATCATTTCTTTCAAAATCACCTGTCTGTTAGATCATCATCATAGCCCAAAACCTAATTACTATTTTTTTAAACCCTTACCTTCTGTTTTAGTATCAATTCTAAGGCACAAGAGAGGCAAGGGCTAGGCAATTGGGGTTAAATGACTTGCGAGCTAGAAAGTGTCTGAGCTCAGATTTGAACCCAGGTCCTCCTGACTCTCTGTCCACTATGACACCTTGCACCTGTGACAGGAAGGGAGTAGATACACACTGAGATATTTTTCACTTGTACAGTGAATGCCATCTGAGTTAAAATTTTGATTTTTTTTACAGTGCCTCACAGAAGCCTGGATCCCAGATTGTGTTCTGATGACCACATCAGAAGGGTGACTTCTGGTAACCAAAGGAGAAAGATAGCCCCTACCCAAGAAAACTAGGGCAACGTATGCATGGATGGATGGAATTCCCCTGTATACCAAGACCTGCTCCTCTCTCACAGTACCCTAAGATCATGTTTTTCTCCAAAGGAAGAAAATAAAACTTGGAACGAGGATCAATTTGTCCCAAAGATATATATGTCTTTCATCACATCCTGCCAATCCATCATCAAGGACATCCAAGTCTTACCTTGGTCCACTGTTGTTTCCACCATACTCCAGATTTCTTATATTGATTATTATTATCCTTATTTTAAAAATTAACTACAATGGGGTCTCTTCTTTCCAACAGTTTACAATATAATACAGAGCGGGGAGAATGAGAGTTGTTCCCTTTCTTATAAAATAATTTCTTGGTCATTAATTCAGCAATGAATATATAGCAACTTAGCATTATCTATGCATTTACACTGAACTCCTGGAAACCGAGTGGAAAGCTCAATTGATTTTTTATGCAGCTTTCCAGAAATGCTATCCTCATTAAGCAGAGACAAGGGCTGTGGCGCATCCAACTTTGAGCTCCTTGTCCTCCTTATCTACGTAACACCCAGCCAAGGAGCACATTCAAGTGATAACTCTCAAAGATACCCAGAAAGTTTGGTTCAGTATAATCCAGAACAAATTGCTTACCCTCCAGGAGGGGAGATGGAGGGAATGGAGGGAGACAATTTGGATCTTATCGTTTCAGAAAATATGTTGAAAATTGATATTACACACAATTGGGAAAATAAAATATGAAAATAAAACATTAAACCAAAAGTCTGGGAGGAGGGGGCAGCTAGTGACTCAGTGAATTGAGAACAAGGGCTAAAAATGGGAGGTCTTGGGTTCAGATTTGTCCTGTTAAATGGGATGGAGAACCCTGTGTTACAATAAGGATGGGTGATCAGGATTTTGCTTTCACGTGATCTGACAGGGTATCTCCCTCTTGGACAGAGAGCCAAGATGTCTGCTCTTCCTGTCCTGGACTAGTATAATTCTGCTGAGAAGGTAAATACAGCCACTGAGACAGAGATAAGGAAACACCTTAGGAAATGGTATGAGCATTTGGCTAGGGTTTTGCTTTAACCTAGCCTTTCCAAGGTGTCCTGTCCTGAATCAGAAAGCTGACCTGGAAGAGAGATCAAGATGGTCGCCTGGGAGATTTTGCATTACCCAGTCTAGTAAAATCTCTCTCTAGGATAAAACTCTACTCAACAATCTTCTCCTTCTTCCCTATGAAGTAGAACTGACTGCTTTTCTGCATGTTGTGGTTATTTATTAAATAAAGGATCACAAGGGTGAGGTCAGGGAAAGAGAGTTATTAAGGTTCCCTACCTAATGGCACTGATCAATGGTAAGTCCCTCAGCCTGGGCTGGGCTGGCCTGGAAATCCCTCTCTGTCAGATGTTTCTTTCCCTATGCTAACTAATTCTAGGCTCAATCTCAAAAGAGTAAGTCTCTAGTTAGTAGTTGACATAGGAGAGAAGTCTATATTCAGGATTTATCCAGCCTACCCTCAGGGTAAACCCTTCAGGTAAACTGACAGTTCCAGGGGTCCACTTAGGTCTTTCTTTATTAGTGAACAGGAGCAGGAGCTGCACTCTCACACAGAGTCCCAGAGCACTCCTTCCTCCTCCTCCTGAGAGTTGGTTGTTCTCCCATAAGCCCTTCCTCTCAAAGTCCTCTCAAGAGCCTCGTGCTCTCTCTTCTCTGTTTCACCACATTCCATTCCATGCTCTTGCAAAATTCCCTTCCCTCAGTCCACATACATTTCCTAGCTGTGTGACCCTGGGAAAGGCATGTAACCCCCATTGCCTAGCCTTTACCACTCTTCTAGAGTTGTTAATAGGTCAGAAGGTAAGGATTTTGAAAAATATAATGTTATCTATGTATGGAGGTAGCTAGATGACTCCATGGATTGAGAGCCAAGCCTAGAGATGGGAGGTCCTAGGTTTAAATCTGGCTTCACACACTTCCTAAATCTGTGACCGTGGGCAAGTCACTTAACCCCCATTGCCTAGCCCTTACCACTCTTCTGCCTTGGAACCAATACACAGTATTGATGCTAAGATGGATGATAAGGGTTTAAAAAATAAAATCTGGTTCAAGTGGCCTTGAACCATGGGGTCCTACGTATCAGGCAAGAGCTGCAACATAACCAGAGCATCCAGGGGTGTTAGCTTTGTGTCCATCTGTTACTTTTCTCTAGAATTTATGGTACACTAATTGTTGCTTCTCTCATTATCTTGACTTGATTATAGCACCTTCTCAAGCTCTAGCCTAGGATATGAGAGGCACTCACAGTTTAAAATGGCATTTATACATAACATTTCTGAAGCTTGACCAAGATGAACAAAGCTTTAGGGGGAAAAAAAAATCACAGTGTGTGAGGCAGAAATTTTTTCCACTTGCCAACTGACATCTCAGAAGTCATGACTTTAGACTCTATTTCCAAACTGAAAATAACAAATCAGGTGTCAATAAGTTATATTATTTATTTTGTTCCTTAGAAAAATAAGCAGCATCCACATAGAGTAGCATATTCTTACTATACACATGTGTTTACTATATATTCTTTGTGATTTTCTAGGGCGGGATTGTGTTTTTGTTTTTGTTTTTTTTTTTTTACAGATGGGAAAATAAGTATGAAAAACCTTAAATCATGGAAGCTGGGGTTTAAGACCTTTTGGAGTGTGTTTATAGATGGGGTGAAATCCAGAAGGAAACACTTGGAAAAGAACTCAGAAAAGTAAGCTTTAGTGAGGGTCCCTTGAGTAGCCAGAGGCTCATTATATGACTTTGGAAGGGAAAAGAAAGGGAAGGGAATAAACATTGATATAGGTGCCTAGTGTGTGCCAGGCTCTGTGCTAAGCACTTTTACAAATGTTATCTCATTTAATCCTCAAAACAACTCTCAGGGATAGGTGTTATTATTATCCTCATTTTACAAATGAAGAAATTGAGACAAACAGGTTAAGTGACTTGCCCAAGATCAAACTGCTAGTGTCAGTGTCAAGATTTGAACTCAGGGATTCCTGATGCCAGGCCCAGCATGATAACCCTGAGAAGTAGAGTGTTAGTTTTATCTCCATTTTATTGTTCACTTAGGCAAACAGAAGTTCAGTGAGTCGCTCAAGGTCATACAGCTACTACATGCTGGAGCTGAATTTGAACTAACAGTGGCCTGATTTGAGGTTCAAAGCTCTATTCACCAAAATGAATAGATGAAAAGACATTCTCATGGTTATTATATAAACATAGATGTAGTTAACATCAGATATTTCAATATCTACCTGTTTCTATCTATCTATACACACACACACACATATATGGCTGTGTATATTTTAGGATGGGGAAGAGTAGAGCTGTGATTTCATTGGTATAGAGAGTTTCCAACATACACTCCCTGCACCAATTCAGAGCTCAACAACTGTTCTCCAGTCAGCAATTTTAGCAAGCTTTTTGGCAATTCTACATTCTTAGCAATTTTAGAAAGTTTTCTGGGACAGAAGAGACAGGAAGCGACTTGCTCGGGATAACAGCCAGTATCAGAGTAGTTCCTTTAACCAGTTGCCTCACTTTTCAATAATAAATCTCCTGAAATGGAACCTATCGTTCCATATAAGTGGTAAAGGGAGTTTCCTAATGTTAAGCTCCCAGGTGTCACTGTGAACTTTTCCCTTAGACTGGGAGCTCCTCTAGGGCAGAGATTGTCTTTTGTCTTTCTTTGTAATATAAATATTAAAAATGACAAAGGCTGGTATAATAATATAAATTAGTAATTTAATTAAAGCCATGCTGATAGATAATTAGACCACGCGCTTGTAAGCATTCAAAACTGCTGCCTCCATTACCGTCTCCAGTCTGCTGGCCAAGAGCCTACTGGCAAAAGAGATCACTCCCTCCTAACCCAGGAGATTTAAGCTCTTCCCTGGGTCAAGACTTAAGCCTTCCCAAGCCCAAAAATCCAGAAACGGAAACCAGTTGGACCATGTTGGATCACGGGAAATGTAGTTTTGATACATTTCCCATGTCCATAGAAATATATACACTTTTAGATGGCATTCCCAAATTTCACTTTTATAATTCCCCATGAGGTCCGGCAAAAAAAAGGTTAGTCCTTTTTTCTTCGCTGGACCTGTAAAAATAACAACTTCTAAATTTTTCAGGAATTTGGGGATAAAAGAAATAGATGAACAAATGGTTAAAATTAGCCGCATTGACAAAAAACCAATTTGGGGCTGTCCCCCACTGGCATAACAGTGTACAATTAAAACAATACATACAACTCAATTTCAACTCCCCATAGTTCAATCAACTGCACCCCAAAGTTCAAAGTTTGGTCTTCATGGTACAGTGAAGGCTTTTCAGACATCTTCATGTGTCCTCACCAAACAAGTTCGTCGTCTGGATTTTGGGGAGATGGCAAGATCCTTATTCTGAAATTATTCTCAAAAGAATTTAAACTTTACATTATAGATTACAAAACATACATTTTCTTCTAAGATTATACAATTTAATTCCCCGTGAAATTACTCCTAAAAGAGTTAAATATACATATATTTTTACATTATCGAATTTTAAAAAACTTAACAGATATCCCCGTGTGGTAAATCTTAAACACACCTTTTTTTCTAAAAAAAAAAGGTACCTCAGGTCAGCTAAGGATGAGTAGCATAATGCCTGGGATTTAGTGGGTACTTACTGACTGACCAATGGAACAAATAATTGGGATCTAGTTTGTTTTTTTACCTTATGCTTCAAGATGGGTAAAAATACAGTTGATACACTGCATAGTACTTTACACTTTAAAAGTGCCTTTTTCCCTGCAAATGCTTTTCTGCACTATCCTAACTCTACACAATCACTCAGGGAAGAGTATTTGTTTTCAATAAGGCCAAAAAAAAGCAACACCTGCTGTTTGATAAGTCCTACCAAGGAAGTTGGCATTTTATGCATTTTAGATCTATTACTTTATTTAAAACAATATATGACATTTTCAAGATATTTCCTATTTCAAGAAATATATTCTGTAATTTCTTAGATAATCTACTCAGCATTTCTCTGTGGTAGGAGAAATACATTAACTTGTTGTTTTTTTTAATGGATAGCAGAATTTTGTGCCTCTTAGATCTGAGGAGGAATTTTGTGAACTGGAATTTATCAATCCTTCCTTTGACAGTGTGAAGCCCTTAGGTCAAGTTGTTATCAGTAGAATACCTTACAAACCTCTTTGTAAAACATCTTCAACTGGAGTCTTAACTTCTCTAAAAGTGAAGCTTGATTTCATAATGGAGAAGATGTCTCTAAAGTGAATCATGATAGAGTGATAGAGCAACAAGATAGCATTTCATGTCTGCAAAAAGAAAGTTTAGTCTTCTCTAGGCCATTAAAATACTTTGTGGATAAACAACTGAGCATCTGATTCTTACCTTCCTTAGGGAAGGCTCACTGTTGTTGTTTGGTCCTTTCAGTCATGTTGGACTCTTCATAACACCATTGGGGGTTTTCTTGGCAAAGATACTGAAGTGGTTTACCATTTCCTTCTCTAGCTTATTTTACAGATGAGGAAACTTAAGGCAAATAAGGTGAAGTGACTTGCCCAAGGTCACATAACTATTAGGTGTCTAAAGCCAGATTTGAACTCAGAAAGATGAGTCTTCCTGACTCTAGAGCCAGCACTCTATTTACTACACCATCTAGCTTCTCACTACTCTGAATTTTAAAAAAAAATTTTTTTGCATGGTAATTCATCCACCCAATCGAAACCAGGATGACATTAGAAACCTCGAGCCTCAACCAGATTGAGTCATAAAACCAGAGGCTACTGGTACACCCCTTCATTCACAAAGTCTTTTGGCAGGGTTTTACTATCAGCACTGTCTCTCTCCCAACACCACAGTAACTGACTGACCATCCGCAGAGGAACAGAGTAATTATACCTCACCCCAAAAGAAGGAAAGAAACAGGCAGGTACTTATTAAGCACCTACTATGTGCCAGACTCTGCACTAAATATAAACAATGTTCCATTTGATCCTCACAAAAATCCTTAGTGGAAGGTGTTAGGTGTTATTATCCCTATTCTACAATTGATGCAAGCAGAGATTAAGTGGCTTGCCCAGGGTCACACAGTTAATAAATATCTGAAGTGGGACTGGAACTCGCAGTTCTTCCTGATAGCAGACAAGATACTATTCATATAGCTACCCTCTTCCTTTTATGAATGTCGACTATTATAAAAATTGACTGATGGCATAGTCAGCATATAAAGCAAATACATAAAGATGAACACCATTATAATATGCTTCATTATTACATAGACTGATATGCCAAGGTCCAAAAAGATACATTTAATAACAACTAAGCTTTATGTTTATGTAGGCAATAGCCCTGTTCCTGGACACTCAAAATGTAGTTCTTCTCTAATCTTGGTTTTTTTTTTTAATTCAATATCATCTTATTTTGAATTCTGAATTTTCTCTCCCTTTCCCCCTCTTCTACCCATTGAAAAGGCAAAACAAACAAACAAACCAAAAAACAACCCATAAGCATACTTCACTTTATTTTCTCCAAGAATTTTTCTCTACTATAAGTAATATGTATCTTCTTTTCCAATTAATTAATTTGTTAATTTAAAATACCTAGTTAACTCCCTTCCCTCTGTTCCTCCCGTTAGAGAAGGGATTATTTGACAAGAAGACATATATGTATATATAAAACTATGTCTTACTTATTTCTATTTATTAGTTCTTTCTTTAGAGGTAAACATAAGCAAGACATTCTTCCAAAAATATTTCTGTTGGGTAGCTTAGTGGATTGAGAGCCAGACATAGAGATGGGAGATTCTAGGTTCAAATCTGGCCTCAGATACTTCACAGCTGTGTGACCCTGGGCAAGTCACTTGACCCCAATTGCCTACTCTTACCACTCTTCTACTTTGGAGCCAATACACAGTATTGACTACAAAACAGAAGGTAATGGTTTAAAAGAATGTGTGTGTGTGTGTGTGTGTGTGTGTGTGTGTGTGTGTGTGTATATATATATATATATACATATATATATATACATATATATATATATGTATTTCTGTTGCTGTATATATTGTTCTTTTTGTTCTCCTTATTTACTTCTTCATGATTTCATGTAGGTCTTTCCATGTTTTTTTCCAAAATTAATCTGTTTGCCATTTCTTGTGGCACATTAATATTCAATCACAATCATATGCCACAACCTGTTTAGCCATTCTTCAATTGATGGGCATTCCTTCAATTTCTAGTTCTTTTTCACCACAAAGAGAGCTACTATGCACCAGAGATACTAGTTTTCCCTGAGCACCCATATCCCTATAGCATAGTAGTAGTGTCACATCACATTCATACCTTGTGCCATCTTCCCATAAGTTGTACAACTATTCTCCAATTAAAATTAAAATGTTATTATCAATATTTTTGTGCATATGGGTCCTGCCTATCTTTCTTTGATCTCTTTAGGGTATAGCCCTAGTAGTGTTATAATTGAGTCAAAGAGTATGCACATTGTTTGCTAGAATGTATAGACCAGTTCATATAACCCCTCCAACATTCATTATTTTCCTTTTTTGCCCATTTAGCCAATCTGGTATGTATAAGGTGGTACCTCAGAGTTGTCTTAATTTGCATTTCTCAAATTATTAGTGATATTTATATTTTAATAATATTTAATTTTCACCAACTACATGTGAAACAAATTTTAAATTATTACTGATTTTTGAGGATTTTTTAAAATATAACTTGAAAGCTTGGATTTCTTTCTCTGAAAACTTCCTATTACTATCCTTTGACTACTTGTCAGTTACGGAATAGTTCTTATTCTTAAAAATTTA
This sequence comes from Gracilinanus agilis, assembly GCF_016433145.1. Lineage (NCBI taxonomy): Eukaryota > Metazoa > Chordata > Mammalia > Didelphimorphia > Didelphidae > Gracilinanus > Gracilinanus agilis. Next base: position 392,016,832 of record NC_058133.1, on the reverse strand, counting down.
ACTCAGTTTGCTCTTTATCTGAAAATGTTGCCTTTATCTGAGAAACTTGCTGCAAAGATTTTCCCCCCCAGTTTCTTCCTTTTCTTCTAATTTTAGCAGCAATTGTTTTATTTGTTCTGGTTATTTGCTAAAAGATGGTATTAACATATGCCGCTCTTGAGTTTTAGAGTTCTAATTAACCCATATGCTTATTTGAACAGGATTTTGAATCTAGGTTCTGAGACTTGTTAACTGTATAACTTGGCTTCTCTGAATCCAATGAATTTATATATTAACAACCAATTAGGAAAGAATCACTTTTCATAATTATCGTGAAGATATCATATCTTTAAAATTTGTAATAATAATAATTAACATTGTCATAGTGCCTACTATGTGCCAGGCATCGTGCTAAGTACTTTTACAGTTTTCTCATTTGATTCTCACAACAACTCTGGGAGGCAGGTGTTATTATTATCCCATTTTAAAGATAAGAGACACTGAGATTAAGTGACCTGCCCAGATCACATAACTAGTAAGTGTCAAAAGCCAAATTTGAACTTGAATCTTCCTTATATCAGGCCCAGAATGCTATCCACTGTGCTATGTAAAAGCCTGTAAACTATAAGAAAAGTAGACTAGCATAATGGATAGAATTAGCCAGCAAGACTCTTTGTACTCTGACACATACTGCTAGTGTGTCCACGGGAAAGTCACTTAGATTCTTTGTGAGCCAGTTAACTCTCTAAGACTTTAAGTTGCAAAATGATTATCAAACTTCATTAGTGAAAGAATTTCTTCTACATATATAAGGAGTTCCTTATACTAATAAAATTATAGATCTGGATGCAATGAAGAAAAGGGTGAGAAGAGAAAAACAATGATGCCTGAAAAGCTCAAATGAGTATGTAAAGCACTTGACTGATTATGACACACTGAATAAATGTCTGTTAATATGGTTTATATCAATGTTGCTTTAGAGCAGTGGTTCCCAAACTTTTTTGGCCTACTGCCCCCTTTCCAGAAAAAATATTACTTAGCCCCCTGGAAATTAATTTTTAAAAAATTTTAATAGCAATTAACAGGAAAGATAAATGCACCTGTGGCCATCACTGCCTCCCCCTGGATTGCTGCAGCACCCACTAGGGGGTGGTGGCACCCACTTTGGGAATCACTGCTTTAGACTGTAAGTTAATGGCAGGATAAACCAGGTAACAGATGGGTCAAAAACCCTGTTTGAGGTAGAAAATACATCTACCCCAAACATGTAAAGATTTCCCCTGCTGAAAGGGGTAGATGAGAACAATTTGTTCCAATTGCCATGAAGGTGACTGAAGCAGGTGCTGTGGAGCACTTGGAGCTTGGTCAGACATTGAAGATGCCAAGGTCATCTACTACATTCCAGACCATCGCTAGTCATCCTGATTTTAGTCTTTCCATTGGATTTTGATGGCTCTGGAAAGAGAGTGAGGCTAATGACTTTATGCGACTGCCTTACTTAAATCTAATTCACATACAAGCCAAGACATCATCCTATGATGCCATTGTTTCCCTTAAAAAATGAAGAATGAACTTCAATAGCAGGCAGGAATAGTGTGCAATGATGGACAAACTTTTTAAAGAGGGGACCAAAGGAAAGGAAATGCTCATCTGTCAGTCTGTTTCTAAGGCAACTCTTTCAAAGTATCATTGTATTATATCCTACTCTTTGTATTCACCAGATTAGGAATAATGTCACACAGCTGGATAGAAAATTTCAGGGGATGGCACATCTGGCCTGCAGGCTGTAGTTTGCCCATCACTGGATAGAGTATTATCAGCAGATGGCAATGGGCTTAATGTGAACTAACTAGCTAACCCCAGGGAAGAGCTGAGCAGCTCCCACCTGGATAGCTGAAAATGACCTCTAGTGAGCAGATATACACTGAGGAGTCAAAGGGTCTGGTGGTGAATCCTCAGATAATCAATCCTTGAATCCTTGTCCTTCCTGAGCCTGAATATCTTTATCTGTAAAACAAAAGGGTTGCAATAATTGTACTCTGAGGTCACTTTCAACTTTAAATCACTGAGCTGATCATCCTATCCTATGAATCAATGAGGAAAAATGGAGCCAGTCACTGAATTATGTTCATTTTTACAACACACCAGCTTCCTAATCTACTATATTTGCAGCTGTCCAAGGTTCTTGAGCATTACCCTTAGGAGAGCCAATTGAATTGGCAGCAGCAAGACCAATTAAACTCCTGTTAACAGCTTTCCTTTTCTCTATGTGGTCTGACTTTTTTCAGTGACATGATGAGTTTTTGGTAACACAAATTGACATTAATATTCTCAGGCCATTTAGGCAAACTTTAGTTCAGTTGCTAAGCAATGATGCCGCTTTAATGCACTAAGCAGGACTTTCCTGTCTTGAAATGGTCTTAAGGGACCTCTTGAAGCTTCTTACTTATAACTAGGGAGCAATTACAAATAGCACTAAATATATTTTTTGGTTTTGTGCTACCTACCCACTGGCATATATGTGTGTGTGTGTGTGTGTGTGTGTGTGTGTGTGTGTGTGTGTGTGTGTGTGTGTGTGCTGGATGTCCCTCCCAGAGCTCTTCAGTGTTCACATTTGTCAGGGAAGTGTAATAGGCAGAAAGCACAGGCAGCTGGGATTACTCCTCCCACCAGGCCCTGCTGTTCCTGGAGGCTGACACAAGCAGTCATCCCTTATGCTCCCAACAGCTTGTTTTTAGTTCCAAGAGTAATACTGAAGGGCAACTAAGCAGGTAAATGAGACAGATGGTCCACTGATACATTTCCCTCCTCAAATTTGCACAAGAACGATCCCTAAGTTCTCCTGCTTCAGTAGATTTCTCTTGTGTGCTCAATGCCTCATATGCATAGGCATGGCAGTTTGAATTATGTAAGTGTAGCCTGAAAGAAGTTCAAAGATTCTTCATATACTCAGAAAAAGTTACTTGTCCATGAATTTTTTACCAGTTTCTCGTGTCCTATCAGTGTCAGGGCTGTCAACAAATGGTTGAATAAAAATCAAATTAACCAAAAAAAATACAATGAATCAATAAACATTTCTTAATTATCTATGCACTAGGTACTGTGTTTGGAGCTGGCAAATACAAAAACAAAAAGAAAACAAACAAACAAAAGACCTCTGTCCTGGAGAAGTTTATATTCTACACAAGGAGATAATATGAATATTCATAAATTCTTGTTGCTATTTGCCCTTCATTTTCAAAGGGGACTGATGATATCATAGGATTTGTACATGAAGTGAATTTAAGTGAGACAGAGTTTCACAAAGTCATCAGCCTCACTCTCTCTTTCAGAGTCATCAAAGTCCAGTGGCAAGACAAAAGTCAGGATGACTGTCAATGGCCCAAAATGCAATGGATGACCTTGGCATCTTTGATGTCTAATCAAGCTCTAAGTGTGCTGTAGTGCCTGCTTCAGTCTCTTTTGTGGAAGTTAGAAAAAACTGCTCTCATCAGCCTATTCCATTCCTGCTGGGGAAATCTTCAATTCTTGGGGTAAACATCCCCCCTAATTCACCAGCAGGTTTGTGGCCCATCAGTTACCCTCAATCTGGTTTAGCCCATCTACTGAGATGGTTTATTGGGATGTGGCCCCTATGCATACTACAGCTTCTTGCAGCTCCAGGTGAAAGCTGGGTGCCAAGTAGACACCAAAGGTAGATGAGCAGTCCTGAAAAGGGCTCATCAAACTCTAATACCAAAGGTGACAGTTCTCCTCAGACACCATACACTCCTATGTACATAAATATACACAGAAATAAAATGAGTTTCTGGAGGGGAAAAGGACTGACAGCTGTGGGGAAAGGGAATTAAGAAAGTCCCCAAGTGATGTTTGACCAGAACTTTGAGGGAAATTATTCTAAGAGGCAGAAAGAGTATATTCTAAACATGAAGGATAGCCCATGCAGAGGCACAGAAATGGAAGATGGGGAGTCATGTGTGAAGAACAAAAAGAACAGTTTAACTAAACCTCAGCAGTATTAAGGGGAATAAGAAGAAATAATACTGGAAGGCCAGGTTGTTAAAGATTTTAAGTACCAAACAGAAGAGTTTGCATTTTATCCCAGGACCAAGAGGGAATAATTAATTTATTAAGCAGATCTGTGCTTTGGGAAAATAATTTTGGTAGCAAAGCAGAGGTTGAGTAGGAGAAAGGGGAACTTGAGAAAGGAAGATTAGTCAGAAGGTTATTTCAATAGTCTCTAGGCAATCAACAGATGATGATAAGGTAAGTATAAATAGGTTAGATGCAAGAGATATTGTACATTAGATATTTGTATTAGTAACAAATATGAAATTAGGTCAGGACCCTCCCCAGGACTCAGTAAATTAACTTCCAGACTTTTGGGGTAAAGGTGAGAATATCTCACACATGTCCCACCCTTACTGCTTCTGCTTATGTTCCTAGGTGGAAAAAGACCAAAGGGCAGTGAGGTTCAGGATAAGCCATCAGCTCTAGTCCAAATATTGATTAGGGAAATGCAAAGTTCCTCTCCTTGGGACTCAGGGTTTGCACTCTCAGCTCTTGTCTTTTACATTCGGTAAGATGAATCTTGGGAGGGCGGTGTGACTTCTGGGAGGTTTAAGCATTTGTCCAGCATTTATAAGCTTAGGGAAGCCTGATTCAATGCCAGAGGCTGGACATGTCAAGGGGAATTCCTATAGAATGATTAGGAAATAGATATAGATAAGGTGAGGATTTTTTTTAAGAGTTTATTATTGACACTATAAAATTGTGAGGTTGGGAGAAGGCTGTGCAGAATTCAGGTAGTAAACAAGTTTATTACGAACCAGGAAGAATTCATGCAGGAGAAAGGATGGTGGATTAACCTAGTCCTTGACTTTCAAGTAGCACCAGAGATTTGGTCCTATATAAAAGTCCTTACATAGGGGCTTGGATCATAGGATTTACCGCTGAAAGGGACTAGGAGATCATCGACTCTTTACTGTGTCCTTTAGTCAGAGAGTTAGTTAATCATGGCAAGGAAGCAAAGGTAATTCCTGTCTCAAGGGAATGTTGTTGAGTTAGAGATCCAACAATCATTTATTAAGAGTTTATTGTGGGGAGGGGGCAGCTAGGTGGCTCAATGGATTGAGAACCAGGCCTAGAGACAGGAGGTCCTGGGTTCAAACATGACCTCAGATACATCCTAGCTATGTGACCCTGGGCAAGTCATTTGACCCCTATTGCCTAGACCTTACTGCTCTTCTGCTTTGGAACCAATATGCAGTATTGATTCCTAAACAGAAAGTAGAGATTTTTTTTAAAGAGTTTATTATAGAGGCAATTGGGTGGCTTAGTAGCTAGAGAGCTAGGCTTAGAAGTAGGAGGACCTAGGTTCAAATCTGACTTCAGATACTTCCTAGCTATGTGTCCCTGAGCAAGTCATTTAGCCCCAACCACCTAGCCCTTCCTGTTTTTCTGCCTTAGGACTTGATATTGATTCTGAGACAGAATGTAAAGATATTTTAAAATTATTATGAAAAGAGTTTATTATGTATGAGGCACTGTGGTAGACAAATTGGGAAGGTGGCATGAATAAATATGATACAAACTGTGTAATAATAAAGGTAAAGAAGTGATTCATTCCCCAAATAGTTATTGAATGCCTGTGCTACATTCCAGGCAGTGGACTAGGGATGAGGGATACAAATTCAAAACATATTAAAGCAACTCCTGGCCTCAAGGAGATTAAATTCTCCTGGACAAAGTGCTCTAAAAAGGTTCAAAACAAAAAAGATTACTTTCAACTGTGAGAAACAGAGGAGGCTTCTTGGAAAGATCAGAGGATTCTCTGCTGAAAGGAGCTAAAAGAAAATCTTAGATTTTACAGATGGAAAAAGCACACACACACATAGACATAACCAAAAAGTTAAGAAGTAGCACCTGAGTTCAAAGTTAGAGCAGAGAAAGGATTTTAAAAGGCAGAGATCTGGAGGGAGTGCCTTTCAGAACAGCAGGGTAGGACCTGAATAAATGCAGGTGTGAGAGAGAAGGACTAACTCAGAGCTAGTGGGTTCTACTTACCCAGATTTCACCTGAATAGAAACAATAGACAAAAGGGGAAGTGGGTGTCTAAATAATATGATTTCTATGATTTTGACTTGAGTCACTGAGCCATACTAAGTATACCCCTTATTAGTATTGTGGGTCATATTTTCCATCTTCATTAAAATACTACTTTCCACAGCTGTAATTTCTTTGAGGCCCCAGACTTGAGCACTAGCTGTAATTTGCTTTACTGTTTAAGCATATTTCCTTATAGAGGACAAGTACACGTGTGAAGTGGGAATGAGGAAGATCTTTCATCTTGAAGGAGGATCATTCCTCAACTATTTTGAAAATCAGGTATGCACAAGAATCATTTGTCTCACACTTGAAATATTGTCTCCACCCTGACTCTGGATGGCTACTAGACTGTTTAGCAACTGGAGGTTATCAGATCTATTTGGAAAGACCTAGTACTATCAGGAAATTGCCTAAGTTGACTATCCTGGGGTGAAGCAGGGCCAGGATGAGTATGGAATGGAGACTATCTTGTATTTCCCCTGAGATGTAAATGATCCTACCTCCCAGAGCCTAGCATGACCCAAAGGGCCAGATAACACCTCCTGCTCCACCCTAGGGGGCTTTGGGTGTTATGAAGCTTTGTTTCTGCTCCCTTTAAAAGAGAAATACAAATCCCATGAAAAGAACCAGAAAAGTAGAAAGGTAATTTGGTCAGGGCTGTTTGGAGACTCAGAGAGTCCGGAAAGAGAGAAGTCATTGAATAAGCACAGAGGGCCGGGTGCCCTAAGAAAGATCAAGTTCCAGCTACAGCTACATTTCCAAGGGCCATCATATTTAGATCAGATTTCTTACAATTTTGTAACTTTCCAGTTTTGTTCTCATTTTAATCTCTGGGTTATTTCCTTGTAGTTTAAAATGCTTAAAATCTGAGGAAATAAAGGGGAAAAGTTTAAAATAACCCGGCAGCCTCTTTTACATGACTTCAGAAAAATAAAAATGACGAGTAACATTTCCATGAATGGGGAGTAGAGAGGATGAGGAGAGGGGCCTAGTAGGCTGCAGTAATGATAACAAGCACAAGAGATGAACCAGATACCGCAGATATTATCTCCATTTTAGAGATGAGGAAACTGAATCTATAAGAGGTTAAGTGATTTGTCAAACTACTAAAGTTGTGGAGGGGTTTGAACCCAAACCACTACAATCATATTCCCCCGCTTTTGACAAGGCATGAGGAATTTTGATCTACTCTGTTGGAGGGGTTACCCCCACACCCCCACATGGATGACATCATAGGTACTCTAACATAGCACACATTTTTCACATAAATATCCAGTTATTCTTCAAATTGGTTATAAATTATTTGTTACTGGAATCAAATGGTTCTCAAAATAATCAGTTATTTATTAGAAACCCTCCCTCCCTATTTCCTTCTTCAGGATAGTACTACCTCATTTAGCATAGGGAGCTGGGAATTATTAAGCCCTGAGCATTCAGTAAAGCTCACTTGGCTTGTCAATACCAAGCAACAAAGTATGAAGAAACATCAAATTTTAGGATTTCGCATCATCAATTTTTAAGGCTACTTTTTTGTTATTATTATTACTGTGTTCATCGAATCCTTAATGTGGTTAAAGAAAGATAGGAACCTGATTCATAGCACAGAAAAACAAATGAAAATCTTGCAAGAAGACTGTCTCCTCTAAACCCCAAATCCACTTCCTTGCTAGTTGCTTACTGAAGGGAAAACATCTCTCTTATCTTTGCTGAGTATTGTGCTATGCAGAGCCTGTCTTGGGAACTCCTGTACTGGTTGTGCAACATCGATACCCTTCAGATTCCAGCCAGCTAGCACTGAACCTCTTTGCTGCAAATAATAAGGGCCCCATAAATGTTTAACCGGAAACCTAATAATGTCAGTCTTTCCAGGGATCCAGTTCATTTGTCAGCCCACCAAGATCACTGACCTCAACTCCCCAGGGAACAGCATCTAAGATAATTAATTGATCCAGACTCTCATTTCAGTTGTTTAATTTGAAGGATAAATTGGAAATGATTTTTAGGAAATTGACCTACATGTCAATTCATTGAAATTATGTCCATTGGGGTTTAGCATTGCTAGATCCTTTCAAATCTGTGTTGAGTAGTGAGGAAGTACAGGACTGTCATCTCATTATGGAGATGAGAGAACAGTGGAAGAATACAGTATCCTTTATTTGATTTTGTCTTTATGTGGATTAACTTGGTAACCCAAGCTTAAGTATCTCATTACAATTCTCCACAGTGATGTTCTCATTTGTGGTTCTAACTTGAAAAAGTGGTCAGACAAGGAACAGAAAGAGTTCATTAGAACGTAAGAAGGTCATTAGTCTTCAGGTGTAGTCCGACAATTGACCTTCTGTAGAATGTGTTAATGTCTGTTTTCTCAGGATTTATATGAATCCACCTATGATATCTAATGCTTAAATTTGTAGTAATAAAAAATTAGGACTTTAGTAATATAATCAGTGCCCTTCAGATATGTAAAGTCACATGATTTGAGCATAAATTTTCTAGTTGAGACTAGCAAACGAGGTTACTTATGGAACCTCGAGTAATAGGGAAAACATGTGATAAAGAACATAGCTGGTTTCCACTTAAATTTTTAAGGTTACTTTTTATTTTTATTATTCTTGTGTTACTCAAATTCTTAATGCTGTTAAAGAAAGAGAGGAACCTGATTCAAAGCATGGAAAAACAAAAGAAAAGCTTGCAAGAAGACTATCTCCTTTGCCAGTTGCATACCAAAGAGGAAACAACATCTTCTCTCTAAAAGACATCTTTTAAAGATTCAATAAATATAAATATAGCAATAACTTCTAGGTTACTACTGCTGATTTAGATTATCACAATACCAGGTCTTCTTATTCTCAATCTATGCCCCCTTCAAACTACCTTTTGGGACAACTAGGTGGTAAATATCCTGGAGTCAGGAAATTTCATCTTCTTGAGTTCAAATCTGGTCTCAGACACTTACTAGCTGTATGGCCCTGGGAAAGCCACTTAAATCTGTTGGTCTCAGTTTCCTCTTTTTTAAAACGAGCTGGAGAAGGAAATGACAAACCAACTCCGATATGTTTGCCAAGAGAACCCCAAATAAGATCATGTAAAGTAGGACATAACTAAAAACCAACCAAATGAAACAAGCTATCCTTTATACTCTCACCAGACTATTCTTCCTTATGTATAGATGTATCTCTGCCCAAAACCCATCAATACCTCTTTGATCATATGACTTAGACTAGCATTAAGGGCCCTCCACAATTTAATGCCACCCTAGATTTCTGCCTTTATCTCATTTAATCCGTTTCCATCTACTCTATACTCTAGCAAAACTGGAATATTTACCATGATACTATCCCCATTTTCAGACATGTTCCTTGTAGGTAGTTAAATGATAACAGTGGATAAAATATGAATCTTGAAATCAGAGAGATGAATTCAAATTCTACATCAGATATTTACTAGCTGAGTAATTCTGAGAAAATCATTTAGCCTCCCTCAGCCTCAGTGTCCTTATTTGTAAAATGAGAATGATAATAGACCTACTTCACAGGATTGTTGTAAAGATCAAACAAGATAGCGTAGGTAAATAAAAAACCTTCCAGTGCAATAAAAATGCTAGTTTTGATGATGATGATAATGCTTCATCTCCACACTGATTCTCACATCATTCCTTACGTGGGCAATTTCATTCCTCTCACTCAACCCAATCAGCAATAGCTCAGATCCATTGCTCAGATCGAAGACAGCGATTTGACTACACTTCTCTTATTTATGTCCATATTATTTTATAACATAATATTTGATACATGCATTTCATTCACCCTTGGAAGCTCCAAAAAGAGTCAAAGCTGGTATAGACTTCATACCTATCTGTGTTTAGGTCTGTGCTATTGTCTCTTTAGGCAACTAGGAAGCATTCATTACTTATTCTCAGTTTATGCTCCCTCCAAACTATTCTTTGGGGTAGTAGGTGGCACAGGAAATAGAGTCACTATCATCTTCCTGAGTTCAAATCTAGACTCATCTTAGACAGTTATTAGCTGTGTGATCTTGGGAAGATCACTTAATCCTGGTTGCCTCAGTTTCCTAATTTATAAAATGAGCTGGAGAAGAAAATGGTAAACCACTCCAGTATCTTTGCCAAGAAAACCCCAAGTGGAGTCATAAAGAGTCAGACATGACTGAAATGACTAATGACAACAAAAATTGTCTCTTCATCTTTTTATTTCACAATGAGAAAATGAACTTCACTTTATATGACAGCTGTACTCCTAAAAAGCTATAAGGCAACCAAACTATTTAACACACAAGGCAACTACATCTCTTTAGTAATTCTTGTAATGTGAACAATCTTCTTATTGACTTCTTTGGTAAGTTTGGGTTTTCTTTTATTAGATTTTCTTTAAGCAAAACTATGACTATCATCTCATCACATCTTAACCTCCTGTAACTTATTTTTGTCCTTTTTTAAATCCTCTGTAAAGACTTGTTCTCAGCCCTAAGTCTGTTTAGTCTGAGAGAACATGAAAGCTATCTCTTAAATATTAAGCACCTTCAGTCCTAAGAGTGCTAAGCACAGTTACAAGCAGCTGGGCACATTGCTTACACCTGGGCCTGAGTCACAGCCATATTTATGTGCGGTTCTTACCTTAGACAAAATGCTGCAAAGTTTGGGTATCCTCTTCTTGTTATCAAGCTCTTGACTCCAACCAAGAGGATTTACTTTGACAAATAACAAATAGAAAGAATTAATAAGTGATTTAAAGATCGTTACTGTTAGAGACACAGCAATGTGACAATATGTTTGTATGTTCATACATAATCTCCAAAAATTGCAAACTAAAATTGATCTTTTTGGATCCTGAAACTGAAGAGGACAGAATCAAAATAGCAACTTTGAAATTCTTAATAATTCACTCTGATTTCTAGATAGGACTTTGCTAGTTCAAAAAACATAAAATTATGAGGAAAAATACATAGCTTTCCATGCTCTTCATAACTGCAGGGTATAGAGCAGAGGTCAGCAATCTTTTTGGCCGTGAGAACCATAAACGCCACATTTTTTAAAATGTAATTTCGTGAGAGCCGTACAGTGCTCACAATGCCGCTCCTGTAACAGCGCCTGAAAAAAAAATTGACTTTATGGCTCCTGCAGAAAGAGCCATATCTGGCCCTCAAAAGAGGCAGATAGGGCTCGAGAGCCATACATTGCCGACCCCTGGTATAGGGGATAGTAGATTGGCCTCAGAATTAAGGAAACCTGGGTTTGAATCCTGGTTCACATACTTACTAGCTATGAGAATCTGGGCAAGTCTCTGAATCTCTTGGGCCTTCTGTATCCTCAGTGAGAGGAATAAAAACATCACATTTAAAGTATTTTTCAAACTTAAATGCACTATGTAAATATGATCGATCATTACTTCTGACAATTACGGGTTAGAAAAGTCAGTCTTCCTAAAAAAATTAGAGAAGGACAAGTAGGCGGTTCAGTAAATAAAGTCAGGCCTAGAGATGGAAGGTCCTGAGTTCAAATGTGACTTTTGATACTTCCTAGCTATATAAATGGGCAAGTTATTTAACCCCCATTTGCCTATCCCTTATTGCTTCTGCCTTGATTCTAGGATTGAAGGTAAATTTATTTTTAAGTTAAAAGTTTAAAGAAGAATGAAAGATATTAGAAAGTTCTATTTTCATTGTCCCTCAAAAAAATAAAAGTTAAGTAAGCTCGTCTAAGAGATAGTAGAATCATCTTGAAATGGAAAGTTGAAAAAAAAAGGTCTTGGAAACCTCTAAGACCAGGTAAAAAATCCAAAAGGATAGAGTGTGAAGGAAGGAAAAAAGAAACAAATTGATGAATTAATGAGATTGCTTCTTTGTGTCTTGACACTCTTCTAACGCATTTGTTACTTTTAAAGATCATATGCAAGGGCAGCTAAATGGCACAGTGGATGGAGTCCCAGCCCTTGAGTCAGGAGGACCTGGATTTAAATCTGGCTTTGGTCACTTCCTAGCTATATAACCCTGGTCAATTCACTTGACTCTTTTGCCTAGCCCTTGCCCTTTTCTCTTAGAGTTGTTACTGAGACATAAAATAAGAGTTTTAAAAAAGGCCATATGTATTAGCACATGAATTTGGTTCAATATACAGTGAGTTAATACAGGACTTGGGTTATCAAATTAAGTTACAGATTTTCCTTATCTGGCTGTGAAGAAATCAAAACACATGCATCCTAGACCCTGGTTTGCTCCTGACAAACTATGTGACCTTGGCTGAATCGTTTCATCTATTTTCATTTCAGTTTCCTTAAGAGGAAACAAAGGGGTTGAACTGAACTACATTCTCTAAAGGCCTCTCCACTCTAAAATTAGATGGTAGGTAGCTTTAAAAAGAAGATAAATGTCTGTTTTGAAAGACTTAGAGATCTTATAATGACATTTTTACATGACTTGTGGGAAATTTTTCCAACCCTTTATTTCTTTCATTCTGAGGCTAATTTGTTTCTCTTTCTTCCAGGAGAATTCTGATAACAGTTGGGTATGCTTTTGTTTTTGTTTTCTGAAAAGTAATCCATAGAGTCATTAGTAAAACCATTAAACGCACCTATACAATACCTAACATCTGGATAAGAAATGAAAAATTTAGTCAACCATCCAAGAAATCTATAAATTCTTTTGTAAAGCTGCCATTGAGCATGTCTATGTAATATCTATTATTGAATAATGATGAATTGAATCTAGTCTAATCTATCCAATATTGAAAAATGATGAATTGAATAATAATGATAAATTAACTGTTGTGTCCAAAAATCCAGATGCACCACTATTACATAGACATGTCACTACAGAAGTGCCAAAGGATTGTGTTTTATCTATGTCTATGGAACAGGAGCTAGATTTTGAAGGAAATAAAATTTAATTGGTTCAAGGTAAAAAGATCTGCATGAACTGATACAGAGAAAAATAAGCAGAGCACGGGAAACATTGCACACAGTTACAGCAATATTGTATAAGGATCATCTGTGGAAACTTGGCCAATGCAATGATCTGGGACAATCCCAAAGACTTATGATAGGGAATGTTATCCATTTCCAGAGAGAAAGAACTATTGGAGTTGGATGGATGCAAATCAAAGAGTACTATCTTTCCCATCAATGTATTTATGATTTTAATTGGGGGTTTTGATTTTTGTATTTGTGCTCTTACGACAGTAACCAGTATAGAAGTGTGTTTTGCATGATAATGAAAATAAAATTTAAAAAATATAATCATTTCCCATGTAGCTATGTAACACAGTGGATAGAGACCAGGCTAAAGTCATGAATACGTGGGTTCAAACCTGGTCTCAGACATTTCCTGCGTGACCCTTGGCAAGTCACTTAACCCCAATTGCTTAGCTCTTGCCACTCTTCTGTCTTAGAATTGTTACTAAGACAGAAGATAAAGGTTTAAAAAAAGTTATTAGGTGCTAGACTGCTGTGATAGTCTAAGAAACAGGGGATTGTGAAAGAAACCACTTGATTTCACATGAACATGAAATTAGGTAAAGCAATAGTTAGTCAAAGGGTGACTGGTTTCCCAGAAACAATTAGATAATGAGCAGCTTGAAGCTGGGAGAAGATAATACACCCTAGGGCTCAAGTGCTAACTGAGGTAGGTATTGATTTTTTGTTTGCTTTTTGCTTGTGGGAACCCAACGAAATGAAGTGTGGTTACATGATGTTATAAAGAGGTGAGGAAGTGTGTTGTAGTACATTGAGAATTGTGCTTCAAATAAGAAGCTCTGCCACTGTGTAGGACCTTGGGCAATTTGTTTAACCTCTGTGGACCTCAATTTTATCATATGTGAAATAGAAATCACAATACCTCTGGTACCCACTCACAAGTTTGTCATTGGAAGGGACTACTTAGAAGTAAATTATTATGATGAACAAGACACCACTTGGAAATGACGACTGTATAAAGACAACAAGTATCCTGCCCAAACAGAACTGGATACTCAATAAAGTCACTACAACATAAGACAAAATTAAAGTGGTACAAAGTGATGTGGGAGCTCAGAGGGAAGGCACTAAAAGAAGTGATGGATTTGGAATGAAAGGATGTTGCTTTTTTTTTTTTTTTTTTTGTAAAATGAGAAGGTTAGACCCAATAATCTCCAAGGAGCCTCTTGGCTCTATATATTTGGGACTATTATACTTCTGGAGGGGGTTTAGTAGTAGGGAAGGGGAATCCAGAGAGCTTCCTAAAAGAGGCAACATTCAAAGTGGGTATTATAGGAGGTATATTAGATTTTCATTAGTAGAAATGGAAAAGACAGCACACACACATAGGGAATGCCTAAACCTACTTTCTTTGATTTACAGATCTGTGATGTCATCACTGACTCATTGACTTGAGCCCAAAATATCCATTCAATTTAGTCAAAGGGAAAAAAAGAATCAATCTAATTAGTGTTTTGCCTAAATGGACCAGACAATTCAGTTCAATAGAGGGTCAGACTGATGTCCCAGCTTAAGACAAATCCTTGGTAAATTTCTGGTCCAGATACTCAAAGGAAAGTTTTGAAATCTCCATTTGGCTATGGATTAACACCAGAGCTGATTGTGCAAATAAATGCACTGAGTAAGCTAACAATATTTTGTTACTAAATCACTCCCACGCTTTACCATGACATTCTTTAGGCTCCATGAATTTTTAGCTAATAGCTACAAAAAAGGAGAAAAATCCTGGAGAACTTCAGAAGATCAAATCCTGAATTTCTTCTCCCACCTTAGAAGCTTTCTTTTGCCCTAAGGAATATTCCTTCTTTCATTCAATAAAATTTTATTGTGTTATTCAATTGGTGAATTATACCCCCCCAGGCTTACTATAATACCATATACATTTATGTATCATAACACTTTATATTCTCCTCAACATATTTTGTAAAGCTCATCATCTCCTTTGCTCCTTATGACTTTAAAATAAGCTAGGTGAAATAACTGAGGACAGTTATTACTTGTACAAAGTCAGATAACCAAATTTATTAGTGGCAAAGTCCCTTGCCTCATGGTCCTGTGATCATTCCATTATACTGCTATCTCCATCTGGATGAAAAGTGAAAAGAAAAATTATTATCTCAACATGCCCCATATTTTCAGTTTGGGATCCTGTGATTCAAATATTCAAATGAATATTTCATTTTTGTTTATAGCTTTGCCACAGAGAAACACCTCCTTAGTAAAATAAATTCTATTGGGTTTCTTGGAAGAACAATAGTATTATATATATTTAGCTGAAATCTTCTTATAATCACTTTCCTAGAATTTTTATATTCAGCCATATTAGTGGGTCTAGAAAAGATAAGATCTAGACTCGTTGGTACCTCAATGGGAAAAAAGGGCAGTCAAAGGGGGTCATTTGTGGACAATGTGGGCTTATGGGTTGGATTATTCAATTTAAAATGTGTTTTGGCATTATGAGTCACCAATTCTCTGATTTCCTTTGTTAACCAGAAAACTTGAAGTTAGAAGAAAAGTGGGTACACTACTTACTTCCCCTTTTCAAAAATGGATTTTTCTCTCCTAACACCCTACCTACTTGTTTACAATCATATTGTCTCAACTTAGATAAAGTTTTGGAAAAGAGTTTTTGAGAAAGAAACCTACATACACATAGGACATTCTAAATAATATTGAATCCAGTAAAAATATATAATTAATTGTTGTATACAAATAATACCCCAAAAAGGTTTAACAAAAACAAGTCATTTTGATTGATTAGTGTCAAGGCCCTGGCCTAACTACCAAGTTTTAAAAAGTCCTCAAAAACTAACCCTAGTGGATTTATTAGACATTTCAAATTTGAGGGATTATTAGGGGGATGGGGAGGTGGGGCAGGGGATTTCGGATGAGGAAGAGATGAGAACAGGGGTGTCCAGGAGGTAAGACAAGACAGGACAGTTATAACCCTGATCTCAGTAGGATTCTCCATCTGACCAGTAGGGTCAGATTCCAGATCCTTGGTAAAGACCAATTCTCTAGAGACAGAGAAGTCTGGGAAGGTTCTGAGCTCCTCATTAGAAGATAGCACTTCACAGGAAGTCAGCAGCTCACAGGGACATCTTTGTCATGTCTTGCTCTCCTCAGAGACATCCTTTTTTCTGCCTTAGTTTAACTCTTATGTTGCCATTCCTCTAGCTTCTTTGAACTCATTTGAATGGCTACCCATTTCTTCCTTTACCTGCTCAGTGTGCTAGGACTTCAACCTTACTTTTCCCTACTTATGACTATGACCCATCACCCTTTGAGTTCGCATCCAGTTTACCTAGCCCACATGTGGCCAAGCCCTGAATTTACTAGGCAGCAGAGGAACACCTGAAATCCAACCCCAGACATCTTGTCCAATTAAGGTAAGACTGTCCCCTATCTACCTCTTCAAGGGGCAAGTCCAGAGGCATTAGACTAGAAGTCAAAAGACCTAGTTCATTGTATGGCTTTAGCTAAGTCTGGTTCTCTAGCCCTTGGTTTCTTCATCTGTAAATTGATGAGGGTAAACTAAATGACCTTAAGGCTCCTTTCTAACTCTACGGGATCTATCCAGTCAGTTGTACAAAGAGTAGGTTTTGTTTAATTGTTTAAGCATCTTGTATACTTAAAAATGAAATCCATTTACTTATAGATGTTCTGACTTTGTAGTGAGTGGGAGTGCATCATAAGCTGTAGAAGAATAAGAAGTTTAAGTCTTGGTTACTTAATAGTACATTTTTTTTAATCCAAATTTTCTCAGATTGGGGCATTGGGGCATCTGGAGTTAGAATAATGTGACTGAATACATGCCTCTTGAGGGGAAAAAATTTTTACCAAGCTTTGTTTCCTATCATAGACTTTTTATATATGGATGATCTATGATTTTATCAGGGTGGTGTATCTGAATGAAAATTCCATGTATAGAAACCCATCTGGGACCTAAGGCCTTAGGAATTGCTTAAAGAACATAGAAATTAAATGACTTGCTCAGGATCTCACAGCTAATAATTATTACTGTCAGAATAACTTTTAAACAGCACTGTAATGTTCACAAATTGCTTTGCAGATATTTTCTCATTTGATCTCCACAACAACTCTGTGAACTAAGTATGATTATCTTCATTTTAGACATGAGGAAATAGGCTTCCAGAAGTTAAATGATTTGTCCATGGTCTTACAACTAATGAGTAGGAGAAGTAAAATCTGAAATCATGTCTTTCTGGCCCTGAACTGGGCATAAATTTAATAAGTCAGACTACTTCTAGTTTCTTTGAAAAAGTATAAATACCAGTGTAATTAATATTCTTGTAATTGCTGATTGACCAGTTAAAAAACTTTTATTTGATGGGATGAAATAGAATCCTCAGTCAAAAGTTTGTCTTGATCTTTAAAAAAGATGAGAATAACTTGTGGATCACTACAGTTCAGTGAAAAAAATACCATTTTAAATAACTTCCTTGTCTAACAAGCACATGATTACTCATTTCAGATCTGAAAAAAGAGAACCTCATCCTACTCCTTTTGTATCTGGATTCTTTTTTAAAAATGTTTCTCATTTGTATGATATTGGCCAACACCTGCCCTTTATACTAGATGCCATATCAAACCAGTTTGAGTGTAAGGGGAGAAGGCATAAAGATGTGCTTTTACCACCATAAGGAACTTCTGTTTGGGAAATTCTTTCTGCTAATGTAGTTCAGCATCTTCCCTCTTTATCTTGTAATTTCCTAGAGCACCTAAGGGTTAAATGACTTACCAATGGTAGGGGGCTTGAGGGGGGCAGGTACTTGGCTCAGTGGTTTGAGAGCCAGGTCAAAAGACAGGGTGGAAAGTGTTCTAAATTTCTAATAATTAGAGAAATGCAAATCAAAACAACTCTGAGGTATCACCTCACACCTAGGAGATTGGCTAAAATGACGGAAGGAGAGAGTAATGAATGTTGGAGGGGATGTGGCAAAACTGGGACATTAATGCATTGCTGGTAGAGTTGTGAACTGATCCCAACCATTCTGGATGGTAATTTGGAACTATGCTCAAAGGGCTATAAAAGAATGCCTGCCCTTTGATCCAGCCATACCATTGTTGGGTTTGTACCCCAAAGAGAGCATAGATAAACAGACTTGTACGAAAATATTTATAGCAGTACTTTTTGTGGTGGCAAAAAACTGGAAAATGAGGGTATGTTCTTCAATTGGGGAATGGCTGAACAAATTGTAGTATTTGTAGTGATGGAATACTATTGCGCTCAAAGGAATAATAAACTGGAGGAATTCCATGTGAAGTTGAAAGACCTCCAGGAATTGATGCAGAGCAAAAGGAGCAGAGCCAGAACATTGTACACAGAGACTGATACACTGTGGTAAAATCGAATGTAATGGACTTCTGTACTGGCAGCAGTGCAATGACCCAGGACAATTCTGAGAGATTTATGGAAAAGAATGCTACCCACATTCAGAGGAAGAACTGCAGGAGTGGAAACACAGAAGAAAAGCAACTGCTTGAACGCATGGGTTGAGACAGACAATGATGGGGAATGCAGACTTGAAACTACCACACCAATGCAACTATCAACAATTTGGAAGTAGGTCTTGATCAATGACACATGTTAAAACCAGTGGAAATGCACATCGGCCATGGGGTGGATCTCGGGGGGTGAAGGGGAAAGTAAGAGCATGAATCATGTAATCATGTTAACTTTTCTAAAAAACAAATATTATTAAATGTTTTAAAAAAAAGAAAAAATACACTAGAAGAACTGGATTAAAAAAAAAGACAGGGTGGTCTGGGTTCAAAATTCACTTTACACATCTTAGCTTTGTGACCCTATGCAAGTCACTTAACCCCCATCATCTAGCCCTTATCACTCTTTTGCCTTGAAACCAATACACTATACTAGTGATGGCAAATCTTTTAGAGAAAGTGCCTGGTCCCCCCCCCCCACCCCAGACTGAGTGCCATGCCCCTCCCACCACCAAGTGCTGGGTGTCCCCCCCTTACCCTCCTCCAAAAAGGGGAAGAGGGAAGAAGTGTTTCCATTAGGCTGCTTGGTGGAGGAGTGGATGAAGTAAGGAATGTCCTCAACGAGTGCATAGAGGAGGAGAGAAGAAGTCCAAGCACTCTGCTCCCTTCTAGCTCTGCCACCTGTGAGCCACCCACTCTTTTCCCCATGTACTACCATTAGGCTGCTGGGTAGAGGGATGGGGGATGTGAAAAAATATCATCCGGCATGGTGTTGAGGGGGAGGGGAACAGCTCCACCCAAGTCCCTCTGCCTTTCCAGTAGCAAACTGGGGGCAGGGGGGCATGCCCACAGAGAGTGATCTGCATGCCATATTTGGTACTAATGCCACAAGTTCGCCATAACTGCACTGCACTGATTCTAAGATGGAAAGATAGGATTAAAAAAAATCAGCAAGGGTTCCATAGCTAATAAGCAGCATAATATGGGGCCATATTTTTAGAACTAGGAGAATCTTCACAGGTCATCTAGTCTAAACTTACTAATTATATAGAAAACATACATTTTCTATAAAAGATTAATGAAAGGTAATGACTTGACCACGGTCACAAAGAAGCAAACACTCAGATTCACTCTCAGTTCCTCAGATTTCAAATCCAATGTTGTTGGGTTTTTTTTTTTTTTTATCTCCATGCCTCTTTGAAATTGCTCATTTTTTTATAGCACAAAAAGTATCCCATTATATATATATTACAATTTGTTCAATCATTCCTCTCCTTTATTTCTAACTTTTTGCTACAATAAAGAGCTGCTATAAATATTTTTAGAATCTTTTCCTCTCTTTGTTCTTTTGAGTACAGACTTAGCAGTTATATAGCTATGTCAAGGGGCACACCCAGTTTAATAATTTGGGGGTATAATTTCAAATTGCCTTCTATTTCCCAGGCTCACCAACAGTGCATGTGGGCCTATTTTCCCAAAGCCCCTACAACATTTGCCAATTTCTTTTTGTTGTTATTATCTTTGCCAACTCAATGGATGTGAGATTGAATTTCAGAATTGCTCTAATTTGCATTTCTTTAATTCTTAGCAAATAGATAGTGAATAATACTTAGTCTGTATTGATTAGGACCAGGCCTTCTGACTCCAAGGGCAGACCTCTATCCACTGTACTACATATAGATCAAACAAATAGAGATCCAAAATGGAGCTCCAGGTATCAACTGTGACTTGGTGCATAAGAATTTATTTCTCTACCCTCTTTATTTTATCTTGTTGCTGCAAATAATCACATGGCCATCAGCCTGCCAATCTGGGAAATCATCCATAGATCTTTGTGTGGATGTTAATGTTGAGTTATAATAGTCTAGCAAAATAAATTCTGCCCATATTCTTTGAGGAAAAAAAAAACTTCTGTAAAGTGATCCTTTGGAAACATTCCAATTACTTATGAAAATGAAGAGGAAAAAATACAAATAGGTGATTACTCATGCCCCTTTGGATGTAACTGTAAGCAGAAAGTGTTCCTGGGTAGAGAAGGAACTCTTGTCAAAAGATTTTTAAATTAATGTGAAGAATTAGCAATAGCCCTATACATTGTTGGGGATAGGGGTGGTGGAGGAATTTTAGTTAGAGGAAAGAGGCACATAGAATGAGATTGTCAATAGAGAGCCCTAAACTAGGATGAAGGAGATCATTTTTGCTTTCAGTCCTGTTGCCAACTTCTTGAGTGACCTTGGTCAGGGCATTTAATATCTTTGGACTTCTCATGTCCTCGTTTGTATGATAGATAGTCTGTCTCTAATGCTCATGTCAAGGCTAAAATTCTCTGACTTTCTGTGGCATCAACAACTCATTCCAGTTTTCCCTCATTCTATTCCCTTCAAGCAGGTGAGGTTGTAGACACTTACTGGTTATATATATCTAGTTAAAACATTTACTTTCTCTCAGCCTCAGTTTCCCCATCTGTAAATTTGGGTTAATTCTGATTCCTTCCTCAGAGACTTGTCATGAGGATCAAAGGAGAAGATCTGTATAAAGTGCCTTGCAGACCTTAAAGCATAATATAAATGTTAATTATTATTACTGTTATCAGTATCATTATTATGCCACATTGCTAAATGCTAGGTAAATAAACTATTCAGTGTTCCTGAGACAACTTCTAGTGTTTTTTTTGTTCCTATCTGCACAATGCTTGTTTTTCCCAGTTGAAATCCAATAATCACCAGGAGCTATTGTGGCTAAAAAACATATAAGGGGCAGCTGGGTAGTACAGTAGATGAAGGATTCGGGAGGACCTGGTTCAAATGTGACCCCAGACATTTCTTAGCTATGTGACCCTGGGCAAGTAATTTAATCCCAAATGCCTAACCCTTACCCTTCTGTCTTAGAGTTGTTACTGGGCCAGAAAATCAGAGTTTAAAAAAATAAATGAAAAACCAAGTATATTAATCAATTGAACAATGCCCAAAGAAGGGCAACCAGAATAATAAAAGGCAACAAATTCATGTCATATCAGGAGCAGTTGAAGGAACTAGTGATGTTTAGTCTGAAGAAGAGAAGATCATGGATTTCTTCAAATATGTGAAAGGCTGTCCCATGGAAGAGGAATATGACTTGTACTTGGCCCTAGGGGGAAGAAGCAGGAATAATGAATGTAAAGTGCAAAGATATAAATCTAGGCTCCATGTCTAATAATTAGAGTAATCCAAAAATGAAATTGGGCTTCGACAGAAACTTTTACTGGAGGTCTTTGAGAAAAGAATGAATGACGATTTGCTGATTTAATGTAGAGGGAATTCATGTTGTTATGGGTTGGAATGAATAGCCTCTAAGGTTATTTCCATGCCTGATTTTTGGTGATTCTTAAATTAGCTGCTGGTAAACTTCTTGGTGGTGAGTCTCTCTGAAGCTAAAGTTAGGCAGATCCTTGGACAGAAAACATAGAAGCCAGTGCCAAGCTTATCCCTAAAGACCTTCTAGCTTTTTAGGATCTGTCAGAGCAGGTATTTTCCTGGCATAGCCTTTAAGAAAACCCAAGTTCATCTCTGAGTCACATTAACAGATTGGAAGACTTGAGTGGAAGGTAAACTGATGTATATTATATATCGATATTAAAAAGTCATTCAAATATATATATGTGTATGTAAAGACACACACACACACACACACACACACACACACACACACACACATTGTCGAAAGGCTTGCCTTTTGGTGAATGGAAACTCCAAGGAACAAACCACTGCCTGCCCCTAAATTCCCCTTTTTAAAGGGGAGAAAATTCTAAGTCAAATGAAAACTGTAAAAGCTGTATGCTTCCTACTTCCTCTTTTAAGAAACTGGAAATTATAGAAAATTACAACTCTTATTCAAAAGCCAAAATGATGTCATACATTTTTGTCTTGTTATTGGAGTTAAATTTTTGAGATTTTTAGTTTTTAGATAGGAGAATGGAAAAGGAATAAACATTTCTATAATGTCCACTATGAGTCAAATATTCTGCTAAGCACTTTACAAATATTGTCTCGTTTGATCCTCAAACATCCCAGCAAGGTAGGTGTTAAGCCTATTTTGTAAATAAGGCAACTGAGGCAAATAGAGTCTATGATTTCATCAGGGTCATACAACTAGTAAGTATTAGAGGTCAAATTTGAACTCAGGTCCTACCTAACTCTGAGGTCAGTGCTCTGTCCTCTGAATTATCTAGTTGCCTCTAAACTATGCATTTTCTTTCAACTAATTCTTATTTTGAAGTCACGTTCTCAAAATCATTCTCTTCCTTTCTTTTCTTTCCCCATGCAACTTTTTATAATACTTATGGATACAACATTAATTCTTCCAAATAAAATCTTAGGGGTTGGAGGTCATTTCTGTAGTGAAAATCACCCAAGTGTGATAGTAATCATTCTTCTTTATGATGTAACTAAGCCTAGTTTTCAAAGCCCTCTAGGCTTGAATCAAGTTTTAATTTTATAGTTATATTGTCCCCAGATAATTGGTACCAGGCTTTCATGATGGTGGCAAATTAACTTTTCTGCAGAGATGCATTATTTTACTTAATTATCAAAGGAAGTACATTATACAGTATGTTTCTATGGGGGCTTGCCCTTTTGATGTTCTCTAAAATAAGCTGATCATGTGAAAACTTTCCAGGAAATTACATAGATTTCCAATTTAAAGTGTATTCAAGTGCCATCACAGACACTAAAGGGGATGGAACTCTGACCTGGGGAACCAAAAAACCAAGACTTTCTCTATTTTTATCCTAAGGAAAATTTCCTATAATGAGTAGCCTTATTTTATTATGATCTTATGGTTTTTATTTCCATCATTTTAAAAGAACCTATCAATTCTGTTTAAAAAAAAAATAAAAGCTTTGTTGGGGGCAACTTGGTGGTTCAGTGGATTGAGAGCCAGGCCTAGAAACAGGAGGTCATGGGTTCAAATCTGAACTCAGACACTTCCTAGCTGTATAATCCTGGGAAAGTCACTTAACCCTCCCCCCCGCCCCCCCGCCGCAGCCCTTACCACTCTTCTGCCTTAGAACAAATACATAGTATTGGTTCTAAAGGAAGGTAAGGGTTTAAAAACAACAGCAACTTTGTTTTGGAGACAAAAGAATCAAATAAAGAACTCAATATTGTCATCTTCCAATGGATTGCTTTAGCATTATGTAGACCTAGCTCCAAATTTCTAACATTGAGAATTATTTCTATCCAGGGAAAAATAAATGCCTATAGTTCAGAGGAATGTAGAAATTTTTAAGCTGGAAGAAGCTTTAAATATTGGCAAGTGTAAAATCCTTATCAATCAATAATCTACCAATTAATAAACATTTATTAATCACCATTTATAAGCATGGGCAACTAGGTGGTACAGTGGATAGAGTCCCAGGTCTGGAGTCAGGAAGATTCATCTTCTTGAGTTCAGATTTGAACTTAGCCACTAGTTTTGTAACTCTGGGCAAGTTTGCCTTAGTTTCTTCATTTTTAAAAGGTGCTAGAGAAGGAAATGGCAAACCATTATCCAGTATCTTTGCGAGGAAAACTTCAAACATATTTAGGAAGAGTTTGGCATGACTGAAACAGGAACAACAACATGTGCTTGGCCCTGGGCATACTAAGATAAAAATGAAGCCATCTTTACACTCAAGGACCTAATATTCTATCAACAATCAGTAAAGATATAAGTAAATATAAATTATATATAAAATAATTATAAGATAACTTGGGGGGAAAGATCAGTAGCAACTGCAAGATCAAAAGGAACTTTAAGACTAAGCTCTTAAGCTAGTGCTAAAGGAAGCTAGCTAAGTTTCATAAATAAAACTTAGGAGATCTTAGTCTGTACATTTACATATAATAATAAACTCTCTTTACAATAAAGGTGAGGAAGGAATATTTTCCGGGCATAGGGAACTGCCTGTGTAAAGAATGGAAATGAAAGATGAAATGTCATATATGAGCAACACAAAAGGTCAGTTGAATTTCAGATATACTAAATCTAATCATCATGAGCTCTTTCTTAAAAATATCTGTTCAGTTTAAAGAAAAAATGTGCTTACAGTGATGGAATATAACATTCTGATTGGAATGAAATTATGTAAAAGTTTCAGTCATTTAAAAAAAACTCTTACCTTCTGTGTAAGAAATAAAAATGGCAAGGGCTAGGCAATTGGGGTTAAGTGACTTATTTGGGGTCGCATAGTTAGGAAGTGTCTGGGGTCAGATTTGAACCCAGGATCTTCAGTCTCTAGATCAACGAGCATTTAGTAAGTGCTTACTATGTGGCCAACAATCTCTAGGCATGTACACTATATACTAGATATCATTAACAAAGGCCCCATTTGAATCCAGGGCTTCTCATTTCTTGCCTGACATATTATCCACTGTGCTACCTAACTGCCTTCAAGCTTTTCAAGTTTTAACTGCCTCTTCAGTCTTTCACTGAAAGATTTTCCCCCCTCTTTTTCTTCCTTCCTTCCTTTTCTTCCTTCCTTTTCTTCCTTCCTTTCTTCCTTCCTTCCTTCCTTCCTTTCTTTCCCTCTCTTTTTCTTCCTTTACTTCTCTTTCTTATTATCATCATAAATGAAAAATTAAAGTGCCAATATTTTCTACCATGTAACCAACTTCTGATTGAGTAAGCCAACAAGTCCTTTGTTAATGCTATCTACTATATCATATTCATGCCTAGGCAGTGTTGGCACATATTAAGTATTTAATAAATGCTTGTTGATTTAGAGACAGGAGATCCTGGGTTTGAATCTACCTGGGACACTTGTAGCCATGTGATCTTGGGCAAGTCATTTAACCTCTATTGATCGCCTTGGAATCAATACTTAGTGTCATTTTGAAGACAGAAAGTAAAAGTTTTAGAAAATAATAAACTAAAATAAAAACAAATGCTTATTGACTTTATTTGATTTGTTGAGAACTGTTATATTAAAAAAAAACTTCCTCAAAATCTGTATCTGTCTCATCCCTGAAAAGAAGGGAAAGGTAAATATTAAAGGTGGGCTGGGTCAGTTTTGAATTCTCTCCTCCACTGAAAATTAGTAACTTGCCTTCAATTTATCATCTCTTAGAGCTGCTTAAGATGCTAAGAGGCTAAGGGCCCCGGATCTCACAATATTTTTTCAGTGGCAGGGCTTAAACTCTAGTCTTCAAGACTAACTGACTATTCCAGCCATACTACTTCTCAATTTCCGGTATCAGCATATGTTTCCTTATTTGTATGTATGTATATGTGTTGATCTATGGATATATATGTCCATATAAATAAAGATTTCTTCTATGTGACTGTCACCAAAGCAATGAATACCAAATGTATACACAGAAAGAAATATGCTTTGAGTGAATGTTGCTGATAGTGTTTCCTTAAAGTAAAAATTTAATCATGCCATTCCACTACTCCAAATATGCCAATGACTCCCTAGTCTGGCTGGGATTATTTATTCATAAGCTCCTTTGTTTAGCTCTTAAATTCCTTCACTAGTTGGACCTCATTTACCTTTCCAAATCTATTACATATTATTCCTTTTCCTAAAACCCCAAAGTCTAGCCAACCTGGCTTTCTTATCATTCCTCACACATAGCACTCCATCTCTTATCACCTCATCTTTACACTGGTTATCCCTCATTCCTGAAATATATTCCCACCTTACCTCGGCCTCTGGGAGGATCTCTTGTTTCCATCAAAATTCTGCTCAAATGAAAATTTGTCCACAAAGCCTTTCCTGTTCCTTCAGCTACTGGTCCCCTCTCCCCTCGGTGAATGTTCCTTGCATTTATTTTGTATATGTTTTTTATGTACTTATTTATGTACATGTACTCTCCATGATCTAATGTCATTAGCTCTCTAAGGAAAGAGATATTTTTAATTTTGTCTTTGTAAACCCAGTGGGCAGTGTAGTGTTTCTTTAATATAGTCATAGCACCTAATAGGCACTTTAAAAAAAAATCCTTACCTTCTGTCTTAACATCAATACTAAATATATGTTCCAAGGCAGAAGAGCAATAAAGACCAAGCAATTGGGGTTAAATATCCGGTGTGCTCTTAATAACTTAACAAATGCTTATTCTCTGATTGATTAACACTCAGTCCCAAATCTGATTTATTGCTACCTGAAGCTCTTACACAAGCAAAATAGATATGTCGTTGGACTAACTTGATGGACGTCTTGTCCAACTCAGTCTCATAATCTTCACAATATAACTTTTCCATCTTCTTTGTTTTTCCAGGGTATTTGGTTAAACCAACTACATTCACCTAAGATGGATTTCACTAAGGAGATAAAAATGGGAAAAACCAGCATATGTGAAAAGGAACAGATCTACTGGCATTTTATTGATGGTGCTCTATCTACTCAGAAATCATTTGGGAAAATTTGGCCTCTATCACCTCTGTATTGATGTATGAATTTTGCCATAGCATGTATTTTGGAAATGTGAATCTGGTCCAATGAGATTGATATATATTTTTTCATAAGATTTTTAAAATTTTTATTTTGAATATTTTCCCATAGTTAGATGTTTCATGTTTTTTCCTTCTCCCCCAAATCTCCCTACCCCCTGTAGCCAATACACAATTCCACTGGGTTTTACATGTATCATTGATTAAGACCTAATTCCGTATTATTGATAGTTGGACTAGAGTTATCGTTGAGTGTCTACACCAATGGGATTGATGTATTAAAGAACATTTTGAGCATAATGTGAATTTTAAATTTATTTCAGCACAATTTCTTCTTCAGGAAACAGCAAGAATGCAGAAAACTACCATTTCACAATAATGCACCATCTGCAACCTTACCAATGTCCAGTTTCACAAGTGAACCAGGTCTTTGTCAAACTAAAAGCACCATATTTATTGTTTGTCTTCTGGTACAGTAGGATCTGTGAGCAGAGCAGGACTGCTCCTCACCTTTCCCCATCCTCTTCTGCCATGGCCTCTGACCCCAGGCCTAAAATTGCCACCTGAACAACTTATTCTGTGATCTTTTTTTTTTATTGTATTCTTTGTATGTCATAGTACTTTCTGTGAACTCATATATTGAGTTATGGGACAATGAATAATACTCTGTAAAAGAACAGTAATGGCACCTAAGGAATAAAGTCAGTAGGAATGATCAAATATATATAAGAGATCTTTTCCATGCTTTTGGAATCATTTTCCCTTTGAAATATCTTTAAAAATTAATTCAGAAAAGCTCTTAAAATTTTGTTATGGTCAGCATCAGCTTCCATTTTCTTCTACAAACATTCTAAAGGAAATTAGGTTTTGATGGATCTCATACTATGGTCTCATTTTTCTCCTCAATTGCTAGTTTATACGATATGTTTCTGATGACCTTCTGCCTATGTCCTTTGTAGGGAATCACACTTTAAATCAGTATACACTTGGTTCCCATGCCTCTCATTGAGTTTAATGAGCTAAAATACTTGCTTTCTAATTTTCTGTCTTTAATATGAATATTGGCTAGGAAACCAAATAACCTATGGTTATTTTAACTGTGTCTAAAATGAGAATAAATAGGATCTGAGAGAATTGTTCTTCTCTAAGGAAAGGGGATGAACTTTGTAACATCAGCTTTGGTTATCCAGAGACTTTTATTGTTTGTTCACTGATTTTTGGCTATGTTCCGAATAGTTATAATTTCTATATAAATATAGTGCACTGTTCATTAGTATAGCAGGCATGTTTTTAGAATTTCTATAAACAATAATATAACATAATTACTGACACATTGCAGCACGGAATAGTGGGTAGAGGAAGACAGGTTCAAATCTTACCTAATATCCTAGCTTCATGAAGATGGGCAAGTTATGGGGCAGATAGATGGCCCAGTGGATAAAGAGCCAGTCTTGATGAGGGGAGGTCCTAGGTTCAAATTTGACCTTAGGCAAGTCTTAGCTATGTTGACCCTGGGCAAGTTGCTTAACCCCTTACAACTCTTCTCCCTTGGAACTAATACTTAGCGTTGATTTTTAATACAGAAGGTAAAGGTTAAAAAAAAAAAAAGATGGACAAGTTATTTAACCTTTTGATGCTCCTGTGCACTATCTAAGGCTATAAGTTACAAATTACTGTTATGTATTAATAGGTCAAGTCCAATTAATACAAACGATGAATACAAACAAAAAATACAAACCACGAAGTGGTTGCATTTATTTGAATTTGCACTATTTGAAGTTATAATTATGTAAAATGTGGTCATCGATTCCAACCTGTAGGAAAATATGGAACAAATTCAAATAAGACAGCTATTTCAGGGGATTCACTATTCACATTAATGGGAACCTATCGCATCAATGAAATTTCAGGCATAGGTAAAACAAAACCCTACCGTCATCATTTTCAAAGGCACTGCATAGATAAATTATATTATAATTAATACTAAAACTCTATTAATATAATCAAGCATACTTTCCTGAAGCAGATTACAACTTCTCAAGAACTTAGTAGATGGTGTTCAAAAGTTGTTACAACAGAAAAAGTCATTATATTATAGTTGATGTTGAAATGGAAGTTTTTCAAGATTACTAGAATTAAGCTGGTCTTGAGGTGGTGAACAGAGTCCCTTTCTAGAAATATAGGCAGGCCTTCCTACTTGCCAGAGCCTGCCAGGTTTTATATAGCACTGGAGTAGTTTAGGAGGACTTCTGGCTATTTCTCTGCCATATATGACTTAAGAAAAAAGATGTCAATGGCAAGTTGGGGTGAGGGTAGAATAATGCTACTAAAAACAAACAATAAATATTATGCCTATGACTTTCTTATATTACCATAAATCTCAAAGTAATCATTGTTCTAAGAGTCTGCAAATGGGTTTAAAGAGAGGGGCAATGCTAAGGAGGATAAAAGGGAAGTTTGCTGGGATGACACTTCCCTCAGGATTCTGCTAATGACTTTCTGGACTTTGACAACTTGCTTCAGTGACTATCCTATCCTGGGGCTTTTCTCAGCTCCTGAGGACTTCTGGAATATACCTACACTATGTTGGTCACTTTCTCCCAATGGTGAGTTCCCCCTAAAACCTTCCTTTTGGGGATGGACCCAGAAAGGATGTGCTGTTAAATAATTAACAACTGGCTTTCCCTCACCTTCCCTTTTCCAAAAAAAAATGTACCCAATGTGTATTTGGCCATTTTCTCCATCACTTTCTTAAGTCTAGAGTAGACAATCAATGAGACAATAAATAAGCCCTAATTTGTAGCATTTGTCAATTTTTGAGAGGTAGATGTTCACCTTGTAAATCTAGTAATCATCTCTTCTGAGACTCTCTGAACAGGCTCTAATTAGTCCCTTGCTGACTCTGATCACACCCAACATTTTCTCCTTCCTTTTGTATGTCATCTTCCCCCATTAGAATGCAAACTCCTTGAGGAAGGGACCTTCTTTCTTTTTGCTTATATTTGTATGCTCAGCACTTAGCCCAGAGCTTGACACAAAATGGATCCTCATTGCCTGCTTGCCTGCCTACTGAGAGTCAAGGAAGCCTCACTTTCCTTGAATTGTGCATGTAGTATGATTTAAAGAAATATAAATGTTGTAGTTTCAATTTTACTCTGTGGTGTAGCAAAGGATGATGAGTTCTTTAATTCTATCCTCTATTTATTCCCATATGGGCTAAGCCCCAGATGTATGCCTCCTTCTAGTCTCCCTCCTTTGCCCTGCTTCCTAGATATACTCTCTATTTATTGACTACAGAACAACTAATCCAAAATATAATCACCCTTCTGAAGTTTTTACCATATCAGTAGCAGAGTTAGGACTCCTGCCTCTTGATCTCCACTCTGACTAATTAGAATTAAAGACAGTTATAATTAGAAGGGAACTTAATGGTCTTCCAATACAACCTTCTCATTTTGAAGATGAGGAAACTGAGTCCCAGGGACAAGAAATGACTTATCACCAAACTCAGTTGTGCAGTCAAAATTTGAACCCAAGCCTCTTGACTTCCACCACCCCTTAACTGCATTCCTCATCTAAATAGCGCAGTCGCATTAAACTCCAGTGTTAAAATAATTTCCATTTCATGAATGAATTCTAGATTCTGGCCATATGCAATAGAGTACATGTAGTTTGGGGCCCTCGGAGATCTGGATGCCTGACGATTCACATCTTGCGTCACAAGCTAGGCAGGATGTCTTGGATACCATAACAACCAGATCTTAGGAAGGCAAAGCTGGCATTCTGTCACTAGGGAGCTATAGCACATCTCCTCCCTTGGGTGAACACAGACCAAATTTACATAGATAGCTTTTGAAGGGATTTACAACTCACTACCTCTGGATGTACTTGGCTCTGAAGGAGAGAGAAAGGATATATACATATACATATATACATATGTATATATGTATATGTATATATCCTTTCTCTATATATAATATATGTATGTATTTCTTCTTTGCAATAGCAATTAGAAGAGATCTTATAACCTGAAGGGAAAAAGAAGAAAAAAGTAAAAATAGACCACAGATTCATATCATAAATGGAAATCCAATTAATTTAAATGAAATTACCTAAAGCATAAATCATAGATTTCCACAAATAAAAAACTACACATTTCCATACAATTTCTATTAAATCTATTACTTCCCTCTCTGATTTTAAATGTAGGTCACTTTCTATGACACTGAATTACACTCCTTCAAAGATCTGATGATAAAGGTACAGTTAAATGATTGCAAAAACTCAGTGATTAGCCTTCGGTTGAAAATAGAAATATGAAAGTATAAGCATCTGTCAAGGAGAGGATCTACATGAATGGATTGCTTTCCCAGGGGGGCTGAGATGAGTATGTGGGTGGATTGCCCACAGAATTTCCAAAGAAAGATCCAGAAAGCTCTCAGAGGTTATAGGAATTAATTTGCCCTTTCTCACTCTGGAATGCCCAGCATGATGCTCTAGCCCAGTGATTCCCAAAGTGGGCACCACCACCCCCTGGTGGGTGCTGCAGCAATCCAGGGCAGAGTGGTGATGGCAACAGGTGCATTTGGGGATGGTGAATAACTGTAAGGGGGGTGGTGATAGTATGTGACAGGGGGGGCTAAGTAATATTTTTTTCTGGAAAGGGGGCGGTAGGCCAAAAAAGTTTGGGAACCACTGCTCTAGCCTTTCACCAATACCAGAATATAACAGCCCAATTCACAGAATCCTCATTATATAGAATTAAGGAAAAAAATGTTCAGTCATTTTTCAGGCATGTTTGACTCTTTGAGGTTTTCTTGGCAAAAATACTAGAGTCATTTGCCACTTCCTTTTCCAGCTCATTCTTTTTTTTAATATTTTTTACAGATGAAGAAACTGAGGCAACCTGGGTTAAGTGACTTGCCCAAGGTCTAGGAAGTGTATGAGGTCAGATGAGTCTTCCTGACTCCAGGCCCATCAATCTATCCAATAAGCCACGTAGATGTCCCTAAGGGAAAATATGTAAGCCTTTTGCTAGAGAGCATAAGTAATATCTACTCTAGCTGATAGCACAAAATCAGGCCCAAAAGAACCAAGTTAGAGAATTATCTAAAGGATAAGTGGGAGATCCAAAGTTCTCCTCACCTTACTTTAAGGTTCTCCTGTAAGTTATCATCCTTAGCCAATAAGGTAGATAAAAAAATATAATAAAACTGAGAAATTTCATAGCTCTAATAATATTTATTCAATCATTAATGTTTCAGGATGGTCATTTCTTCTTGGGTATATTGACCCAAGTTTCCTGACTGAATAGTTCCCATTCTTGAAAGAAAAACTATACAAGGGCTGACATGGGTCTGAAAGCATAAAGTAGCAGATTCAGTGATTGTCAGATCTGTCAAATTGTACTTTTGGTTCACTTTGGCCTTCAGATCCACCAAAGATCATTTTTTTTTATTATTTATTTTAAACCCTTAACTTCTGTGCATTGACTCATAGGTGGAAGAGTGGTAAGGGTAGGCAATGGGGGTCAAGTGACTTGCCCAGGGTCACACAGCTGGGAAGTGTCTGAGGCCAGATTTGAACCTAGGACCTCCCGTCTCTAGGCCTGGCTCTCAATCCATTGAGCTACCCAACTGCCCCTACACCAAAGATCTTTTAATGTAGCAACTGCCTTAAATGCAACCTGAAAAGTTTTTTTTTTTGTTTTGTTTTGTTTTTTATGGAAAATAGACATTAGAAAATACACACGAGAAGAACTCATCTCAACACCTCAAATAGAGGATCCAACTTGGAAAGTCCAAAAACCATCTATGAGAAAAGACCAAAAGTTTTGATGAAGTTGTACCTGATAAAATAACTAACTTTCTCTAGAGTTCCAAATGGCTACTTTCATTCTACATGGGCATGATACTCATCACTTGTTCAATTAATTTTATCTCAGTTCAATTCCATTGAATTCCATAAATGTGCATTAATATTCAATGCCAGTTAAAGTATAGTTACGATTAGCTGAACTGAGGCCACATGGAAAGAATACAGAATGAAATCTTCCCTTGAACCTATCACTTTTTATAAATTTACCATCTTTATAGGTGAAATAACTCACTTATTTCATCACTCCATGTCTTGAAGGACTATAGATCATTGGGCTTAGAATAAGGAAAATCTGGTTCTAAATCCCAATTCTGGGTCCTACTAGCTGAATGATATAACCTTCCTCCAATTTAATTATTATGGACTTGACAATCTAAGCCTGAAGATTTGTAATCTACTTGTGTTTGGAATTTTTTGAGATGGGGGAAGGAGAAAAAAGGAGAGAAAAGTTCACTCTGCTGATGAAATCAGGGATATTTTGGATATTTGCATATGGATCTATTAGGTTTGGAACACATAGTCCAATATCCTGCACCCGATATTGAAAACACTGAATCAGAGGAAAATACAAAGCTCTACAGGAACTTAATGGCTCATCAGAAAAACATGGAGCAAAATCTTCCCTTGACCCCATCTGTGATCACTACACATCCTGAAGCATTGCCATTATTGGCTGTGTTATTCCTGTTATTGAGAACTTCATCTGCTTCAAGGGAAGTGTAGAATCCCACACATAAGTCTTGGCCAGGCACTTCCTGCTACTGCTTTTTTCAGATTATTTGCTTTCCAATAATGATTATGGATCTGAATATGAATTTTACAAATGGTAAAATCATCTCTGCAACCTGTGACCCAGCATTTCCCACATCTAGGCAGCTAGGTAGCAAGCACAGTGGTGAGATCATTGGACCTGAAGTCAGGAAGACCCAAATTCAAATCTGGACTCAGATGCTTAGTCATTGTGTGACCCTGAGCAAGTCACTTTATTCGACTCATTTTCCTCATCTGTAAAATGAAGATAATAAGAGCACCTACCTCCCAGAGCTACTGTGAGGATCAAATGAGATGATATTTGTAAAGTGCTTAGCAAAATTCCTGGCACATAGGCATTATAAAAATGAAGGCTTCCTTCCTTCCTCCAGGTCTGAATAAGCCTTCCTGAATAACTAACCTTCCTCCAGATCTGTACCAATTCAGTCCAGTCTTGGGGTTTATACCCCTCCCCCCAAAAATATCTCCTCTGGCTCACAATCAATCATGTAATAAATATTATTCAATCTTACTGTGTTCCAGACAGAAGATTATATTCTCTCAGGGGAAACAAAGCATACATTTATAAGGAAATATATAGTAAATACCAGGTAAATACAAAGTAATTTCAGTGGGCAACTAGTAGCTGGATGAGACTGTCTTCCAGTCCATTTTTAATACAATATGATTGAGATGTGGTAGTCATTTTTGCAGAGTGTATCTGGGATTGTATATTAAAAAGCACTGAAAATTTAAGGCACAGGGCAGCAAGATGATTCACAGGTTGGAGTCTGGAGGACTTGGGTTCAGATGTAGCCTCAGACACTTCCTAGCTGTATGACCCTGGACAAGTCACTTAACTCCAATTTTCTAGCCTTTGTTGTTCTTTTGCCTTATTGGTTCAAAGACAGAAGGTACCGGTTTTATTTTTTTTTAAGGAAATAAAATTTTTAAAAAAGAAAAGTTGAGGTATCTACCATAATAATGCTTACATTTATATCATACTTTAAGGACTAGAAAGTACTATATTTACATCATCTCAGGTGAGTCTGGCAATAACTTTGTGAGACAGGTACCACATTCCCATTTTATGGATGAGAAAACTGAGGTGTGGGAATTTTAAGAGGTTTGTCTAAGATCCTACAACTACTAAGTATCAAGTAGATTTGGAAACTACATCTTCTTGACTCCGAGTCCAGTATCCTATCTAGTTCACCACATTTGTATTTCAATTTGTATGAATTATGAACATTATCAGGAGGCATGGCCTTGTAAAAGTTTAATCAGAGAAAATTCCTTTAAACTAAGTAACTTAGTTTTTCTTTGTAAAATAAGAAAATTCCTTTCCCAACAGTTTGCTTAATTTATCTTGTAAAACTCTTACCTTCTGTCTTAGAGTCAATACTAAGTATCGGCTCCCAGATAAAGGCTAAGCAATTGAGGTCATACGATTAGGAATTGTCTGAGGTCCGTTTGAACCTAGGACCTTCTGTTTGGGGGAGTAGTGCTCTATCTACTAAGCCACCTAGCTGCCCCCTCAACAGTTTGTTTTAAAGTAATACGCTTAAAAAGCTTGGCATACTGTATCATGGCTACTGTGAAGCTTATCATTTGTTTAGGTCTCTTAGGATTTGTCTATGGCTTATTTTTCTCTTAAAAAAAAAAGCCTTATATCTTATGACTTTTCTATTGCCAAGCATTCATTAAGCACATGCCAGGTGCCAAGCACAATCCTAAATGCTGGAGATTCAAAGAAGGACACAAGAGGAAAACAAAAATTAGTAACTGCCCTAAAAAAGATTACAGTCAAATTGCAGAAACAACAAGCCTAATAAAAGTTGCCTAAATTGCCTAGTGCTTCAGAATTGGTTGGTAAGCTTAGTACTGTCTCCTTTGTTGCTCAATCATTTGGCTATTCCCCTTTTACACACCATACAAATAGCAAAATAGATTTGGAAAATATGACCCTACAATTCTTTCTCCTTTTCCCTCCCCAACTATGCTAAGGTTTTTGGTTTTGTTTTTTTGAGAATTAATCTTTATCTATTGGTTATAAAGTACCCTGAGTTCCAGAGTCTAGAACCAAGCACTAACTTTTGCCCCCATTGCTAGGTCTTTTCTTCCAGAAAAAATTCTAAACAATTTTTGGGCATAGAAAAACCACTTGGTTATTCATTTTCATTCTTTTATTTTTCTCACCATGCCCTTCTATCTTAGAATCAATTCTAAAGTATTAGTTCTAAAGGAGAAGAGCCATAAAGGCTAGGCAATGGGCATTAAGTAATTTGCCAAGGGTTACACAGCTAGAAAGTGTCTGAGATCAAATTCAAACCCAGGACCTCTTATCTCCAGGCCTGGATCTCTGTCCACTGAGCCACCTAGTAGCCTTCCTGAATTCTTTCTTACCAACAATAATACTTCTCATACATTCTCAGAAAATTCTAGCTGCTTTTTGCATTCCTTTTGACTTCCCTTTCACTTTATTCTTCAGCCTCTGCCCCTTCCCTAATTCCTATATGCTGCCCACATCCTAGTCCCCAGAGCTATAACTAGCCTGGGGCTAATAGGGTTTTGTTCCAGGTTTCTGAAATCTGGGGAAGTACCTTTTCTTCTTGGGATGAGCCATTTCCATGGTGCCCATCTTGTGGTCATCACTATCCCCATGGCAACTAGAGTGTCTTGGTCTTACCTCATGATCTTCCGCTTGGTCATATTTACTTTGTCATAACCACTACCTCAAGACACCCCTTTCGGTTCCCATTTCCCAGTAGTTGTAAGAGCTACTGACTACCTTCTGATTCAACACTCCCATACCCCACCACACACATACACAGTCCTAGCAAGGCTAGGTCAGACTGTCTCCTCTGTCTGGAACAATTTCACTCAAGTCTTTCATTGCTTATCCTTTCATCCTCATTCCTACCTCCGCCTCCCATCCAGAACTTTTGCTGCTATTTTCATTTTCCTAATTCACTTTATTATTTTATAAAATTTAATCTTGTTCTCCCTATTTCACCCAGAAGCTATTCAAGTACCTGGTTCCATTGCTTATTGGAACACAAAACTTGACCGCCTCCATTTTTCTATCCATAGTTGGTTTGCCTCTACTCAATCAACATGATGGCCCCTCACTTCCCTCAGCCTTCCATTTCACTTCCAGAATCATGTTTAGGGGTTTGATTCCTGGAATTTTGTCTGATGATGGGGTTCTAAGAAGCTGCCATATGCTATGGCTGGCATTGTGGATCACAAGTGTCAGTCAAATGAAGTTACTGTAGCGGTATGGACATACCTGACAGGCTTGACCTCTAAAGAGGACAGAACTACTGAGCTCAAGCAATCCATCATTCCCAGTCTCCCAGGGGAGCAGGAATACCTTCCCTCCTTTGATATTACCAACAACCCTGAGTGGAGGCCCCCATCTCCTCCCACCTGGACTATTAAAATAGTCTGCTGGTTGGTCAGCCCGACTCAAATCTCTCCCTACTCCATTCAGCCACCAAAGTGATTTTCTTACCCACCATGTTACTTCCCAACTCAATAAACCCTAATGACTCCCTATCACCTCCAGGATTATATAGGAATTCTGTTTAGTGTCCAAAGCCCTTTATAACCTAGCTCCTTTTCTGTCTTTCCAATCTTCTTATCCCTTAAACCCTGTAAGATACTTCCCCCTGCCCCCTCCTCTTCCCACAACATACTTTTGATTCAGTGGCAATGGCCACCTTCCATTCCAGGAACAAGACACTCCATCTCTTGGCTCTGGGACATTTTCTCTGGCTGTCTCCCATGCCTGAAATGCTCTTCCTCCTCATCTCCAGCTACTGCCTTCTGTCTTCCTTTAAATCCCTACTAAAATTCCATCTTCTATTGGAAGCCTTTCCTAATCTTTCCATGCTATTGCCTCTTCTCTGTGCATTAGTTCCTTTTTATTCATTTGAAACCAGGACCTCCCATCTATGGGGCTGGCTCTCAATCCACTGAGCCACCTAAGCTGGCCCCCTCTAATTTTATTCTGATCCTAATGATCCACAATGCCAGCCAAAGCAGGACAGCTACTTAGAACCCCATCATCAGACAAAATTCCATCAGTCAATCTGCTGCTAAACATGATGTTGGGGCTGAAATGGAAGGAGGGGGGGGATTATATAAGGGTTTAGAAAACTGGAATCCTATCTCCAATGCCCACTAGACATGTGACTAAAAGCAAACCCCTTCCCCTCTGGGAGACTCAGTTTTCTAATCTGTAAAATGAGAACAAAAATACCTGTTGTATTGAGTTTGGGGGAGGTGCAATTGATATTACACATGTAAAGTGTTTTAGAAACATTGAAGTCTTTATAAATGTCAGCAATAGTTAAGGAAAGAGCTCAAATCCATCTGTGCACAGGAAAATTGGAGCCTTAGCTGGAGGCTAGCCAGGGCAGAAAAGAGAGGTGGGGAATCTCAGGAACAAAGCTATATGGACATCTCAAGGGAGAAGGATCAGTTATATGTTAGTATTAGTGGTTTGTGGACTAGTTAGAGCTAATCCTTATATCATCTGTATCCACAAGGCACTTGATTCATATCCAATTCTTAACCTGCCCTCAAACAATTGTTTTCATTGTGAAATCCATATGGAAGGCCATAGATTATACATGGATCGAATATTTTTCCCTTGTCCAATTCTTTCTGTAGTTTCCAAATACTTGAGCTCATTTGCTCTTCTGAGAAAGGCAAAGAAGACAATATTTTCCTCATTTCCCAGATGTGGAAACAGGGGTTCCAAGGGGTTGAGTTAAATTCCCAAAGTCGCATGAGTAGAATCTGAGCACATGAACCCATAGTCCTCAGTTCTTTCCACAGCCAACTGAATCCTACTTTTGCTCTGTTCAGGGGAATGGTGTCCAAAGTTTTAGTGGAAGTTCTGGGCAATTTCCTTTAAGATTAGATGATCTAATTTTGCATTTTATTTAGTTGCCTCAAAAAATACATTTTTTTCAGCAATCTCCCCTTTCTTTCCCTTTTGTGCTCAGCCCAGTACTTTTCCTTTTGACACAGACTGCAGTTCTGCCCTGGGCTTGAAGCAAAAGTGCCGGATTTCAGCCAGAAAAAGCTGTTGTTGCACTATTTTTGGCCTCACTACAAGCAGGAAATACCAAGAATCTTATGGGAACCCTTTCCCATAGCACTGCCAGCTGAAATGTACAAATCTATGGACCCAGTATAATGCAAATGATGCTTAGATAAGGCTTCAAGCCCTTGGAAACTCCAAATCTCCAGATCTTCCGAGGCCACAAGGCAAAGATACAAACTCTTAGAACTGAAAAGTCAAGATAAGATGTCCCAGTTAAAAGTTCTCAAAAATGCAAGCCCCTGAAGAGTAACAAATGGCATTCCAATTAGAAACACCTGTTCTTAATGCTAACTTGGACAGGCAAGCAGGCCAGCAGGACTGAGATTGCAGAGCAAAGATGGAAAAGATATACATTGTACACCTTGATGAAAAAAATATGAATTTACAACCATTACCAGATGTACTGCTATTCCCTGCAGGCTTAGTCTGGCCCCCAGGTGCAGGAAAAAAAGACCTTCCAATCCTAGGTAGGCTAAGACATTTTTCAAAAAGATAAAACAGTATCCAGAAGTAGAACAAAACTCTTATGCTTTACTACACTAAAAAGTTTGGGAGGACCTGGGACATTGGATTCCATCACAATTATAGCTACGGAACATGCTGATCATGCACCAGTACCCGTAAGCATTGATTTCTAAAATTCCATGAATCTTGGGGGGGGGGCTCCTAAATATCATGGGATCATAGGATTAAGCCATCAAATCCAGGTAGCTAGAAGGTATGGTAGATTCAGTGTTGGACTTGGACTCAGAAGAAGCTAAATTTAAATCCTGCTCTTGCTAGCTGTGTGTCCTTGGGCAAGTCACTTGACCTCTGCCTGCCTCAGTTTCCTTATTTGAGAAATGGAGATAAAAATAGGACCTACTTCATTAGGTTGTTTTGAAGATCAAAGATACAATTTGGATAAAGCTCTGCAAATTTTGAAGCACTAAAGAAATGTCAGGAATTAACTCATTTTAAAGATAGGTTATAGAGGAAATAAATCAGGATTTAAAACAAAAGGATGAAGTTTTTACATCTCTGCTCACTTGTTTACTGCTTGTGTATGGCCTCAAATAGTCAATTCATTTCTCTGGACCTCCATTTCCCCATTTTAAAAATAGAAAATCAATGATTTTTAATACACTAAGTTAAAAAGGTTTTGTACGAGTAAAATGAAAGTAGCCAAGATCAAAGAGAAATTAGAATAAGTTGGGGGAAATTTATATACAGTTTCTCAGATAGAAATCTCATATGTAAAAATTCATAGGTAACTTTGCCTAACATATAAGAATCTGAGCCATTCCCCAATTAACAAATGGTCAAAAGATATGAACAGACAGTTTTGGGATGAAGAAATCAAAGCTACATATAAGCATATGAAAAAATGCTCTAAGGAGCAGCTATGAGCCATGACTCAATGGATTGAGGACCAGTTATAGAGACAAGAAGTTCTGGGTTCAAATTTGGCCTGAGACTCTTTCTTCCTAACTGTGACCCTGGGCAAGTCACTTAACCCCCATTGCCTTTTCCTTACCATTCTTCTGCCATGGAACTAATACACAGTATCAGTTCTAAGATGGAAGGTAAGGCTTGTTTTATTTTAAATGCTCTGTCATTATTGATTAGAGAAATGCAAATCAAAACAACTCCAAGATATCATTTCATTACACTTATCAGATTAGCTAAAATAATAAAAGGGAAAAATGACAAATGTTGGAGGGGATCTAGAACAATGGGAACACTAATACATTGTTGGTGAAATTATGGATTGATCCAGCCATTTAGAGAGCAATCTGGAATTATGCTAAAAACGTTTGTGTACCTTTCAACCCAGCAATACCACTATTAGGTTTATTTCCTAAGGTGATCAGGGAAAATGGAAAAGAACATATATATATATATTCCAAAATACTGATAGAAGCTCTCTTTGTGGTGACAAAGAACTGAAACTGAAGCGATGCCCATCATTTGAGAACTAGCTAAACAATTTGTGGCATATGATTGTGATGGAATACTACTGCCCTTTAAGAAATGATGAGCAGGTAAAATTTGGGGAAAAATCAAAGATCTACATTAAATTATGAAAATGAAATGAGCAGAACCAAGGGAACATTATATATAGCAACAGAAATAGTTTGAAAAATGACATATCTGTCCACCTCCAGAGAAAAAACTGAAAAATAGAAATAAATATGACATTTATAT
This sequence comes from Gracilinanus agilis, assembly GCF_016433145.1. Lineage (NCBI taxonomy): Eukaryota > Metazoa > Chordata > Mammalia > Didelphimorphia > Didelphidae > Gracilinanus > Gracilinanus agilis. The sequence continues at coordinate 391,975,948 of NC_058133.1, read as the reverse complement.
ATACATATATCTTTTTGTCAAATGATGCCTTTTCTAATGGGAAAAGTTTGTGTGTGGGTTAACTAAGGATTTTAATGTAACAAATAAATAAATAAATAAATTTAAATTTTAAAATAAAATTAAATAAATGAGAAGGAAGAACCAGATATCCTTGAACATCCCTTCCAGCTCTGCATCTATGAACTTAAAATTCTATCCTCTTGAACTAAGTTATTTATAATCCTTGGAGACATAAACTATTTCCAATTTGGAAATTTTTATTATTGCTTGGAAAGAATTTAATTAATTATAATGCAACTCACTCTCCTTGTTAACAATTACAAGAATGAAGCCAACATTTAGAAAATTTGAAACTTAGTCTTTATATTTACCTCATTGTGACCTAATGAATTACATTTCATCTAAATCAATCAATGCAATTTCTCACTTTGTGCCAAAAAGCTATTTCCCCATATTATTTGAGGACCCCTATTTACATACATTAAAATTCACTTCTAGCTTATCCTTAGTTCCTCAGCTTCCCCAAACCTAAATGGTGGTAAAAGGTTTTGACAAAAGATATCGAGCTTTCAGGAAGAAACAGCCACTCTTACATCTTAAGACTAGTCAAATAATTGTTCTCGAGTATATCTCTTTATTTGGCACAAGCTCTAAACCATGATGCAACAGTGGTTGAAAGTATTCCTATAAAGACTGTGCACAACTGTGATGTGGTCCCCTAAGAATATCACAAGAGGTTCTAAGGTAATAAAAGCTTAAAACAAAAAAGGTTTTTTTGGGTTTTTTTAAATTATGGCAGAATGGAGGAGGAGAACAAGGTGGAGAGGCAATTAAGTGATTCAATGGTTTGGGAGCCAGGCATAGAGAGGGCAGATCCTAAGTTCAAATCTGGCCTCAGACACTTCTTAGCTGTGTGATCCTGGGCAAATCATTTAAGCCCCACTACCTATGCTCTTCTGCTTTGAAATCAATACATATTATTGACTCTCAGACAAAAGGCAAAAATAAAAAAAAAACTACTAGGAAAAAAAAGAAAGATCAAAGAAAGTACAGGACAGTTGTTTGAACTTTGTTGGATAATGGTAAAAAGGAGGAACTAATCAACACTTATTTTGCCTCTCTATTCTATGCTGAGGAGAGTGATCTTAGGGGTCGAAAGGACAGAAGGGTTACAGCTAATAGCACGTTGAAACGTAAGATAAAAAGATATTTTAGGGTAGGTAAATGACACTGGACTTGGAATCAGGAAGACTCATCTTCCCGAGTTCAAATATGGCCTTTGGACATTTACTAGATGTATGATCAAGGGTAAATCACTTAACCATGTTTTTCCTCAGTTTCTCAACTGTAAAATGAGCTGGAGAAGGAAATGGCAAACCAGTCCAGTATCTTTACCAAACAACAACAACAACAACAATGAATAGAGTCATGCAGAGTAGGATTTGACTAAAATGATTGAACAACAAAAATGAGAGATCATAGGGGGCAACTAGGTGGCACAGTAGATAGACTGCTAGACTGGAGTCAGAAAGATCAGAGTTCAAATCCAACCTCAAGCATTTACTAATTGTGTGACCCTAGGTGAGTCAATTAACCTTGTAACCTTGTTTTACTGAGAGAGAGAGAGAGAGAGAGAGAGAGAGAGAGAGAGAGATCTATATAGCTACTCTCAATGAGTTCAAGTGATATGGCCTGGACAAACTACATGCTCGAGTAACTAGGAGACTTTGAAAGACTATGGAGAAGACTGGAATTACTCTAAGACTGAAGAAGGAAGAATTATAGCCATGAACCACAACTACTGTATTTTCTCTGTTTTTTTAAAATTATTTTTCCAATTTCATGTAAAAAAGACAATATTCATTTTTATAAAATTTTGATTTTCAGTCTTATAGTATTTACTTTAAAAAAAACATTACTTTCTGTCTTAGAATCAATATTGTATATTGGTTGCAAGGCAAAAGAGTGGAAATGGGGTTAAGTGATTTGCCCAGGGTCCCCCAGCTAGGAATTATCTAAAATCAGATTTCATTTTTTAAATATTAAAAAATAAAAGATATTTTATTTTACCAATCATATATAAATAGTAATGTAATCCATATAAGTTTCTTAAGTTATAAGGTCCAAATTGTCTTCCTTCCTTCCTTCTCTCCCCTCTTCCTGAACTGACAAGTAATTTCATGTGGGTTATATATACATTATAAAATCATATTTAAAACCAAAACCTCCCATCATTAGTCCTGGCTCTCAATCCACTGAGTCACCTATCTGCCCTCTGTATTGACTTTTAATATGCAATTGGAAATTAGATCAAAGTCAAGGCACTTACTAAAATGCCATCAAATTTACCAAAATGGCATGGCATGAATATTAGTAATATAACATTCTACAATACCACCTAGAGATTAAGAGCAAGAAGTATTTTCTTATTTCCCATATACTACAGCTAAAACATTATGAATATCAACAGTCCTCCAAGCTTCCTGAGACAGATCTCAATAAACATGAATTATTTAAACTCTCTTTAAATTTCTTACCTCTTATTCACCTCTTACCTATTTCATAGAGCCTTGAAAACTATCCAGGAGCAAAGGAATGGCGATGAAACTAATTTTTTTCTTCCCCCAAAAAACATGTTATTGTCATTCCTCCTTCATTTTCTAAGAAGAGGTACCTTTCTTGACTTGTATAAGAACTGGATTTTAGTGAGGCAGAGTTACACAAAATTGTAAGCCTTACTGTCTCTCCCAGAGTCATTGAAGTCAAGTAGCAAGAAAAGCCAGGATGACTGGCAATGGCCCGAATGCAGTGGATGACGTTGGCAGACTTCTATAATGTCTTACCACGCTCTTGAGATCCTCAATGCATGCTTCAACTTTCTTCATGAACATTGGAATAAATTGTTCCCATCCACCCATTTTGCCAAGGAGAGTCTTCACATGCTTGAAGTAGACATTCTCCTAGATCACCAAAAGGCAGGTTACCCTCAGACTAGTTTAGCCATTTGCCAGGATGGTTTTACCAAGATGTGGTCCCTGCTCACACTATAACTTCAAAAATGTAGAACTTAGACAAAAGAAGAGTTTGAGAATCAATTTCAAACTAGTTGTACATTTCATTATTTTACTGTACTTATTGCCCCTTCTTCAACACAATGAATATGAAAATTGACTATGGATAGAAATAATAAGGTAAAGACCAATTAACCTTCTTGGACCATCTGTACCTCCCACTCTCTAATCAGGCTCTGAAGGTAGAACACTGGGCTATTTGTCATGGCCTGCAAGGTGAATTCCTGTGGTAATTACAGTTACTTTTAACGAAGGTAATCCTTTGCCTCTAGCATTTTCAGAACCTGTAATGACAAAATGCCCTCTTTTTTCTAGGGTCTTTACAGTAGACAGCAAAGGTTCTTTTTGGCCAGTGCTCTAGGGAAACTGGATTTCAAAACAACCCTGAGATTAAGCGGGTTGAAAGTACAGTTTTAGATTGTCTACCCCAATCGGAATGTGAACTCTTGCTTTTCTGTTTCTATCCCCAGTGCCTGGCATGCAGGAAGCACTTAACAATTACTTTATTTTGGGCTTTTTTTTTCATTTATTCAGATGAAACATAGGTTCACTGATTTGTTCCCAGTCTACAACTCTAAGTGTACAGGTTGAACATAATAGAGAAGACTAAAGATGGCTAAGAAGGACCTAATGCCCAATTTCTCCTCACTAGCCATTTTCTTATCTTTTTACTCAGTTTCATGACTACCAAGATTGTGTACTGTGGAAAAGTGACACATTAATGAAGGTTCGTTGCTCAATTTTTATTCAGTTGTAAAAAATTTAACCTGTGACTTATTGAGTGGTTATTAAGTAATTTATTAAGTACCGAGTCAAAATAATTCCTGCCCCTGAGGAGCTTACATTCTCCTAAGCAGTGATTCCCAAAGTGGCTGCCACCACCCCCTGGTGGGTGCTGCAGCGATCCAGGAGAGCGGTGATGGCCTCAGGTGCATTTATCTTTCCTATTAATTGCTATTAACATTTTTTAAAAATTAATTTCCAGGGGCTCTAAGTAATATTTTTTCTGGAAAGGGAGCGGTAGGCCAAAAAAGTTTGGGAACCATTGTCCTAGAGAGAAATAATACCTATAATAACAAATAAAATTTTTTATTCATATAATTTGCATATTATATATATATATGTATTAATTTCAGGGTTGAGGGAATGTTAATTGGGGTGAGTGGAGGAGGTTGATCAAGAAAGTCCTAGATAGAGTTAATACTTGAACTGAGCCTTGAGGAGAACTAGAAATCCCACAAAGCAAAAATAAGGAGGAAGAGCATTCTAAGCATGGAGAACAACCTGTTCTGAAGCAGAGAGGAAGGAGATTGAATACCATGTTTAGGAAAAAGCAAAGAGGCCAGTTTGACTGGAATAAATAATGAGTATATATTGGAGAGGAAGGACAAGTTGGAGGTAGATTATGAACGTCTTTGAATGTCAAGCAGAGATGCTCATATTTTGTTTTAAGCAGACCTAAGAGAACCTCTGAAGCATTTTCAGAACCAAAAGTGAAATGTTCAGACTTTCTGATGATAATATGTCCTATTATTGATAGGGCTTAGAGTTAGAAAGGTTCAAATTCTCTCCTTGATGTTTATTATCTGGATGACCTTGGAGAAGTCATTTACCCTCAACATGCCTCCAGCAAATCTCTAGACTCCATCTTGTAAGTCATAAATTAAATACGTCACTGATGAGATAGAGAAAGCACTTTATTTTAATAAATTTAGAAATGCTTCCTTCTTATAAAAGGGAAATATATATGGTCACTTACAAATATTCAACAACTTTTTTTGCACTTTTGTGAAATATCCATCCTGAAGGGAAAACATTCTCTCCTTGTTCATTTGATTATTTTGGGTTATTTTCCCTTGAGAACAAAGCAAACCCCCCCACCGTAGCTTTAAATCACAGTTGCTTTTATAATGAATAATCAAAATGAAATGCATACTTCTGCAATAGTACTACTCAGAGATTCCTGACACAAGCCCAAGAAAACCCAAGGACTGAAAAGTAACTTTCACCAAAACACTCTCTCAGCTCTTAATCAGTTTTATGTCATGCATGAAGGATTAGTCAGACAGAGCCTCTTGGTTCTTTTAAGCTAAATGATTCACTCTTCCACTGACGTGGGTCCTCAGAGGTTCTGAAAAGGGAACCTGCCTCTCCATTCCCAAGGAAGGCTTGGTGTTCAGTTCAGTCATGTTTGATTGAATCTTTGTGACTCCAAGGACATGAATGGATCAAGAGGAAGGTAGTGGCTTATAAGATTTAACCATTATATTAGCCTGAAAACTAGTTCAATTTTGGCATAAAAGTCAACTGAAGTCTCTTCCAATTGTGAAATTCAGTAGAGAACTGTACTTATTAAATATCCAAAGATACACTTACTGGGGAGGTTGGCAAAAATTTCCCAATATTCAATTCAATAATCAATCAATGAATATTTTGTAAAGTACATACTCTATTCCATATGCTATACTAGGCACTAGAATATGAGTTCTTAAGGAGGGTGGGGGTAGGACTGATGAATTTGTAAATGAATTTCAGAAAACTTGCAAATTAAGAAAAGAAAAAAATTAATCTTCATTTCAATATAACTGATTTCTTTTGCAATCTTACATATTTTATTTTATGCATTTAAAAGCATTATTTTGAAGGGCAGCCATGTAGCACAGTGGATAGACAGCCAGGCCTGGAGTCAGGAGGTCTAGGTTCAAATATGATCTAAGATACTTTCTAGTTGTATGACCCTTTAATCCCAATTGTCTACCCCTTACTGCTTTTCTGCCTTCAAATAAATACTTGATATTGATTCTAAGGCATAAGGTAAAAGTTAACAAAACAAAACAAAACAAAACATTATTCTGAGAAGAGTCCATAGACTTCCAAAGATTACAAAAGGACTCCATGACACAAAATAAGATGAAGAACCCTTGCAATAGGGGCACAAAGACAGAAATGCAGCAGTCCTTGACCTCAAGGAGCTTTTATACTATTAGGGAAACAACACGAAGCATAAACAAACAAACAAATAAAAGACAGATAGAAAGTAGATAAAATAAATACAAGATAATTTTAGGGGGACAAATACTAGCAGCTGAGGAGATCAGAAAAGGTCACAGGCAGGAAAGAGCAATCTAGCTGAGTTTTGAAAGCAGAAAAGGATTCTAAGAACCAGAGATGACCAGTGGGTGCATTTCAGAACATGGTCAACAACTTATAAAAAATTATGGCCGTGGCAGCTAAATGATTCAGTGTATAGTACACTGTGCTTGGAGTCTGGAAGATCTAAGATCAAATTGGCCTCAGACACTAATTCTGTGACCTGGGTAAGTCCGCTGACTTTGGTTTGCCTTAATCCCCTGAAGAAATGGCAAACTACTCCAGTATCTTTGCTAAGAAAACCCCATGGACAGTATGACCATTGGGACCATAAAGAGTCAGACATGACCAAGCAACAATAAATATGGGAGATGGTATATTATATTGGTAGAGCAAAACAGCCAGTTTGAAACATAAAGAACATAAAGGAGAGCAATGTACAGTAGGGCTGGAAAAAATCCTTAAATACAAATAGAAAACATTTCGTTTTATCCCAATATATAGCAAGGCAGCACTGGGATTTATTGAGTAGAGGAATGACGCATGAGATAATGTGCTTTCATATTATCACATCAATAAAGCATTTATTAAGCACCTGCTGTATCTTGGTCTCTGTGCTGGGGATACAAATACAAAACACAAGAGCCCCTGCCTTTCAGGCAAAAAGATTCTACTGGGGCCATTTAGTCAAATACAAAGTTATTTCAGGAAAGGTATAGGGCTAAAATGAAGGATAATTTATTAGAAGAGGAAAATGGTTTCAGAGGATCTAGTGGAAAAGTAAAGAGAATAAAATGAGTTAGGGCACCAGAGGGAAAGGGATTGTCATGGATGGAATACAAGGGAGCAGGGATTTGCAATGATCAGAGTTGGAGCCTAGACAGTCAGCACAAGGAACCTGAGTGAGCCCTAGGACACTTAGATTATAATGTCCTTCATGGTAGCGATGGCAAGCTTATTTTGATTTTCAGTCACTGAAAAAAGGAGAAGCAGGGTATAACTGGAAAGAAGGTCAGTCCCTGATCCTGCTCAGTGGTCAGCATCACAAGCCAATAGGATAGTAGGACTGGGCTGGTTATAGAAGCCTTAGATTATTTTGTTGTTCAGTCATTTCAGTATTTACAACTCTTTGTAACCCCATTTGGGGTTTTCTTGGCAAGGACCTAGAGTGCTTTGACATTTCTTTCCCTGGTTCATTTTACAGATGAGGAAATTGAGGCCAAGAGGGTTAAGTGATTTGCAAAAGGGTCACCCAGCTAGTAAATGCTTGAAGCCAGACTTGAACTCAAGAATATGAGTCTTCCTGTCCCCAGGCCTGTCCAGAACCTCCAGGTACTCTATCCATTGTACCACCTAGCTGCCCATTATCTTATATAATAACAAAAGTGATTATCCAATTAAAATGCTGCTACATTTTCAGTCTTTTAAAAGTTTTCCATTGACCCTATTGACTGGTTTCTCTTTAATTGTTGATTATGTGTGAGCTCTCCAGAAAACAGCTTTTGATGGTTCTTGGAAGGGTCATATCTTACTAATTTCCCCACCCCCTTTTCTCTATGGAGCTCTTTCCCCTTTTCGGACCCACCCTTCTAAATATCAACAGGTTTTAAATCAAGTTTCAATAGAGCTTACTCAGGCATAAAACGCCTTCTGTTCAAAGCCTTCTAAGAGTTCTGCAGGAAGAATGTAATAGAAGTGTGACAGATTGCAGGATACATAAATTAAAAGAAAGAGAACTTCACCACAGGCTAACATATTTGTAGAGGCCAGTGTTTTGGTCTCAGGGCATCTTAAGTTACACTTTATGTAAAATACACCTGGATTTATCTCTACAATGCCTTGCCTCAGCTCAAGGGTTTGGACCTATTGAACACTAAATTTAAGACATACATCCAAAATGAAGTCATACACAATGCTCTCCTGACATATGAACTTTGTTGTAGGTGGAAATTGGTATAGGTGTTCAAGAATATCCAGAGGACCTAGGTAGAGAATTCCTAGTATGGGAATTCCTTTTCCATTTTAAGAATAATTTGTAAAGTATAGACACATTTTCTTTAAAATTTTTTTTAATTTAATTTAAATTAAAAAAATTTTTTCTTTAAAAAAAAAGACAAATTTTCTTTGAAAGTTTGATAAAATTCTTCTGAGAATCCATCAACACCAGAAAGTCCAACTAAATTTATTTCCTTTTCTGAGATTAGGTTATTTAATCCCCAATGCATTTTAATCTGGTCCAGGCTGCACACATCACTGTTATGGACCACATATAACACATGCGTTGTGTGCGTTTGATGCCTCTGCTCTCTGTTAGCCTCATTCTTATTTTTTGTTACTGCAATATGGTGAATTTGATATACCATTACTCTTCTGAACATGTTACTGCCTATTTCTTCTCATTCATCTTCTGGTTAGCTATTATTATATTGCAGATTATGTCTCACAAATTCCTGTAGAAAACAAAACAAAATTTTAAAACCGATCAAATGACTTGATCATAAAAGGCAGTTAGATGTCATAGTGAATAAAGTACAAGTCTTGAAGTTAGGAAGACCTGAGTTCACATCCTACCTCAGACATAAGCTTGCATGACCTTGGGCAACTCATTTAACCTTTGTGTGCCTCAGTTTGCTCATCTAAAAATTTGGAAATTGGACTCAATGGCCTCTAGGGTCTCTTGCAGTTCTAAATCAGATGAAGTAAATGGATGGTGACTTGATATAATTTAAAAAAAAATAAATATTTACTAAATACCAAATATTGTGCTAATTATTGAGGTTACATAGTTAATTAGTGCATACATCCTATACTCAAGGACCTTTCAATCCAATGGGAGGGAAATTCAGGGACACAAATAACTAAGACACAAAAGAGAGTATTATTCATCAAAGGCGAGATCCTGGCAAAATGCTCTGAGAAACCATGTTAAGATACTGATTTTTGTTAATAAGCTCTTGCCAGTTATCTAGCCTAGAAAAAAAATCATCTGCCCTCCTTATGGAATGTGATATGATGAGAGTAACTTTAATTCATTAAGACCAGAGGGAATTTGACTATTTGGAGTTAGCTGTCCTTAATTTCCAATACCCTTGCTATCTCTCCACATCCACATTTTGGAATTTGTTATGAAAAGAAAGGTGAGTAAAGGGAATGGATGTTATATGATTTCTTTCCCAAGTCTTAACATATCTCAAAATCACTCACTGGGCATGTTCAGGCTTCTACCTTTGAACTGAGAGGCCCCTTTGCAACCAATCGAGTCATGAAGTTTTCTGGTCCATCCATCTGGTGACTGTTTATTCCCAAGGACTCTGAACAAACTCTGCTGCAGGGAATCCAACATAATGTTTATCAGCCAAGGAAATGTTGTATTCCTTCCCATGGCCTTTAAAAAAAAAAAGACACTCTATCAAACACAGTAATGTTGATTCTGATTGCCAATGAGGAAAAATATGAGCATCTCACACTTATTTAAGACCTATCTCCTCTTCTCCACAAATTAGCACTCAGATTTATGTGAGAGTCCAAATAAAGGGAATTATGGTGAGAAGGGCTCTGTTCAAAGAAAGCATTGTCAACCCTGTATGTCAGAGGGGACACATCAGGAGCCATTTGGGATGGGCTCAAAGCTGCTTATGATCAGAAAGAAACTATTCATAGAAACTATGAAGAGTCGCTAACTAGATAATTGTTTTTCTAGGGGGTTGTCAGTATAATACAAGTTTCTTGCCTTCACTTAAGAAAAAAAGAAGACGATTGAAAGTTCATCCCATAATTGTTTCATGGGTAAGAGGAGAGGTTATTATCCCTGAGAACAAGCCAGTACAGGAAAGCAAAGGAGCAGACCTCTCCCTCCCAAGTGATTCAGAACACCACTGGGATGAGAGGACTGTTTTTAATGGGGAGAGGCAGATGGGATCAGGAATGGGTTGCTCTTCCCATGCACAAGCCCACAATTTATTGACTTCCACAGGATCTGCCCCTCCCAAGGTAGCAGCCAGGTGCTTTTAGAAGAACCAACGGGCTTGTTACCAAAAAAGTCCATCAGCTAAAAACAAGAGTGAGTCATTATGTGTACAATCTGAAACAAAATAGTTGCCAACAATTTCTTTTCTTTGTGGTTTGGGAAAGTGTGTGTGTGTGTGTGTGTGTGTGTGTGTGTGTGTGTGTGTGTGTGTGTGTGTGTTTGTATGTGTGATAAATTGTCATTGAATGTATTAGTATTCTGCCTGAGGTGGTGGAGAAGAGAGTGAGGATGAGACCACAAGATGGCCACTTGTTATTTTAGAGATGAGCTTCCCATGCATATGAGAAAGCTAAACTCTTCCATCAGGTACCAAATGGAAGCTAATGTCTGATCAACTAAATCACAGCACTGATGATTCCACCATATTTTGCTGGTTTGAAGTAAGTTGAGTGTGGCAAAAGGACTCCTGCTTAAGACCAAGTCACACAGTCAGCTAATACTGAAGTAAAAGAAGAAGAATATCTCGCTTTTATATAGCACTTTAAGGATGGCAATGTTCTTCCCATAGGTCGTTTTTTTGATCCCCATAATCACCCTGAAACTATATAGCTATTTTACATATGAAGAAACTAAGATTAGAAAGATTAAGTCACTAGCCAAGGGTCACACAGCTAGGAAGTATCTGAGGCAGCACTCCATCCACTAGGCTAAAAAGCTACTTTTGTAAGGAAAGAAAAACTGCTAAGATACAAATATCTGGAAGATTTTTCAGTGTGGTGCTTACTTTCTGCTGACAAAACAAAATCACCATTTACCAGATCTATGAGATTTATGAGCCATTTATGTCTGGAAAGAATAAGTGAGCCAACATTGCCCCACAAAAGGTGCATGCTCAGATGACTTTACCCCAATTATCCCAACTGCCTTAAACTGAGCTTGCCTTCGTTCAATACACCCTTCCTCAGTAAGCTCTTACTTTGTAGATTCTCATTTATTTCTCCAGTTTAAGTTGTCGCTTTCTAATTAACAAGATACTCAAAATGGATTACTTGGCATTTTCACCTTCAGGATTAAAACTTGAGAGCAAAGGGGAAAATTAAGGCAATTATTAGGCATAACTGAATAGATTCAGGCATACAGGGAGCCTGTGAAATACTCTAAGGTCTCAGCATAGAGTTCCCCTCCCTTGGATTCTTCTTTTCTCTACCTTAAACAATCAGTGGATTTTCCAAATCATAACTGTTATAGAGTAGATCAAAGGCAAAAATCCATACAATTTCAGATACTTTGTCCAAATTCTTCTATTGCTTGGACTCTACCTTATATTCACCACAAAGTGGTCATCTAGGTATACTATTTTGAACAAATGTTATCTCTCATCTTCCAAAATGATTTTCCTCTTCTGTCTGTACTCAAAGAAATATGTTCTTTAAAGAGTTTTTCCCCCATACCCACACTTGTGGGCCTGGATTCATGCTGATCCACTCATACTTTAGCACCTGGCCCCCCATTTGTAGCCAAGGGCAAAAGAGAGTTGGTTGACGCTGGCCTCAGAGCTAAGACTAGACAAGGAAAGTAGCCATCTAAAAGGTATAAAACATGAGGGGGTACAATAATCAATCAGCAAATATAACTTTTATTACACTTATGCATTTATCTTGCCAGAAGTCAACTAATTTAGACTCCAGAATAGGACATGATCTACCCAATAAAAGCTCATGGATAGATAGATAGATAGATAGATAGATAGATAGATAGATAGATAGATAGATAGATAGATAGATAGACAGATAGATGATAGTTAGATATGAATACCTTCCTTCTTAGAATCAATACTGTGTAGTGGTTCTAAGGCAGAAGAGCAGTAAGGTCTAGGCAATGGGGATTAAGTGATTTCCCCAGGGTCACAATGCTAGGAAGTGTCTGAGGACATATTTAAATCCAAGACTTTTTATCTCTAAGCTAGATTCTCAATCCACTGAGCCACTAGCTGCCCCAATCCAAATATATTTTAATACTTTGTGCCTTTAGTGTAAGGTTAGGTGTAACACAGGACAGTAAAAATATATATTGGAAAATGAAACTAACAATCAAGAAGCATAAGACTTGCATATATATCATGATTACTTTAATTATGGAGAGAGTCAGAAGGTGCTGGATATGGTAAATACTTAAGTTAAAAGAAAAATGAAACCAAATATATAGTTTTTTTTATAAACCATAAATAACTGGCTGTCAGTATGAGAGCCAATTCCAAATCAATTGTTTTTGTACACTCAGAAAAATTTTGTGGAACAAGAATCAAAAGTCAAAATTAAAGTAGAAGAAAGAATAAAAATGAGAAAATATATGTAATTAAGAAATCTCCCCTCCTACCCTATTTCAATATGTATTAATTCTCTAGATTGGGAAATAGTTAAAAGAATAGACATCAACACAGAGTATCAATCACCATTTCTGATATATATATTTTTAAATTCTTACCTTCCATCTTAGAGTCAATACTAAATATTGTTTCTATAGCAGAAGAACAGTAAGGGCTAGACATTTAGGACTAAATGACTTGCTCAGAGTCACACAACTAGGAAGTATCAGAGGCTAGATTGAACCCAGGACTTCCCATCTCTAGGTCAGGCTCTCAATCCACTGAGCCACTGAGCTGCCCCTTCCAATGTATATTTAACTATTCTAAAACAAACATCACAAGAGAGGAGGCCAGAAGAACCTAGAAACTGACTCAATCAGCAGTTACTTACTACTCTGCCAAATGGAAAGATAGACAATCAGAGGGCAGAAAATGAATTCATTTTTAAAAATCTTACAGAGGAAAATTGTTGATTATCAGCACTATCACCTCATGAAATATTAAAAACAAGTGCCATAGTTTAGGATAAATATTGATAAGCGGGCAGGAATTGAAAGGGGGTGGGGAATGGGGGGCAATCAGGATTTTGAAAGGTCTTGAGTTCATGTCACATGAGGATCATTTTAAGGACCTGGGAATATTTGGCCTCTCTAGACCAAAAGGTGGAACAAGATAGCTGACTTCAAGTATTTGAAGAGCAATAAGGATTCACACTGTTTTTTGTTTTTTTTTTAATCTCAAAGGATAAAACTAGGAACAATGGATTGAAGTTGTGAAGGGGCAAAAATAGACTTTCTATTGGTAAAAACTTAATAATTAGTGCTGACCAATGGAATGAATGGCCATGGATATGGATTCTCCCTCTTTGGAGGTATTCAAATAAAGGCCAGTATGTTACTGTGGGGTTTTCTTTTCAGGTATTAGTTTGACTAGATGGCTTCCAAAGTCTCTTCTAACCTTAAAATTCTGACTCTTTCTGCAAGCTTATAGAAATCTTAGTAAATGTTTCACTTGAGTAAGATCATCCCAAAAGCTTAATTTAAGCCTTATACTGAAAGAAAAATAATGAAAAGATTAAAAACCCAAAAGGTCTGCCAATATTTTAGCAAACTATTTCCTTTAGTAAGGACAGCAAAATCATATAACATTTAGATTCTGCCATCATAGTCCCCAGTGTACTGCAGGAGGAATATAAATTATTTGAACTGGACCTATGATTTCTTTGATGTAGAAAATTTCCAGTGGGAAGGACAATCATATATAAATACAAATCAGCCACTGTTGAATCTTGAAAATTTGACTGGAATAGTAAGAAGTGAAATGATTTCCTTATTATCACACAACCAGTACCTGTCAGAAACAAGACTTGAACTTAGGTTTTCCTAATTTCAAGTCCTATCTACCACTCACTGAGCATTAAATAAAACAAAGGACTAAAGAATAAGTAGATGAGGCCATGTACACATAGAGAAGGTCAAATGCTGAAGCTGACAAATTTTTGAGCATACTGAAGGAACAAGATTTAAGATGTTTGAAATAAGGGAAGATGCCAACTATGTGGGAAATATAATAGATAGGATAATTATCCAAAAATCTTGATTGAAAAGCTGTCAATAACTATAAACCAAAATATCTGCGTTCTCATCTTCTCAAAATCATCTTGAGAACAATCTACATATGTAGTAAGGGTATCTGAAGAAAATATGAGAAGGTGGGCTTTTGAAATTCTAAGGCAAATCATATTTTTGTTGTTTTTTAAAAGACTGATTCTCTCATAAAGGATAAAGAGCAGGGATTATTTATGGGTCTGGCTTCAGTATAAATTGACACAAGCACTTTTTATCTGCTCCATTTCTGACCTGGACCTGCTCACTCCTCCTTAGGCAGTCCAGCGTTTCACTCACACTCCCTGGACCTTACTTACCATGCTGGCCTTAGTGTGGACACCTGATTGGCTTAGCCCACTGCAGCTCAGAACATTTTTTTTTAAACCTTACTTTCTGTCTTAGTTTCATTTCTTAGACAGAAGAGCAACAAGGGCTAGGCAATTGGGGTTAAGTGACTTGCCCAGGGTCACACAGACAGAAAGTATGTGAGCCAAATTTGAACCCAGGATCCCCCTATCTCTGGCTTTCAATCTTCTGTGCCAACCAGCTGTCCTTGCAACTCAGAACTTCTGAGCTGGAGAGATCTACCACCAGTCTCAGGTCTAAAACTATGATCTGTGATTATTAAAAAAAAAAAAAAAAAAAAAAAAAAAAAAAACATCTGATTGAGCAAGGCCAAATGTTCATTTATTGACTCTTCTCCAGCAAACTGTCTATCATGTATATGTTAACACCATAAAATATTCTTTGATAGATAAGAAGACAGAAGAGAATAAACATTTACATAGTGTTTATAAGTCACTGTGCTAAGCACTTTACAAGTATTATCTCATTTGATACTCACAATAATCACTAAAGATAAAGTACTATTATCATCCTCATTTTTCAGTTGAGGAAATTGAGGCAAAGAGAGGTTAAGTGATTGCCAAGGGTCACAGATATAGAAAGTGTCTGAAGCTGCTTTTGAACACAGATGTTCTGACTCTAGGTCTAGTGATGCAGCAGAGATAACATTGTTTTATGATCTTCTGATTACTAATATAAACTAAAGGATTAAACAGGGAGGAGTATTTCTCCCAGTCACAAAAGATAAATCTAAACAGAAGAGACATTTCTCATCCCCATAGATGATGAGATCCCCTAGATAACCCTATTTGTGGATCACATTGTTCATATTGCATTAAAATTGACACTCAGAAGATCCTCCAAATGAGATCCATAATCATTCAAAAGTATTTTGCTTTAACTATCCATACAGAAAAAATAAGTGGAACAAAAGTATGCCTATCATCAAAACCATGATAAGGAATTGGATGAACACTCTACTGAAATGATATATCAGTAGATGAGTATAAGAATGCTTATAGATATGCTAAAAACACATAGATAATATATATATATATACATAAATAAATAAAATATAAGGATATAAATAAATAAAAGTAGAGATATAGTCATACCTATAGATGACAAATCTATAGATTAAGGTCTAGATATAGGTAGATAGAAATATATCTTAAATATTGTACATGAACAATAAAATGGACCCAGAATTAAATAGGAACAGAAGAGTAGATTGGCTTGCATTTAAGAAACACTTGGGGAAAGGGACAGATAGACATTGTCAATGATCCCCAAACTTCTTCCTGAAATAAAATCTAGCCTTTTTTAACATTAACCATCTTTGGGGGATACCATATGACTCTGAAACATGGGAATATTATAGCCTCTGAGGAATCAACATTGTAGATAATTCAAAAGGAAGTAAAGAGATGAATGATGGGAACAAGTAGGCAAAAATGTATAAGCAGTAATTAAGTGTGTGCAAGAAAATATAGGATAGAAGTTGTTATCTAAGAGGTGTGTGATTAGAAGAGTAGGTGGTCCTCATATCTACACAGAGCAAAGGTTAACAAACAGACATCCTAACAGAAGCACTGGTACCTGCAGAATGTCAGACCTAGATAAAGCCTCCCCTACCTAGTACAGTGGGCTGATTTCCTATAGAGTACTTCTGAGAGAACAAGAATAGCCCCAGGATGAGTGGGTCATCCTTCGTGGCAGAGAACTGTGCCTGATTCTTCTTTGGATCCTCCACTGTAGTTAGGACAGTGCTTTGGACACCACAGACACAGAATCAACATTTCTTGACTGACTGAAAGATTGAAAAAAAACTTTAGACCAATAATAGAAGCATATGAGACAAGTTTGTGGAGAGGTTGCTGTAATAAGATTCAACTCCTTGGAAAGCAATGCTATTTTTATGCTTTTCTATTTTACATTAATCCTTCTACTTTGAATATTACCACAGGTTCATTAAAGAGGCCTACTACAAGATTATCACTGTGGGAATTATGAGAGCAAAGGGAATCATAATACCGAAACTCTAGGAAGCATTTCCATCTATTTAGAAATGGCTGATGTTGGCCTCTGAGTGAATGGACTGTGTGTGAAAGGACAGAAAAATAGACGTTTTCATGCCAATGCCATTTTCCCATTAAATGCCTTAAAAATACACTCTAGGGAAATGGCATATTGCATATTAATAGGCATTTACATTTCTATTTCCATTTTTGGTTGGGCTGTAAAGCTCTCCCCTAAGGGAAAGGATTTCCACTCAATTAGATCATGATGCTGAGGATTATGTAGTCTGACTTCTAAGCTGTAAAGGGGTTGAAGAGAGAGTGTACAGAAAAAGATTAATTGAAGGTAGAAAAAATGTGTAAAGATGCATGTTAGCATGATGGTAGTGTCCATTATGTGTGCTCAAAGAACGTCTCATGATTTATTCCTTCATGTGGCTGCTACCAATGATACAATTTATTGCTGTAAAAATGAATCATGTCTCCTCAAATTGGATGTGGTGAGCTGAGTCTAGTAGAGGTTTCAGCTCATGAGCAGCACATAGTCTAATGTGAGCCATTGCCTGGTGTTTATTTTGAATGCAAATTGATGTACTGAACTGGTGCAAAGTGGAAGAAAGAAAGGAGAGCTGGATGCCATTAGGTCTGGGGAAAAAATAAGATAAACTGTCTTCAAACATGTGTTTGAGCTTTGAGTTCTGAAAAGAAAGGTGCTATTGATTATCATAAATCTTTGTTAAAGTAAATTGAATTATGTATTATTATGAAATGCAATTCTCCAATTTTCTTCAGAAATGAATTAGACCCAATGGAGTGTGCATTGGATCAAAGTCATTGGGGTTTGAATTCTAGTCCTCAATTAGTCCTTTATTCGTCATTGGATCCATGGGAAAATCAATTACCATCTCTCTGTTCACATTTCTCCACTTAGAATATGTTATGAAGCCTTAAAGTTGAAGAAACTCCAGAGGCCAGCTGGTCAAATTCTATTTCCCAAAGCATGAATCCTACTTACATTATATCACTAACAAATATTCATATGACTCCTGCTAAAACTCCTCCAGTGATGGGGAACTGGAGTCAAGGTTCTTGGTATCAAAACATACTTCTATCATTTCCTGTTTGCATTGATGCCAGGTAGGTAACACCACTTCCCTGGGCCTTTGCTTCTTATCTTAAACAGGAGGGAGCTGAATTATGTTTTCTCTAATAGGAAAAGAAATGAGAGCACTATGAAAAAATTATGAAAAAAGAACTAATAGCTTAGCAAAAGAGGCACAAAAACTTACAAGAAGAAAATAGCTCCTTGAAAATGAGAATTGGACAATTGGAACTCTGCATAACATCAAGAAATAATAAAGTCAAAAGACCAAAGATAGAAGATAATGTAAGAATCATCAGGCTACCTAAAAGTCACAAGAAATAGCTTAACCACCAAAATTATAAAGGAAAACTGCCTAGCTACCTTAAAACCAAGGGTAAAGTAGACATTGAAAGAATCAACTGGTTACCTCCTGAAAGAAACTCCAAAATGAATTATTACATGTAAATAGGGAAATAAAATATCAAAATAAAATAGCACTAAATTTTTTTTATTTTATTTTTTATTTTTATTTATTTATTTTTTAACCCTTACCTTCTGCCTTGGAGCCATGTATTGGCTCCAAGGCAGAAGAGTGGTAAGGGTAGGCAATGGGGGTCAAGTGACTTGCCCAGGGTCACATAGCTGGGAAATGTCTGAGGCCAGATTTGAACCTAGGACCTCCCATCTCTAGGCCTACGATCTCAATCCACTGAGCTACCCAGCTTCCCCCTGAAGCTTTTTTTAAAAGAAACTCCAAAATGAAAACTCCTAGAATTATTACAACCAAAATCTAGAGTTTTTTAGGCCAAAGAATAAATACTGCAAGCACTCAGAATGAAAGAATTAAAATATTATAGAGATTCAGTTAGTATTACATAAGATTTTGCATCCAGCACTATAAATAAGTGGAGAGCTTGGGATACAATATTTGAGAAGGCAAAAGATCTAGGATTAGAACCAAGAATAATCTACCCAGCAAAACCTGAGTATAATATTACAGCGGGGAAAATGAACCTTAAATGAAATCTAAGACTTTCAAGCATTCCTGATGAAAAGGCCAGAATTAAGTAGAAAATATGACCTTCAATCACTGGACTGAAGAGAAGCATAAAATAAGGAACTTAACAATAGTAAGCTGTTTACATATTTATACGGGAAGTTGATACATATATTTCCTTAGAACTTTATCATCACTAGGGACTTTAAATGGATTTAAAAGAAAGTTTGTCATCACCAGAGATCTAATAGACAGTAGTTCTGAGTTGATTCTACTATATTCAGATGAACCCAAAAAAGAATGAAATGGTGAGGGAAAAGAATAAACAAGGAGAGGAGGAAGAGGAGAGGAAAAATGGGAGAAATTATCTCACATAAATTAGGCATGAAAGGAATGGAATACAATGAAAGGTGTAGTGGCAGGGAGGAGCAGGTGACACTTTACCCTCACTATCATCTAAACTGGTTAAAGGAGGGAAGAATATTAATATACGCTCAATTGATTACAGAGATTCATCTTACCAAACAAAGAAGTAGGAAAAAAAGAGGTGAAGAGAAGTAGGGGATAAGAGAAAGGGAGATTAAGGAAGGCAGTAATCAAAAGCTAAACAAACTCTTAAAGAGGGAAAAAATGAGGAAATGATCACATTGATTTCTAAATGCTATGACACCCTGTTGACATACTGAGCTTGTAGTATACTCAGATCCTCAGATTTTTTCACAAGAATTGCTTTCTAGGCAAATAGTCCCTATATTATATTTATACAATGGAGTTTTTTAAACTCAAAAACTGGAGTGTAACTCTCTATTAAATATAGGCTTTCCCCCATATAATATACATGGATTAATTTCATACTATTGCTTACCCCTATAATGCACCTCTTGTTCCTCTCTAGCTAGCATATAATTCAAAATCCAAATCAAATTCCTCTTAGCCTTCCCTTATTCCTTTATTTTGCATTATCACAGTATTAATAATACTCAGTTTTCATTATCTCATTTATGCACTTTTTAGCACTATTACAAAAGTAACTAGGTGGCTCAGTAGATAGAGAGACAGACTTGGAGAGAGAAAGTACTGAGTTCAAATTTGGCCTTGGTTACTTTCTAACTATATTACCCTGGACAAGTCACTTACTCCCAATTGCCTAGCTCTTATTGCTCTTCTGCCTTAGAATCAATACTAAGACAGAAGTTAAGGATTTTAAAAATAAACTCCTGTCAAGGTGTCTTACAGACCTCATCCAAGGGAGAATAATTGTAAAAAAAAACAAACAGCACAATTCGTGGCTCATAATATTTTCTATCAGTTATTAACTATCATAGTACCTTCAGAAACATTAAGTGATCTGTTGACCCCTTCCTAGTTTTAGATAACAAAGTAATAAGGCACACTAAACCAATAGTCCATGCCTCAAATGAAAGCAATCTTTGTTGTCTCTCTCCCAGGGTCATCACAGGAGATAACTGGTAGAGATCTACTATCATTGTTGACTTTTTTGGTCTCTTTAAGTGAGTATCAAACACACAGTGGGACACTCATAATTTAATTGTTGTTGTTTTTTTTTTTTTAACTCAACCACAAAGGTCTATCGACATTCCATTCCTTTCTCTTCCCTTCCATTTCCTTTCCTTGTGAAGAAACTGTGCCTGGTCCATTCTCAGGACCCCTACAAAAATAACTGCCCACTTACACCATGTTTGTGGTCTCTTCAGAATTTTTATTTAACTCATATCTGTGTACTTCATAGTATAAACTGGTTTCTTTGTTTTAAAAAATCATTCAAGGAAATTCTAAATTTAAGTAAATGAATGAAGTTACATTCACTTCAAAGTAATAGTTCATCTCACATTTACAGATTTGGGAATCCTAGTCTATCTTGAATTCACAGTCTTGTCTCTGCTTCTATTTTCACTCTGTGTGAACAGCCCACCTCATTATATGTGGTATGGGTAATTTAAATTATATAGTTAATTGCCTCAATTTCATTTCACATCATGTGGATTTGCCTCAAATGCAAAAATTCAATTGAATATAATTTGCTAGAAGATGGTTAAGTACACAGAAGGTCAAACAGAAATATTTGAGTTTGGAAGAATTATTTCTTATTTTTAGGGTTAAGACTTATTTTTATTTTTATATACAACAATATAATACATAACATAACTATAATATAATACATATGATGTGTTATTCATATGTAAAAATTATAATAAATGTACTTTTCCAAGAAAAAAAATTATCAGTTATATGCAAAATTCTACATATTATTTTTCCCCCTCCCTCCCTCTCCTCTCCCTCCCCAAGAAGGTCAGTAATATGACATAAGTTTGTTTATATATTATTACATAATATATTTCCCTTTCATCATGTTGTGAAACATGATACATTGATTACCCTTGAGAAAAATTCATGGAGGAAACAGTGTGAAGAATGGTATGTTTCAATCTGCATTGGGAAGGATTATTTCTAGTTGAGAAGATTTTTTTAGAAGAGAAGTGGCACCTTGGAAGGAGAGGAAAAAAGATTCAACTGATAGAAATTGGAGATTTTGAGTAGGTAGCGAGTTTGTTCCATGCACAAAGATCTAGAGGAAGAAGACAGGCAAAGATTATGAAATAATGAGTAGTCCAATTCGGAGGGAGTGCAGCGTGACTGAGGAGTACCATGAAACAAGACAGAAATGGTAGATTGGAGTCAGATTGCAAAGGAACCTGAGTACCATGATAAAGAGTTCTGCATTAATTCAGTGGAGGAATGAGGAGTCATTGAAGGTTTCTTAAATGGGGAACTAACAGCTGTAATATGATCAGGTTTTGTGCAATAGAGTACCATGGGATTAGAAATGAAGAAATTATAGGTAGGAAACTTCACTAAGAGGCTATTACTAGGCACAAGGGAATGAGGACCTAAACTGGGAATGGTGGCAATAGCAATGGAAAGGAGAGGAGATATACAAGAGATATTTCAGAGACTTGGTCACTGGTTGGACATGGTAGGGATACAGTAAATTATAACTCCAAGATCATAAGCCATGATGACTGAGAAAAAGGCGATGCTATCCGTGTAAATAAAGAAGATAGGAAGAAGGGAAAATTTCAAAGGGAAATTTAAATCTATTGAATTTAAAAAGGCAGTGGGAAAGCCTGGTCTAGGCATTGGACAGGCAGTCGGATATGTAAAACTAGAGCTCAGAGCAAAGATGAAGAATGTATGTATATAGACATATATATATATATACACAAATTTGTTCACATATGTGTGCATCATTATACATATGTACCTATGAATATATATGTTTTTAAAACATATGTACATATTATTTAAATGCATAGACAAACTAGGTGGCAAAACAGTTAAAATGTGGGCTTGGAGTCAGGAAGACTCATCTTCCTGGGTTCAAATCTGACCTCAATTATAATCTGTGTGATCTTGGGCAAGTCACTTTACCCTATTGACTTCAGTTTTCTTATCTGTAAAATGAGCTGGAGAAGGAAATGGCAAACCATTCCAGTATCTTTGACAAGAAAACCCCAAATCAGTTATGAAGAGTCAGACATGAGTACTTCAGAGCCACGTGGGTGACAGTGGATACAGCACTAGATGTGGAGTTACAAAGACCTGAGCTTCTCTCTAACCTCAGACATTTACTAGCTATGTGACCCTAGGAAATCATTTAACCTCTGTCTGCCTTAATTTCCTCAATTGTAAAATGAGGATAAAAAGAGTATTTCTCTCACAAGGTTGTTGTGAGGATCAGATATTTGTAAAGCATTAGCACAGTGCTTAGCAACATTAGGGTCTGTATATATATATGTGCTTATTCATATAAATATACATATACAAAAAGATATACATATATAGGTATGTATGTATTACTTGTTTTCATATTATTATTCCCTTGTTTTTCAGGTGTATCTGATTCTTCATGATCCCATTTGGGATCTTTCTTAGCAGAGACACTGGAGCAGTTTACCATTTCCTTCTCCTGCTCATTTTATAGTGACTTGCCCAGCGTCACCCAAGTAGTGAGCTCTATCTAAGACCATATTTGAATTCATGAATCTTACTGACTTCAGGCCTGGACACTCTATCCACTGCATTGTAAAGCTGCCCAGAAGTGATTATAAAAGCCAAAAGAATGGATATCATCATGAGAGAGAAGGTAAATAAAAGACACGAGAGCCAAGGAAAGAACCTTGGAAGACATCCAGGCTAATAGGGTAGAAGAAAAAAGAAGAATCAGCAAAGGAAACAAATAAAAGTTCAAAGCAGGAAAGTAGAATAGAGTCATTCAAAAAAGGGAAAAGATTATTGACAAAGAGGGAGTGACAAAATATCAGATGCTAAAGAAAGGTCAAGAAAAATAGGGACTGAGAAAAACTCACTAGATTTACATACCTCAGGGGAAGATCAGATCATAGACTAAGCTATTCTATTTAGTTTGGGCAATTTTTTCTTCCAATACCAATCACCTTAGCTTAATCAATCATAGGCAATATGCATTGAGTGTGAAGATGGTAATAGAAATGGATAAATCTGCTCTGTTAACAGTCCATTTGTTCGTGGATATGGACACCGCTTACAAGTCATTTGAGGATGAGCCAAATTGAAAAAAAAAATTCAATCCCATCTATTGATTAGAAGATATTGTACCTGATTTGAAAGGTCAAGGTCAAAAAGAAGGGTAGAAATACTCATGATTGAAAGGATTATGTCTTCTGAGAAGCTAGTAAAACCCATTAAATTCTCTTGAGGGTTGATTTTATTTCTCAGAAGCATTTACAGTGAAATCCTTATTCATCACCTATCCAGTATAGAGGGATCTTCGTTCTGCAGATTCTAACGGTGTCCACTAACAGTCAAAGAACACTGCAGGACTCCATTCTATTCATTCACACTGCAGCCAAGTGTGAGAGTATATATAGCAGTCTTTTATCAACAGGATTTACACAACCACTAACAAAATCCTGCTGGGGTGTAAAAGTATCGAATAAGAAGAGAGGTAACTGACAAAGGAAAATTACTAATAACTCAAAGGAATGTAATTTAGTTTGCTTTAGTATATTATGTTATTCTATATTATCTATAGCATTAAGAATATTATATTACATATAAATATATATTTTATAATATATATTAAATATACATACATACACACTCACTTGAACAACACCACCTCTATCAAAGCGAAGGAAAGAAGGAAGGAAGGAAGGAAGGAAGGAAGGAAGGAAGGAAGGAAGGAAGGAAGGAAGGAAGGAAAAGATATGGGTAGAAATGTGGAGAAAGCATAAGCATGGATGTTCTATCAGTTACTCAGGCTTCTCAGACTACAAAATTGAATTCAATAACTTCCT
>NC_058133.1:391848517-391951999 GCF_016433145.1 Gracilinanus agilis | reverse complement strand
GACAGAAATTCATAGTTTCATATGCAATCCTTTTTCACATTTCCTCTTTGTATATTGAAATGTTCATTCTTGTTGTTGAATATTAAGTTCATAAAAAGAAAAAAGAAAACAAGAATAGAAAACAGACAACTAGAATGTTAAAATATGGTGATTACTGAAGTCTACTTGGTGGTGATCCTCTCTCTCTGCAAGAAGTATTTTCTTTATGAAATTATGGACATCTATGTCTTGAAGATCCTTTTATTCTCTCACAACACTTTGCCTTTTTGGTGTGAATAAACATACTACATGATGCTACAGAGGCTGTATTTTTGTCCCATTACATTTCCTTTGACATATAAGCAGTAAAATAAAGGAAAATTCAAAAGGCTGGAAATGGAGTCAAAAGACTTGCATTTGAATCCTATATTTACCACTAACTAATTTTGAGCCCTTAACCTTTCTGAAGCCTCAGTTTCTTTACCTGTAAAATCACAAGTTGAAAATAGATTACCTTTATAGACCTTTCCAGCTCTCAATTTAGAGGTATATTTTATAAAATTTTAGATTTTGAAAATCTTTTTAAAATAAGATTGTTCTTTCATAGAAAAAAAATATAATCCATCATTACCTTCTTGTTATAGATGTAATATAGTGGAAAGAGCACTGGACTGGAAATCAGAAACTTTGGGTTTAAGTCCTAATCATATTGAGATCCTACACATATTGGTTGGTAAACCTTGGGCAAGTCAATTCAGCTCCATCAATCCAATTCCTCATCTATAAAATGTGTATTATAATATACTACATACTATATAGGATTATTAAAAGGTTCAAATGAATTGATGAATGATTAAAAATAGACAAAAAAAACCATTGAGGGTTTCCTATGGGCCAAGACACTGTACTGTGTGCTAGGAATATAAATATGAAAAGCAAGACTAGAAGACTTATGTAGGAAAGTGGTGATCAGGGAGAGATGTTTTAGGTTGGGAAGTCACAGAATTGGCGTATGGAAGCATAGGGCAATTGACAGGATTATTGTTCCAGTATGGTACTGTTGGTTTGATTACTATTTCCAGTAAGTGGAAGGTAGGGGAGTTAGGGTGAAGAAAAGAAAGATTAATGAGCAGTGTGCTATAGGCTTGGAACAGTAGGAAAATGGTCAGTGTACAGCCTAAACATATTTAACTCTCACCAATCAGGAGAGCATGGTCATAGCAGGAGCTATGTTCAAGGTCAGGTCAATAGCAATAGCATGCCAGGAAAATCATCTTTACAGCCACATGATCTACATATCATGCTTTTTAAACCTTAAGTAGTTATATAAATATAGGCTGTTATTACTGTTTTGTACTTTTTATTTAAATACGTCAAAAGCGCTGTAACTAGAGATGTCAACCTGAGGTGGAATCACATGGACAAAGGGGACTGCACAACATGTCCTAGCAGGTGGTCTAATTGTAGTCTTATTTTCCTAAGGATCATTTTTCACTAAATGGTTATTCTATTGTTTATTGTCTATTGATTTCTTCTGTGTACTTAGGAGAGTGCTGTTGAAATAAATCTATCCATGTCACTCAACAAAGATACCTATGTATCCACCTTTAACCTGTTAATGGCAGTTTTTCTATAATTCATGATAGTTATTATTATCTCCACTTAGAATTCTAATACCTCCTATTTATAGAGAGTCCTGCCTTACAAAACACTTTTGCATTCTTTTTTGTTCATTCAGTTGTCAAAGTCAATATGTTGAATAGGTAACACGTGGATGAAATGTAGGATTTAAGGCAAAAAGATGTAGATCTGGGTTCTGCCTCTAACTTTGGGTAATTCACTTGGGAAAAAATTCTTTATGTGGGATCTATGAACATATATGAACATATATATATACACAGAAATATTTATACATATATAAATATATTTCGATATCTCTTGTTTCCATTATAATTCTTATTTTGTTATTCATTTAAGAGAATTATTCTTCAAAGTAGTCTTCACCAGATTGTAGAAAGAGTCCATAAAGCAAAAAACAAACAAACAAACAAACAAATAAGCCAAAAATATATATAGCCTTTTATTTACAGTGTCTTAATATTAATGTTTATATTGGACTTTTGTGACTACAAGGTGCTTTGAAACTATTAATTGCATTTAATCCTTACAACAATCCTGTGAGATAAGTATTATTGATATCATTGGCACCAATTTACAGTTGAGGCTCAGAGGAATGTCTCAGGGAATTTAAATGCCAGACCACAAAGATAATAGTAGAGGGAGAAGCCTGGAATTTTTATCTCTGAATTCCTAATACTCCCTCCTTAAGTTTTAAGTGTAAGTGTAATTAACATTGCTAAAAATAGAGCTTCATATGTGTGTACATACGTGAGAAGGCACACATGTATAAACACATAAGTAAATTTTTATATGCATGAACATATTAGATATAGTAGTTATATATACATGTGTATATATAAGTAGATACAAGTAGATACACGCAGAATATACCAAAAATCTTAATTATTTTTTTCTTAAACCCTTACCTTCTGTCTTATTATCAGTTCTAAAATGGAAAAACAGGAATGGCCAAGAAATTGGGGTTAAGTGACTTGCCCAGAATCACACAGGTAGGAAGGATCTAAGATTAGATTTGAACCCAGGTCCTCTTGACTCCAGGCCTGGCTCTCTATCCACTGTGCTATCTAGCTGCCCCAATTTTAGTTCAGTTTTAAGTTTTAATAGTTTAAAATTGCATTAAGATTTTTGAGATATCTTTTGCAGAGTATTAATATAATTTTAAGAAATTAAAACTTAAAACCGCATTTAGACTTTCGAAACACTCAGTATAAAATGTTGTGAAATTATAATTATATAATGACCAATTAATATTTGCTCTTCCCTTTCCCTTCCCTCCTTCACAGAGGCAAAACTCTATATTCAAACCATAGCATATCCTGTCAGACTTGGTTGGCATGTTGATTAATTTGAGGGAACATTTTTGTTCTAGTTTTCTTTCTTTCTTTTTTTTTTCTTCAGCTGATAGCTCTCTAGGTAGTGAAGGCAGGGAGGCATATATTTGGAAATGAAGTAACATAAAAAAAGATGTCAAATTTAAAATATGTATGTGTATGTACACCTGAATACAGATATATTTAATCTTTCTTATTTTACATTTCATCTGCCTTCCTATGCTCAAGATCAATCCAAAGCCATATTTAAGGAGAGAATTTAAAGAAAAAATAGAGGATGAATCTACCACCAAAAAGGAAGAAGAAACAAATGCCACTTCAAATTGAAAACACAGCATTCAAGAGATCTCATCACACATTGGGGTTTTCCATTAGAATGAGGTGAAACGTCAAGGTTATGGTTTCATAGAAAGTGCTCTATAGCTTTAAAAAGGAATTGGAAGGATTGTTGACCTTCAGAGTGGAGAGTGAGGCTCATTCATCCTCAATAGGGCTCTCAGGCTGGAGGGGAAATATTGTGGGAGTTTCATTTCAGCCGGGCTTGGGCTCCCAGCGGAATGTGATGCTTTCTGTAAAGGCAAGGTTCTGCAGTTACTGATGGCACCCCGAGGAAAGGGTGTATCTCTTTCAGCTGCCTGCCAGAGGCAATAGGCTCAGCTCCTTAGTGCCAGTCATCATTACGTGAATGCACCCGGGGACAGGCATCCAGGCTGCAGGTTTGTGAAAACAGAAGTATGAGTAAAAGCAATGATGTCATCTTTCTCCTAACTGATAACAGTGCAGTCAATTGGCCCAGCTTTTTAATTAGTCTACCTAGTTTACAAGCTACAGCTGCCAATGCAGAAATATTACTATTTCAGGAAAATGATAAGGTATGTAAGTTTGCTTCAAAAAGAGATCTGGTCTGGATGGTATTCTGGAAAATGAGATAACTGAATAAAAATCAGGAGCTATCAATTCTAGTCCTTATTCCATCACAAACTAGGTAAATGGCTTCAAGCAAACCATCTAACCTCCTTGGGTCTTCGTTTCCTTACCTGTAGTGAAAGATAGAAACATCGGATCAGAGACTCTTAGGTTACAGTCCATGGATTTTAAAAAATGTATCTCTATATTTCAGCATAATTGGTTTCCTTTGTCATCATCAATGGCTTTTCTTCAAGCCTTCGCTAAAATCCCACCTTATGCAAGAATTCTTTCCTGATCTCCCTTAATGGTAGTGCCTTCCCCTTGGGATTCCCTCCAATTGATCCTGTATTTATCTTGTTTGTATATAGTTGTTTGCATGTTGTCTACCCCTCATTAGACTGTGAACTCCTTGAAAGCAAGAACTATTTCTGCCTTTCTTTATATTCCTAGAATTGGCCTTGTACCTGACAAATAGTATGGCCTTAAGCAATGCTCATTGATTTCAATTATTTTTTTAATTATTTAAAAACATTATTCGGGAAAGGGATCCAGAAGTTTCTTTATACAGCCAATGGGATCCATGAAAGAGGAAGAAAATAAACATTTATAAAGCCCTTACCCTATGAGCTAAATTCTTTTCTAATTTTATCCCATGACCCAAAAAAGTTGAAGAAGCCCTATATTGGATAATCCCTATGATCTCCTCTTTTAGAACTTCTTGTGAGTGCAGCTAGGTGGCTTAGTGGATTGAGAGCCAAGCCTAGTGATGGAAGGTCTTGGGTTCAAATTTGACCTCAGATAATTCCTAGCTGTAAGATCCTCTGTGTAAGTCACTTAACCCCCATTACCTACTCCTTGCCACTTTTCTGCGTTGGAACCAATACAGAGTATTAAGTGTAAGACAGAATGTAACAGTTTTAAATTTTTTTTAAAAACTGCTTCTAAATCCCATTTCTTCCATTTGTCAGTTAATGGAAGCCATGTAGCATGATCTCTTGACTTAAAAGTCATTTGAATGCAAAACATAGATTTCATAACGATCCTATTTTGTTCCTAAATAACAGAGTAATAAGTGGCTCCCCTATTTGATTAACTCCATCAAGACACTAGAGCTTCTATTAGTACATGGATGGTTTGCTTTAGAAAATGTATCATGATAGCTTGAATAAACTGATGCTGCCTTCAACTAAAAAAATCCTATGAGAGCAAGCAATAATGTTGCTAATATTACATTTGTCTTCCAGAAAACTCAAACTACTGAATGAATTAGCATGGTCTAGTAGAAAGAATGTTCAATCTAGAACCATAGAACCTAGATTCTAAGAGCAAGCAATAATTTTGTTTATATTACATTTGTCTTCCAAAAAACTCAAACTACTGAATGAATTAGCTTGATCCAGTGGAAAGAATGTTCAATCAGGAACCACAGATCCTGGGTTCAAATGCTGCCCTGCCTTTTTTACTACCAGTATGACTTTGAACAAATTACTTGTTTATTTCATATTACTACTGTAGAATGAGATGCATTATGGTATAGTGGATTAAGCAGTAGTTTCTAATTCAGGAAGAGCTGAGTTCAAATTCTGCCTCTGACACATACTGATTGTGTGACCTGGGGAAGTTAATTAGCCGCCCAAAGCTCTAGGCAGCTCTGTGAAACTATAAATTGCAGACAAGGTGCCAACTTGCATTGCTCGAAGGGGTCTCTAATACCAATGAAATAGCAGGTCCAGTCCCTATTCCCTCCCTCACAATGACCCAAAATAAGTCTATGACCCAAAACCATACAGGCGGGCATTGCATTTTGGATTAATTAATGGAAGTTTGTACATTTTCCACATTTTGGTTTTGAGATAATAAGGTAGGGCAAAGTAATTGGGTAATTTGCTGAAAGTCACACAATGTAGCAGAGCCTAGACCTGATGCTAAATATCTGTGATCTTAATGACCTATTCTGTGAACCTATGGTATATATACAGTTCTCATTTTGAGACTATAGAATATTTTTAATCCAAATATGATACTTTAAGGTATTATCAAAATCCAATAGCATAAATGGTCAGATTAAATTATCTGATTATATATTTCCACTTCACTTATTTAATGTATTAAGACTAGCATGGCTAAGGAAGTTTTTTGTTTTTTGTTTTTTAATTATATTTACTTAGCTGGATCCCTTTCACTTAAAAAAAATGTTCTTCCCCACCAATTCAATGGAGTTTGATTATTTCTTTTTTAAGACTTAATACCTTTAAATAAAACGTACTATTTATGTACCAGGTATTCTTGTTTCCTTTAGTGAAAAATAATACAACAACCCTAATTTATGTTCTTCCTCTTATAACAAGACAAGGGAGAGAAAGATAGAAAAGATATTTTGTCACTTTCTGGGGAAAAATTGGCAATTGGGATACATAAGATTAAAAATATTTCGTAACCTGATGAAATTTCCTGGGTAGTTTTATTGCCTTTTCCTCTCCTTTGGACACTTCATGAAATAAATGAAATTAGATTTTCATTCAGAAGGTTTTTATTCAGGAATATATAGTCAATTGTTTTAGAGGATTATGAAAAGAAAGGCACCTGCATTTCATAAAGAAGTGAATACATTTTTTTTTATGACTTTGACTTAAATGGTCGGAACAACAAAAAAGGAAGGAGGGAACTATTTTTGTATTAATCCCAAAGGAAGCTTGCTGTCTTTTAGTTAGTTCAGTATCTGTACTTTCTATCTATCCTTGGCTCAGTCATTCATGACCTGTTATTCCTTCACATTTCACTGTCCCTCTGTGTCTCTCTGTCTCTGTCTCTTATTCTTTGTCCCTCTCTTCTTATTCTCTTCTCTCCCCTATTCCCTTCTCCCTTAACACTCCCTCCTTGTCTTTCATTCTTTCTCCTCCTTTTTCTCTCTCCATTCTCCTCTCTCTCCGCTCTCTCATTCTCCTCTCTCCCTCTCTCGCAGTCTTCTCACTCCCTTTCTCAGTCTCCTCTCTCCTCCCTCCGCCCTCTCTCTTTCCTGCTCTCTCTTGCCTAACTACAGCTCCCACTGGAACTCGGCACAATCAAAAACAGCTCTCCTCTCCAACAGCGGTAAGGCACATCACCTGAAGAACAACTAACTGAAAACCCAGGCTCTAGAGAGGGAGGGATGCAGCCAGGTAAACCAGGAAGGAGCTAATAGCTCCTGTGTTCCTTTTCAGACTAAAAAAAAAAAAAAAAAATACAACCTCGGCATCCTTCGGCGCTGGCTCCCATTACCCTGAGACTTGCTGCATATGGTCTGTGGGCTGCCACAAGGGTCGGTAGCAGTTGTGCTTGTGAATTCGAGGAATGATTAAAAGAAAAAGGATCTAGCCTATGGCAACCGAAAGCTGGAAAAGGTCGCTGCAGTAGCTGGTGCAGCAGAATGAATGAGTGAAGGAAGGACTCGCTGCCTGAAACCTGATTGTGCTTCTTCCACCCCACTCCATCCTCGTTAACTGTCTCTGGAAGGGATACTGAGGAAAACAGATGCACTAACTAACCAAGTACCATACACTGGACCTATAATTGTGTACTCTCCATTGTGGAAAATGGTAAACAAAGACATGAATGGATTTCCAGTCAAGAAATGCTCAGCTTTTCAATTTTTTAAGAAGAGGGTAAGGACGGGTCTTGCTCGTATTTTTTCCTTCTTTTGTTTCTCTTTCTTTCCTTGAAATGCGTGTTTAAGCCGAACTGAAGTGAGAATATTGCTCTGGTGACGAGCTTCCCCCCACCCCACCTCCCCCACCCCTATAAAGTGGTGTGTGAACGACTAGTGAATGAACTGAGAAATAAGATCAGGTCGTACCTGCCTAAGGTGCAATTGTGGGGTGGGCAGAGAGAAGAGGGGGTCGGGATGGGGGGAGGTGAGGATAGGGGGATGGGCAGTAATTGCTATAAGCAGCGTCGTCTACAGAATGAAAAATTCTCAGTCAAAACCATAGATTCTGTACCTTTGAAAAATATTTTTGGACCAAGTACGATTGTAGCCATGCCTTTAGTTAGGGGCTCTTGAAGTATCTTACCCTTTTGCCCAAGTCTCTGCCTCTCTACCGCTTCTCTTTCCCTGTTTGAAGGATTCAACTTTCTTACACCTTTCATTCACTTAGTCTGGAGTGCTGCATTACCATCTTCATTCATCAGAAGTACCTCTTAGGTCCCCAAACCATCCAACCTTTAATGGGCTGCATCTCTAGACACAGCACCAGTTCATGGGAGAAGATGTCATTCAGAAGTGAGGCAGCAAATGGCAAGCATGACCTCAATCAGAAATATTGGAGGCCATTCTTGAAGAGCTCTCATTGAATTCCCCTCTGTTCTGGTTGGGCTAATTTAGTATGATTGCCTCTAGTTTTTTTGTGGTTTTTTTTTTGAGGGACAAAGCAGCAGGAGTCTGGATTTGACTGATAGCCCAGTGCTTATTATACATTAATGTATTTTTTAAACTGTATGCCAGCATGTCCAGAGCATTTCACTGTGCTCCATGGGTTGGGAGTGGGCAGAAAAAAGGAAATACCAGTTTCCTTTCTGTTTGACAATAAAATCATGCCATTGTGCCATCAGCATAGGTGGTCTGCATAAACCTGCATATTAATGCCCAAGTAGGATATAAGTAGAGCATATTTGTTAAGTGGCCCAGCGACATCAGAAACTCTTTAATGAAGAGTGTTTCTTAGGAAATGACAGCCTGCCCCCACCTCCTTCCCGTCCTGTTTAATACCCTGGGGCAGCCCCATCAAAATTATTTTGTTCATTCATTCTTTCTGTCCTCCATTCATGTGCTCTCAGTGAGGTGCCAGGAACAGAAATGCAGTCACTCACTTCATTTAACCCGCTAGCACAACACAATGAAAGGCAAGTCAGTTGAATTATGAGCAGGGATGAGCAAATTCCCTGCACCAGAGAAGCAAACTGGAAAAATACAAGCAGCTTGTCAGGCAAAGAGCAATAGGTTGGAGAATTCTTTTTGCCAGACTTTGATTTATTTCTCAACATTGAAGTCATGTCATTCCAAAATATCCTGGGAGGAAAAAAATGCAAGGAAAAAAAGTATTATTTCTCCATTAGCAGATGCTTATGCAAAAGGAGAGGCATTAAGTGCCAGGTGATATCTGTTACCAAGGCTGTGACTGATCTGAGGAAGATCAAATCACTACAACTAATTAGATCTTTACAGTGTCTCTTTGTATACCTCTCTCTATCAAAAAATAAAAATTTCTCCGTGGAAGATAACGGTAAGGACATATGTCAACAGTAAATGAACAATTTTGCAAATAAAATCATCTTAGTTCTTCCCCCAATTATTCTCTTAACTGATAAAGTGTTGCTGGGGACAGGTAGGATAGTTATTATATTTTTGCTTTAATATTTTTAAGAAAGCAGGTATCCTTATTCAGCTATACCAATGCAGAATGGTTTGGGCTTTTTAAAAAGTTGTCTTTCATGTATATTGGAAAGGAAATGTGCTCATTGAAATACTAATTAACCATCTGCTGCCCTTCTGCTAAAAACCACAATCTACCAAATGTACCCATTTGGTGCTATAGCAGTCCTTGAGTTTTGTGTGTGTGTGTGTGTGTGTGTGTGTGTGTGTGTGTGTGTGTGTATGTGTGTGTGTGTGTGTGTGTGTGTGTGTGTGTGTGTGTGTGTATGTTTTAACAAAAACAAGGAAACTTACCTACCTCTTATTTTGGGCTGATAAAGGATACGAATGGAAACAAAACAAGTTACACCAAGATGACTAGCCATGTGCTTCATCTGTCTACTGATCTGAGCCTATCAGATTGCTTAAACTGGAGCAGGCTTTTGAATCACTCTTCCACCTTAAAATTTCATCCTCCAATTGTCCACTCAAAGGTTCTAAGGATATTACTATATCTAGAAAGATAGATAGAGTTTTCAATTTAGGAGTTAGGTTCCTTGATTCTTCAATGACATCATACTCTTAGCCCTATATTTTCAAAGTTGATTGCAACTTACGATCATAGATAGTATTAGAGTAGGAAAAATCCTTAAAGATCTTAAAGATCATGTAGTCCAAGACTTCTTAATCTTTATATCATGGACTCCTTTGACAATCTGGTGAAGCCTATGTATATCACTTAGAATAATGTTTCAAAATACATAAATTACAAAGGAAACCAATTCTGCTAAAATATAGTTATTAAAATATTATTTAAAATAAATTCAGGGAACCCGGCCTCAGCCACTTCCCAGCTGTGTGACCCTGGGCAAGTCACTTGACCCCCATTGCCCACCCTTACCAATCTGCCACCTATGAGACAATACACCAAAGTACAAGGGTTTAAAAAAAAATAAAAAAAAAATCTTTAAAAAAAAAATAAATTCAGGGGCATCCAGTTAAGAACCTCTGATCTAGTCTCTCACTTAACAAATGATGAATGGATACCCAAAGACATTAGATTTCTTTCCTAAGGTCACTCAGTTCACAGAGTAGAGACAAGATTGGAATTCTAGTCATCTAACTCCAAATTGGCCACTTTGTCCTCTGACTGCATTACCCTGCATTGTACCATAACTTTGGGTTTCACTAAAGAATAATTCCTTTGTTTTTTTTGTATCTTATGGTTAAGATTCCAGACATAACTGCCTATCTCATTTTTTAATCTAGTCGGACAATCTTATAAAATGAATCTTTGTTTAGTACCCATGGAGAATTCTAAATAAGTCCTGAATGAAAACCTAGAGAGTTTTGCTGGACTTAATAAAAAGAAAATTAACTTTTAACCAATGAATGGTTATTATTTTTAATCACTCAAATCACAGAAAGTGCTGGTAAGAGTAGACCAGTAGCTTAAAGAAGCTTATTTCCCAATAGATAATTATAATTCATTTCCAATTACTTTACCCCTGCGGACTAAAACCCAACTTAGCAAATGAAACATTTGCCAATAGTTTTATAAAGAGAGATATTCTATTAGACTTGTGAGTACTGTTTCAGAAGACAAGAGGAAGTGTGCTAGGTGATGGAAAGTGTACTATCCCTAGAGTTATCAGGAAATATGGTTTCAAATTTTCTGACTTCTGATACTCAGTAGCTGTATCACCTTTGGCAAGGCCCTTTATCTCTCTTGTCTTCAGTTGCTTTATATGTCAAATGATGAAAATTTCACTCACGTTAACAACAACAATAATAACTAGCATTTGTATAGCTATAATAGTAAGAAACCCCTTTTTGAATTTTGGTTTTCTAATAACAGATGTTAGATACTTATCTCTGGGATAACCTTTCTTATTTGTAAAATCATATTAGATAGATGATCTCTAAGGAAACTTCTAAGTGTAAATCCTATAAATTAGAACTTCAAAGGAAAAAAAATATATACCCTGATCAAAAGAACTACCATTTCCTCAAAGAGAGCAAGAGATACAAATGGAATAGCTAAGGAGGAAAGAACTTTGAGATATGCAAAGTGTTTTACAAATATTATCTCATTTGAACCTCACAACAACCCTGGAAGGTAGGTGTTATTATTATACCCATTTTGCAGACTGGGAAACTGAGGCAGGCAAAGGGCAAGTGATTTGCCCAGGGTCACAAAGATATGAAGTGTCTGAGGCCAGATTTGAATTCAGTTCTTCCTGAATCCAGGGTTAGCACTGTGGATCACGCATTATAGAAACTTGAGCTATTCCCAATAATGCCACCTAAATGAGATTTAATATTGTTAACCTTTTGGCTTCTATAAGAAAGGATCATTAGATGTACTTACATTCTTTTTTCTCCCTGGAGTTCTTTAGGCGTAAAATTAAGGTATATAGGCAGGAGGATATGGTGGAAAGCATCTGGAATCATAGAACCTAGGCTCAGAGTTTAATTTTGCCTCTTAAGAAGAGTTGCCTCTATTGAAAAGATGTCATCTCCTTGAGGACAGGAATTGTTTTATTTTTATATGTGTGTGTTCAGTGCCTAGTACATAACAACTGATTAATAAGTGAATGCTTCACTGATTGATTCTTCACTGATGTTGTGACAATCAGAGACAGACTCCCAACAAGAGGTCAGATTCCTAGTCAAAGGATTTGATATCTGACCTCTCAGTAAGAAAATATTCTTATTGGCTCAGGGGAGTCTGAAGAAGAAATCTGCTATTATATGTAGTCCATTTTCTATTTGGTAAGGAGAAAAAAAAAGGTAATACACCCCCAACAAAGAGACAAAAGGCCAAATAAAGACAACAAAATATTCATAACATCACTTTCCATGGTAGTAAAAAGCTAGAAACAAAGTGTCCATTGCCTGAGGAATGGCTAAGCAAACTGAGGGATAGAAAGAGGATATTACTCAGCCATGAGAAATATTGAAACATTCACATGAACTGGCTTAGGGTCAAATAAATATATACAATGACTACTATCAGAGAAACACATTCTTGAAAGACATCAGAAGTCAGATTAACTACAAAAACTAATCTTGGCTCCAAAAGACTGCCAATGACCCATGCTTTCCCTCTTAGTAGAAATATAGTGGATTCTAGGTGTGGAGTAGTATATACACTGTCAAATGCAATATTTCTGTTTGTTTTGTTTAATTGTATTTCTTTGCTTCAAGAGAGGGATGTATCAAGGGAAGGTTGTTCTTAGAAAAGAGACAGCAAATACAATTTGTTTAAATCATAAAAATGATGGGAGAAAGAGAGAAAGAATGTATACAAGTGGAGAAGACCCTCTGGTTCTCAAAGAAACCAGAATTTCTTTCACCAATTCTCCTTCATGTTCCTTTCCCTGTCATGAACTATCCTCTCCTACGTAGCAGAAAATTTGACTGGTCATTAATATGATCCCCTCTAGAGAAGAAGATAGGGTGGTAGTTCCTTTTGTTTCTAGGTACTTTAAATATTTTTAAGGAGACTAATGATCTGCATATCTACTAAATTTATTATACATTCTGGTTGTATATAAAATTGACATTTGTGAAAATTTATGAAAAATAATTCATTTGGGGGTTGGAATCTCATGATCTTTCAGCTGTTAACAGGCATTCATTTTCAATGTCACAGTTTATTTCACCAATAGAATATCTTAGCATAGGTCATTCTGTTCTTTTAATGGGCCAGCTAGGATACGGCAGTGATTGAGTTGGTCATTTTCCTTTCAGTCAGCATCTCTCACTGCCAGTGCTGGTTTATGGAATCTGCGTTGTTTACCCTCCCACCCAGAGTCCTAAAAATACTTCTTTCCATTTCTTCTTGCTCATTGTTTTCATGTGAGCTCACAAAAAGCAAATCGAAAAGAAACATTTGTGGCTCTAAGATAGAGTTTTCAGTTTTGCCACTGACTCACAGCAGAGCTGGACCAGAGGGTCACTTCAGGGCAGGAGATGACTTAGTTCAGGGAAATGGGGTTGGGGGGCAGGCAGAATGTCTCTGTGCTTTGAAATGAAGGGGTCTAATGTCTCAAACATCTCTCAAATATTGTATGGCTTTGAAATATCAATAGGTAAGCTAAGTTGTGCTTCTAGGCTTAGGAGACTGAGTTTAGGAAAGGTTCTGAATGGAAAACAGAGGTGTAACAGGCATCTTTGTAAAGTCCTCCTTGAAGAACAGTTGATGAAGCATTGCTATCACGTGGCCAATGGTGAAGAGCAAGAGTCTATGCTGACTCACATTTTTGTGATGTATTGGAGTCAAGACCCGAGTTCAATTCCATCTCAGATACTTACTAGCTAGGTGACCCTAGGCAAATCACTGCTATCTGCTTCAACTTCCTCAATTGTAAAATAGGGATTATAATAACACAATCATCCCAGGATCACTCTGAGGATCCACTGAGATATTTGCTAAGTAATTTATAGAATGCCTGGCACAAAATAGACATTTAATAAATACTTCCTTCCTTCCTTCCTTCCTTCCTTCCTTTCTTCCTTCCTTGCTTCCTTCCTTCCTCCAAGGTCTCTTTAGCTCTAAATTTATGATTCTAAGGCTAAAGGATCGCTTAGATTCCTTCCCACTACTGAGACAATGATACAATAAAACTAAAGATAAATAGTTACTCTTTTATACAGAGATGAGTCAGTCAAGGTTGGAATTTTCAAAGTAGTATAAAATAATGATAATGATAATAATAATAGTAGCTAGTATTTACATAAGGCTTTTAAAAAACTTAACAAATATGATTTCTTTTGATCCTCACAACAACCTTTGGGAAGCTGTTATTATTATCCACATTTTACACATTAGGAAACTGAGGCACACAGAAGTTAAGTGATTGCCCAGGGTTATAGATCTAGTAAGTATTTGAAGTTGAATTTGAACTCAGATCTTCCTGACTCCAGGCCTAGTGGTCTACACATAATACCACTTTGCTGCCTTTAAATGTAAAGTATGAAAAAAAAAACCAGGAGTTGAATAGAAAGATTGTTAGTAATTTAGATTAATCTAGGGTACCTCCCCCCTTCCCAAAATTACTTTGTATGTATTTTGTATTTACTTTCCTAAGTAATTTTATTTTCTCCAAAAGAAATTAAGCTCTATGAGGTCAAACATAATTTCCCTTTCTTTTTTTTTTTCTTTTCTCCATATCCTAGAGCAGTTTCTGGTACATAGTAGGCACTTTCTGAGTACTGGTAGTATCGAAACAAGTTGAAGACCTTTTTGTTGATAGAAATGATATTACATGGATTAAAGTTGCTTTTTTTTTTAGACCCTTAACTTAGGTGTATTGTCTCATAGGTGGAAGAGTGGTAAGTGTGGGCAATGGGGGTCAAGTGACTTGCCCAGGGTCACACAGCTGGGAAGTGGCTGAGGCCGGCTTTGAACCTAGGACCTCCTGTCTCTAGGCCTGACTCTCACTCCACTGAGCTACCCAGCTGTCCCCTAAAGTTGCTTTTTTTTCAATATGTGATTTGTATTAGGTACAAATCACTTTCCTCCATTGTATGTTGTCAGAGAATAGCACTTTTCCTACTTAAAATATTTTCCTGCATAAAATAGTACTTTCCTACATAAAAAGAAGTAAAGTAACAAATAGTCAAGAAGTCAGCAGATGACAAATAACTGACACAGCTGAGGAGAACAGACCCATCTACAACCTACCAATTCACTAGGATGCTGTTTTGTTGTCTCTAAAAAGAGTTTCAGTTCTTCCCTTGTCAGCATATCTGGTATTCTTGTTCCCTTAGGGTGACCATCCTAGGAAGGGAGGGTTTTTACTGCCTATAGCTTAAAATAAAAGGGGGGAAAAAGCACTGCCCTTAGACATGTAAGATGCTTTCTCAATTAGACTTATTTACCTGAGGGAGCATGCACTGTCTCCCTAGCTATCACTGTAAATTATGAAGTCATCCTTGCTTTAGACTTAGTCCAACTCTTGGCCTTGACCTCCTTGTCTTTCTCCTCTTCCACTGAGATTCTCCTCCTCTGGCTTCCCCCAAAGGCAGGGGTCCCAGAAATGCAGTCAGCTTTCTCCCAAAGGTATTACAGTAGATGAAAACAATTTAAGACTGAACACACAGTCCATCTCACATAGTCGACAAAGTATGGATGGATCAATGGATAAATGAATGGTAGCTTGAAATACCCCTGATGATGAGGTTGGCTAGGGGCTAATGTGGATGAATGCCTTCCTCCTGCTCTTTATTTAGTATATTTGAGTTAGAGGATTGCAGTCAGTTTGTTTTCTCTAGCACCTTTCCTGGCAAACATCTCAAAGTGCTTTAGAGCTATTTGCAAGAAGGGAACTGAAAATTGAGGGTGTGGATGAAGGCTATAGGAAAACTCTTCCCATCATTAGCACAAGCTGCCAAAATTCCACTCTAATTACTTTCCAGAGCCTGCTGTGACATCTTTCTGTGAAGAACCTGCCTGTCTTGTGATTTAGCCTTGCTATCACCTTGGCCTCCTTTCTTTCCTGAGACAAGGCTCTCACACAACAGTCCTCTTGCTAAAGGGAATCAAGCATCATGTGATTTTCCCCCCTTTTTCCTTTTCGTTCCTTGGGGTGGGGGTAGGGGAGCAGAGCAGAGGGAGAAAGAGACTGATTTGGCAAAGCTCCTGAGATCACTCCACCCTGAGCCCTACGGACTCGCTGTTTTCTCATCTCGACAGCTTCAGGAACACCTACTGCCCACCCAGCCTTCCATCCTCTCAGTCAGAGTTCAGTTAACCCGTTCTCTTGATGCTGGGGTAGAAGACTGTGCCAGCTCAAAGAGAAGCAGAAATTAAGTGGGGAGTTTTAGAGCTTCCAGAAATAGAAAGGCTGTAGAGACTCAGAACCTCACTAAGACACATTTTAAGCATAAGCTTCCTGAAGGGCCAAAATTAAAATGTGTCAGATGAAATAGAAAATTCAAGTTAATAGCCCAGGTACTAAAAATAAGTACAAAGGCTGGTTTTCAATGTTTACTAAATATGTTTTCTTGCCATCCATGATTTCTCTGAGAATTGACTTGATTTCCTTCAGAGCTTAGATTTCTGGACTAATGTTCATTTAGACTTTACATTATAGGATGAGTGATGGAGAGGAAAATTCTTATATGGAAGACATCAAATAGGAGATAAGAAATGAGTATAGCTGGTAGTTAAAAACTACAGTGTGAGGATATAGCAAAGATACAATTAAAGTTTAACTTACTATTTCACATAACTTCTCTGAAGGGGAGGTTTTACCTGGTAATGAGAATTTATAATTGTATATTATTTTCTCCTTGATGGTAAGTGATAAGCTGTTATGATTCAAAGCATTCTTTAATGTGTCTTCCAAAATTATAGAGCTGGAAAAATCCTTTTTTCACACCCTCTTCCAATTCTCCACTCATATAAATTTTTTTTGTTTTGTTTTGAAACCTTTATTTTCTGTCTTAGACTCAATATTAAGTATTGGTTCTAAGGCAGAAGGGCAGTAAGGGCTATAGGCAAATGGGAGTAAGTGACTTGCCCAGAGTCACACAGCTAGGAAGTATCTGAGCCAAATTTGACTGCAAGACCTGGTTCTCTATCCACTGAGCCATCTAGCTGTCCTATTCATACCAATTTCAAGGTAAGACTCAATGACCTGAAGGTATGAAGCTCAAGATCTACTGGCACTTCCTTGGCCTTAGCTGCCTCACCTGTAGGGTCAGGGATTTGGACTAGATGACCTCTAGGGTGCCATCTACCTCTAACATTTCCATAATGAAATGACAAAAGCAGATTTCAGACTTGCTTTGG
Organism: Gracilinanus agilis; assembly: GCF_016433145.1. Classification (NCBI taxonomy): domain Eukaryota; kingdom Metazoa; phylum Chordata; class Mammalia; order Didelphimorphia; family Didelphidae; genus Gracilinanus; species Gracilinanus agilis. Next base: position 391,934,949 of record NC_058133.1, on the reverse strand, counting down.
AAGTTGTTGAAGAGCAATTATAGTATCATTGTACTGGGGAAAGAGCACAGGTTCTGTAGTTGGAGAGCCCAAGTTCAAAACTTTCCTATAAATACATGCTAAGTATAATTTAGTACCTGCAGATTTTGATTGCTAAACTTCCTTGGATCTCAGTTTTCTCATCTCTGAAAGGAGGACAAACTACACTGTTTCTGACCAGTTCTAGATCTATGATCTTGATTCCTTAAAGAATACCCAAATGTGTGTTGCCAGCTTTATCCCTATTAGATCCCTAGACAGACCTGTGCAGCCAGATTTGCACTTAGGCGATTCTTTTTTCTTGTAAAGGCCTGTTGTTTCATTTAACTTCCAGCATACCATGGCATATTTCTTTGCTAAAGTAAACATATGATAGGCAGGTAAGTTATTTCTCTTGGTCCAGAGAATGCACATAAAAAGAAGGAATGAGATGAAGTTTTCAAATGTCCCTTCTCTATAACATTTTATTGTTTAGTCTTACCCAGTTCACTAATGCCCATGGAGACATAAGTTCCATTAGATGAATGAAGATGGTGGCAGTGGGAGCTTTCTAGGCAACTAATAACAGTTTCAGGCAAGTCTGGAGAAGGGAAGCTAAGCTGAAATTTTGCACCTGTGAGGTCTCTGAGTATGATAAACTGAACCCACTCCATTGGTCCAGTTTGGTACCAAAACACTTGTAGCCTGAAATCCAAACCAGCACCCCTTCTACCCACCCCCAAGATCTTATTGTGAACTTTGATTTCTTCTTCTTCTTCTAGTCCCCAAATATATCACATGCCTTCCTGCTTCTGGGCATAATTCTCACAATCTTCTTTCTTCATTTTTTCTACAATGCTTATCTCACCCCCTGATTCTATGCATTCAATCCTCATCCAACTTCAGTACCCAATTCAAATCCCACCTATTTCATGAAATCTTCTATGAGTTCCTATCCTCTATTCCTTCCTAATGGAAGTGAAGTCCAGTACCTATCAGTTACGGCATCTGGGGCAAGCACTATGCTTAGAATGATCAACATACCTAAGGAAAGCAACACAAAAGGGCAAGTGTCCTTAGATCAACTTTGTAATTTGTGATGTGAATATACAAGATGGAATTAAATTCAGCTGAGTAGGAGGAGGAATTAGTTACGATATGCACAGATGTGTACTTTTGGTAGCTTCCTATTTTAACTAATTATTTGTAACTAGACTCTGCTTTTCTAAAATTCTTTTGGGAATATGCATATATGTATGCATGTGTATATATATAATTTTTTACCTTTAAATTTCAGGGCTCTGGAACAGAGCTCAAGCAGCCTTTGAAGGCACACTAAGGCCCTCATGTTCTCTCTTTTAGGGATATTTTAAAAACCGTTTGTTTTTTCTTTCTTAGTGTCTTTGTCTAAAGTCCTTGGTCTAATCTGTATAAGATACCTTTATCAGCCTTTAACTAACTACTCTGAAACAATGTCCTGCACTGTAATCTTTTGAAATCATACTTATCAAAGGCCTAACTAGTCTCTAAAGGAAGAAGTTTGCTCAGCTGAGGAAGAACTTCGTTCTAAAACTGCTGAGAGATCAAGTCTGAAAAAGAATATTTGATTAGCTCAATTAATGAAAATATCTCTGAAGTTCATTTTTGACCAAGTTGAAAGGGTGATCTTTAGAAGAATTGGATGGTTTAAGCATAATAACTCTCCAGGGTACTTCAAAAGTTGTTGCTGATGAAAGAAGCTGTTACCTCAACTCTGGACTCCTATTTAAACTTGTTTGTGGAATTTTAGCCTTTGTGTTAAACTATAAATTATAACCAGACATGGATAGTGTCCAAGAGATTTTCAAAGATAGGCTAGAGCTCTATCCCTTTGTATTTTTCTCTCTGAGTAGAGATGCTCAGAATTATCTAATTAAATAAATATGTTCCTCGAAGATTTGTGCCTAAAATGTAGACTGCACAATTTTTCTTCTTTATAAATTATCATTCTGGAGAATTCTTTAGATAGAATCCCCAGAACACTCTTACTTCTCTATGTTTTGGGTAAGTGGCAAGAGTACTTGAAGCTATTGTTGTGTAGGAGAAACCCAGCTACTATGTCCTTGAGGTCAGGATTGTATTTGTGCCCACACTGAGCTATGATAAGATCCCTTTCTTCTTTTTTTCCCCTTTCATTCCCACTACCCCACTTGCCCTTCAGCTTTCTCAATGACCACCCAGTGCTTTACATACCAGGTAAGTATACTCCAGAAGCAAATAATCTGTCTTGACTCTTTAACGAGGCAGAAAGAACATTTGGCTACTTGATTAGTCAGTCAGCCAATAAACATTTATTAAGTGCCCATGTACCAGGCACTGTGCTAAGAACTGGGGCTACAAAGAAAAGCAAAAGTCTGTGCTCTCTAGGTGCTCACAATATAATGGGAGGAGAAAACTCATAAAAAGAAACTGAAGAGAAGGAACAATATGGGGCTCCCAGTGGAGAGAGGATGATGTAGTCCAGAGTAATGTAGCTAGATGGTAAATGAGATGGCTTCCTTAGGAGTCATCCTTAAAGGGGAGTTCTTAGAGTTCTCTGATCACCATTCTTTTCAACCAGATGATGGGAAGGACCTCAAAGGTAGAGTTCTAATGAGGTATAAGGTCCAGGGTTGATATGATGACGAGGTTCTTGGAGACATGACAGAATTCAGAGGCAGCAAAGGAATGGAAAATGAAGAGAAGCCATTTGAGGTACAAAAATGTAAAGCTTAAGAAGAATAGTCAACAGATTAATGGAACTCCAATTGATCAAGTTGGTTTTAATTTGATTTTTATGATCTGTGGGTATCTTATTGCATTTTAAAGCTCAACCTTGAATTATTGGACTAGTTTTAGTTTAAGCCTGGCCTAGAATTGCTGCCTATCATATTTTTTACATTGTAGTTATTTGTATATTGTTCTAATTTTTTTATTATATCCCTAATGAGATTATGAGGGACATCTAGGCGGCACAGTAGATAGAGTACCAAACCTGGAATCAGGAAGGCCCATCTTCATGAGTTTAAAATCTAACCTCATCACTTCCTGGCTGTGTAACCCTTGGCAAATCACATAACTCTGTTTGCCTCAGTTTCCTCATTCTCTAACATGAGCTAGAGAAGAAAATGGCAAACAGCTTGAGCATCTCTGCCAAGCAAACTCCAAATGAAGTCATGAGGACTAAAAACAGCAGCAATGAAACAAGATTATTATAAGCTTCTTGAACACATGAAGCAGGAGAAAGTAAATTCTTTGAGAGTAGAGACTATTTTGCTTTTTTCTTTGCATATCCAGCACCTATTATAGTGCCTGGCATATAGTAGACATTTAATAATAATCTGTTGATTGGTTGTTGATTGAAATATTCTAGTCTGTGTTCCCACAGAAGATGTCCCTAGTGCTCTACAGTCAATACTTAATAAATTTGTTGAATAGATAATAATAGCTGAGATATTGATTTCAGTTTATCAAATGTTTTACACATTTTATCTTGAAAAGTCTGTGAGAGAAGCATTAGAGACATTACCACCATTTTACAGATGAGGAAATTGAGGCTTTGATGGGAGAGAGAGCCAGCCTCTGAACCTAAGACTTCTGATACATAATCCAATGTCTTTTCCCTATGCCACAGTTACATGGAGAAAACAAATATCTATTCATTTGCCCCATCTAGAGACATTTCCATTTTAATAAAAGACCAAAGTCACATTTCAAAGATCTGGATTTCTAATGGCTCAGTTTCAGGCTTTAATGAATCAGGGAAATGGCTGAATTTAGGGATGAGACAATATTCCTGTTGCTCATGAAATCATAACATGAAAACCATCAGAGTAGATATTCTGACTTGTGCATGAGAACAGCCCTGACTTCAGATCTCTGAAAAACAGATAGCCTGGCTCCCAGGTCCCAGAAGATACAGAGGGTTACCACTGACAATAAATGTCCTACATTAGGAGAATTTAGGCTTTGAAAGAGGAGAGAAAACAAATGATTTTTGTTTGGTTTGGCTTTTCCCCCATAGTCAGAGGAAAATAGATTATTTGTCTTTCCTCCATTAAAATCTCATATTCATACATACTTTTTGCTAGGACTACTCTAGAGAGTACAGTGTGAAATGTGGGGTTTTGAATGCTGTATGATCTTAAAATTGTACCTTTCCCTAAGGAACTATTGCCCAAAATATATTCTCCCTAAAAGACTGGGAAAGTCATCTTTTTTCTTCTGTTGTGAAGCATTGACTATTATTTGGAAGTGTGCTGGTGAAGGGGAAGATTAGTGAGCTCATTTGGATCTTTCTGCTTCAAATTTCCTGGATGCAGACTAAAGTTCCTTTCCCCAGTCACTTACTTCATGTTAAATAATAAGACTTCTATGAAGTATGACAGCAACCCCAAAGTATAAATAGCGTATATAGTATAATTACTACTTATCAGTGAGTTGGCTTTAAGCTACTTTGAAGAACCCGGAGAATTAGGAACTCATGATGCTGTTATCTCTGTGTGATCTAAAGTTTATCTCTTATAAAGCTACCTTGAGTGTTGTCACAATCTAAGCAAATAATGAATATAAACAAGGAAAAGAGAAAATTCCATATTGTTTTATTTCAGTGATAATAACTAGCCTTTATATCATGCTTATGTATCTTATCTCAGATCTTAACAGCCCTGTGGGGTAAGTGCTTTTATAATTTCCATTTTACTGATGAGGGAACCGAGGCAGGTTAAATGACTTGCCAAGGGTCACCTAGCTAATAAGTATCTGCAGGTGGATTTGGACTCAAATCTTGTCAAATGTCAAGTCCAACACCATAATCCCTAGGTCATTGACCTTCCAAATGAATTCACCCCAAATTTGATATTGAGAGAACACTGACAAGTTAACCAAGACTTAAGAATGACTAGATGGAAATACCCTATTCTAATTTATGAAACTTTAAGAAGAGTTAACTTTAAAAGTACATTAAAAAGTGATACAATCATTAGAGTACTGATTCTGGAGTCAGGAAGACTTGTATTCAAATTCAAATTCAAACACTTTATAGCTGTGTGACCCTGGGCAAGTCATTTAACCTTTAACAGCCTCAATTTTCTCAATTGTAATGGAGAATAATAGTGGCATCTATCTCACATAATTATTGTGAAGATCAAATGAAATAATATTTCTAAAAGTGCTTAGAGAAGGGGGGAAATAATGCCTGGAACATAGTAGGCACTATATAAGTGCCTATTCCTCTCCCTTTCCCCTAAAAGTTCTCTAATTTCATTTCCCTCATTGGCTCAGATCCCAGCTCCTCCATATTTTATTTAGACAGCTTAATGGGTTGCTATGGACAAAAAATATATACTTCCTAGCCAAATGCAAATTAATTTGGGTTTGTCCTCAAATGACAGCCTTGCTGGTTATTGGTTGGTCAATCCTAGTCCACAAAAGGAGCTTTTCTGACTTGGAATGAACAGCTAGCTTTGTGAGTGGAGCTTTCAGAAAGCCAAAGTCACCTCCAAACCATAATGAAGCATTAAGGGGGGGGGGAATTAAGTAAAGGCCTTTCTAAATTATTGTCATGGCCATTCTGTTACATGGGGACATTTAGTCTATGAATCACCCATATCTTTTCAGTCAGTTCGGCTGTGATTAAGAAATCCTAACATTTAACAAGCTAATAAGAAAAATGCTTTGTAGGGACAATCTTACTCCAAAATAGGCTCAGTAGAATTATGTCTCCTATAAGAATGTGGAGGTTTCCACAGGGCCTAGTTCATGACAATAATTGATAGAAGCTCTGATCCACCTCTATGGTGGACAATGAGAGAGCTGACCAGTAGAACATCTTTAGTTATCATAAAGGAAATAAAGAGTCTATACATTTTCTCCCTCTTATTACTGAAACATGGATTAGAAGAATCCAACCCTGCCTCTCTTCTGCCACAAACCCTGTGTAACTTTTTTTTTTTTTAAACCCTTGTACTTCGGTGCATTGTCTCATAGGTGGAAGATTGGTAAGGGTGGGCAATGGGGGTCAAGTGACTTGCCCAGGGTCACACAGCTGGGAAGAGGCTGAGGCCGGGTTTGAACCTAGGACCTCCTGTCTCTAGGCCTGACTCTCATTCCACTGAGCTACCCAGCTGCCCCCCTGTGTAACTTTGAATAATTCACATACCATCCTTTATAGTAATATCTAAAGTAGCAAAATTATAAGGCTGGGAAAGCCAATTTCTAAGGTCCCTTTCAATTCTGACATTCTATGACTAGAGTATTATTTATTTCTAGAGTAGAGTAAAAATACAAAAATAGCCTCAAAATGCTACTCATCCTATTCAATTATTTTAGTATACAACACTCACTTCTACTGTTTTATCATTATTTATATAGTAAAGTAGATAGACCACTACAGGTTGACTTTATAGCTATGTGACCCTGAGCAAGTCACTTAACCTCTGCCTCAATTTTCTCAATTGTAATGTAAAAAATCTACCTCACATATCTATTTTGAAGATCAAATGAAATAATATTTCTAAAAGTGCTTAGTACAGGGTGGAATAATACCTGGAACAGTGTAGGTACCATAAAAAATGCTTATTCCCTCCCCTTTCCCCCAGAAATTCTCTAATTATATTTCCATCATTGGTACAGATCCCAACCCCTCTACACACTAGTTAGACAGTTTAATGGGTTGCTCTGGCCAAAAAAATAATCTCTTAATAGCCAACTGCAAATTTATTTGGGCTTGCCCTCAAATGACAAGCATGTTGGTCACTGGCTGGTCAGTCTTAATTCACAGGTACAAGTGTTAAAATTAATAGTTTGGCTATATACGTGAAAATTATAAATCTTTTATTTATAAAAGTGGTAGAAAGAATGAAAGTACAAAAGGGTAGAAAAGACATTAGCCTATCTAACTAAATATTGTTCCAGTGCTTGGCTCAGCCAGGACTTGTTAACATTCAATCATAATTAAACTATCTTCAGAAGACAGGAAGGGAAAACCAGCTATCCACTCACCCAAGACAATGACTGGAACTGAAGGTGACTCCTGAGGCCTACTTTCTTCTTTGAGCCAACCTTCTTCTCGAAGCCAACTTCCTTCTTGGAGTGACTCTCTTCTTGGAGTTCACTCTCTACTAGCATCCTTCACCAGATTCCTTCACCAGCCTATCCTGCTCAGGGATTTTCATGGCTTTTATGGTGATTTCCTCTCCCTGCCCCTTTTCAGGGTGGCCATTCACAGTTTCCAAATTGTCTGAGTTCTCACCTTTGGAACCACACCTTTCTGAGTATGTGAACTCTTAAGTTTCTGGCTTATTCTCACCTAGCATCAAGCAAGGTATGAACTCACTAAGTGGTTTGTGAGCTCCTCCACCTAGTTCAAGATTGCCAACCAAAGTGTTAACTAAGCAAAGAAAACAAAGGATTCCTTTTCCACAAATGTGAACTCAAAGAGAAACAAGAATTCCCTTTTACACAGGAGGTCTTTCCAGCTTGCAATGAACATTTGAATCCCATCTCTGCCATTTATTTGCTGTGTGATCATAGGCAAGTCATTTAACTATCCTAAATCTTCAATTTCCTTATCTGTAATATGCAGATAATACTTAACCCAAAGGGTTTCTGGAATGAAAATGTTTAATCAACATGAACTATTTTGCATTTGTTTTCCCTTCCCTCTCTTCATCTGTTTCTTTTTAAGACTCAATAGGCTACCATATAATGTTGTTCTTATTTCTCTTTTTTCACTGGAAGGTAGGAAATTGTGGGTCTGAAATGTTATATAATTGGCAGACAAAAAACAAAGCAACTCTGGACAATAACACCTCAGCTTTGTCCTTCCAATGGTAAAGAAAAGAGTTTACTGATAAGAATATTTATAAGCCAATCACCAAGGGCTGTAATTTTCCTCATTATTGCTCTCAGATTATTCAGAGCAGCTCTGTGCTCCCCCAGCCCTTCATGCCCATCCAGAAGCTTGTCCTCAAGGTCCAGAGATGAAAGTAAAGAACTCATAGTGGGCTCTCTTCCCCACTCCCTTCTGAAAACTGCATAAGGAAAGGAAGCTTTGTTCTGTGTGTTTTCTTTGTTGAGATTCTCTATAGTAAAGACCCTTATCCAGGTCCAGTGAGTCATAGGTCTTAAGAGTGGAGAACAGTTACATTTCCCAGAGTCCCTCTGTAATGTCAGATTTCAAGGGGGGGCTCAATCTGGTGCCTTTACTCCCTCCTTATTGTAGGGGACTTGTGAAGCCTGACATGACACTCTATGAATCGGTATGAATATGGAATAAATTAGGGCTAGGGAAAGGATCTCAGAGCCCCATGCAGCTATACGATAGTATGTGCTCCCCAATCCAACACCTCTGACAGAGAGTCATGTGAAAGGAAGAGACCTATAAATAAAAACTGGGGGAAACAGAAGAGAAGCCATTATATTGAGTTTCTAGAAACTACCTGGCCAACAATGAAACATTACCCACCTACAACTAGGGCACTGCACTCATTAGCTATGAAGCTCCAACTATCAGTTTTCCCAAGTAATCTATATCAGATTGCTTGTTAGTAAACCATTAAAAGGAAGGCCCTATATCATAACTTTTACATTTTGTACAGTATCTAATAATATAACAATGCCTAATTAGTTTCAAATAATTCAAAACAAAAGAATCTTAGAGTCAAAGAGATATGGAAGACATCTTCCTAATTTAAATTCAGTACCCTATCCTGTATAATATGTTGCTCTCCTGAGCAGAGGAGCAAAACTTCAAAGAAGTTGATATTCTAATTAAATTAGATTCTTGAAATTAAGATGGAGTTTCAGAAATTCTATTTCTTAAAATCTGATACTTTAGTAACTTTCATTTTATGTAACTTGCAAAAAAAGGAATTTTTAACCTACAGAATATAATCTGCTTACCCAACACATTTTTTAAGTACAAAATTGAATAGAGAATATCTTAAAAAAAACAAACCCTGATTCTTAACTGACTTAAGAATCACATATATCAACCTGGGCATGTAAGGAACCTTGCTCCTATTTCCATTAGCCATTTATTGGGTATCTGCTATTATATAGGTACAGGAGACTTGAGTATGTGAGGGGTTTCCCATCCAATTGGATCATAGGCATACCTAAAGGGAGTTGTGATCTTATTGGTTTGGATGTTCTTTCCATTAATAGAGAGAGAAACTTATCTAAATCTACCACCTTGGGAAGAAAGATTCTTGTCTTTATCCTCCCCATAAGTTTGCCAGAGGAGGTCTACTGGAGGCCTTCTTGGCTTTCTCTTGACATTGTAAGGATATCAAGGGGCCGTTCTGACCTTTCATATTTGATCCCTTGCCTTAGCCACATCACCAGCCCATCTTCTCTTCCTAGAACGTATTTCCCTGATAAAATCTATTACACCAGTTCTTTAAATTTCCTAATTGATGATTTGTTACAACATGACACTCTTCATTACCTTCTAGTAGAGCATTAGCATTTCTGAGAAGAGCTTGAGATCATTAAAAGAGCCTTAGAATTTTTTGATAGCCAATAAGTTTTCTCTCTTCTTCCTGCTTAACTCTAGACCCAATTCATTATACTTTTGTCCTATCTGTTGGAGATATACATAATGATAGGTAAGTTCTATAGGTTAGTCATTCAAATGTATGTCATAATACATTTACTATCCATTTCCAAACCATGCTTTCTGCATTCTGGACATCCTTCTTATTGCCCAGTCAGCAGAGTTTGGAATCTGCCCTTGAGATCCTGGGCTCTGATTTTACCTTCTTGTGTTGTGAAACCAGCACTACACCTCTTCTTACCATTGCCAAAGCATGAGGTAACTCATGTATTGTTCATCTAATTCTAGTTCCCCTTTATGTATTGTCTTCCTCTATTAAAATATAGGCTACTTGAGGGCAAGAACTGGCTCATGTGCTTGCATTTGTATCCCTAACAGTTAGGACAGTATCTGGCACATAGTAAAGACTTCAAAATGTTTTTGATTCATTAATACTTTAAGCAATAGATTTTTTAAAAATCGAATTGGTCTTTCCTATGAAATGATAAGGCCAAACTAAACTAAATAACAATTTTACAGTATTGAACCTACAGGAAAATATAGAATAAATCTCTCATCCACAATAAGTAAAAAGTAGCCATTGGTTGCCACAATAAATAATGCACACACACTGCCTTGCTCGTATAGTACAGTGAAAAGGATGCCAGGTTTGCATTGGAGCACTTGGATCCATATCTCAGTTCTGGTCCTTTCTACGTGCTTGACCTAGTTGTCAAGTCTTTTAACCTCTCTGAATCCCAATTTCCTCATCTGTAAAATGACAGGGTCAGAGTAGATAACCTCCAACGGTCCTTGCAGATTTTGATCCTTTGTTCTTCTACTCACATCAGCAACAAATTTGATTAAGCAACAAAGGTGAGGGATTGCATGCCCTGAAAATTCTATTTTAAAAATCTTACTACTCTCATACTGTAGATTCTATTTTTAGAAGTTCTTACTGCAGGCCAGAAAACTTTAAACTGGAGTAGTCTGGAGCCAGCTCTCAAGTCACTGGTAACCAAACCCTAGAAACTATGCAAATCACGTGGAAGCTGGGCATGTGTCTTCTTCTTGACCGAAAGTAAGAATGATTTTCCAAGTCTTATTCTGCCTCACTGAATTTACTCATAAATTTCATCTGGATCCCATCAACTGAATGTTTTCCACCGACATTCAAACTATCAAGCCAGAATTCAAAATTCCAGCCCAGGAATGTATCATAAAACTTTTGTTAGCCTTTAGGAACAATGATGATTTCATTTGTGCACCTCCATGCTTGATGCTTTTTTGGCCTTCATTCTATTTTCAGACTTCATTTTTAAAGGAGTATTAATTTCTAGGAAATTGCGTTAAATCAAATGACTGGTGTTTTTTTTTTCTTCTGTTTAAAGTAAAGTTTGGGGATGGACTCAGATTAATTCAATCAGTTATCAGCTTTATTTAACTTCTTGTTGAATGTATGAATGAATAAAGCATTTGTTATACATTTAATATGTACAAAAGAACTTTGAGACATGCTAGGGATACAAAAAGAAAAGCAAGATTGTCCCTGCTCTCAAGAAACATTGGGGGGGGGGGGCAGCTGGGTAGCTCAGCCAGGCCTAGAGACTGAAGGTCCTAAGTTCAAATCTGGTCTCAGACACTTCCCAGCTGTGTGACCCTGGGCAAGTCACTTGACCCCTATTGCCTACCCTTACCACTCTTCTGCCTTGGAGCCAATACACAGTATTGACTCCAAGATGGAAGGTAAGGGTTTAAAAAAAATTGATAAAAATTATATAAATTTCTTATGTTGAGCCACTTCACAGTTCCAAGAACTTTGGTGATGAGAACTTTCTTTTCTGAATCTTTAATATATGTGGCTATTGTGCCTGAAGGGACATTTGTTAAGCTATATAAAGTTTGCTTCCCAGGATGGTGGCTATAGGCACTAGGCTGGAAGCATTACTATTTTTAAGGCTCTTAAGTACAGAGTTCTGATTTGTGTTCTTCAGGATTTGAGGGAAGATGGTGGTTAAGGTGGTAATGGTGGTGGTGGTTTGACTTGCCTAACATTGCATGCTTTGCTATTCCAGTTAGATTGGATTTCCTGCCCTTCCCTATCAATGACAGTAGGTTGTTGGTATTGATGACTGACCCTCACTCCATAGAGCCATTTCCTCAGATGATGATTGAGAGGGCTGAGATGGAAGCAAGACCAGTGGTCTGGAGGGTACTGTTACTCCTAATGCTCCTATACTTATCTGCCTATTGGTAGCAATTGGTCAGCAGTTATTGCTGGTGTTGATGCAGAAGGCAGATCTCTTCTCCATTAGGATTTATCTCCACAATTATATCTATAGAAGCTAAGTGGAAAGCAGAAATGGTGGTCTGGGGGCTGTTGGGCTATTAAAGACAGCTCCTGGGATATTTCTATCAGGTTCTGAAAGGAGATGGTGATCAAGATGGTGTTATCAGTTTGACTTCTCTGGTATTGCCTCCTTTCTCTCCTTTAGGGTACTTTGCTGTTAAATAAAAGAGGTACTATCTAAAATGTTAGTTTATTGAGCTAAATATAGTTTATATATGGCTTGAAATACTTTGGAGTATTATTAACCCTTAAGACTTCTATTTAATTAAAATGCCTTCATGGTCTGTTCTTGTTTATATACTATTCTCTCTAAATGTTCAGAAAATTGTATAAAAGTACATTCTTTCTCTCAATTTTCTTTCCATCTAGGACCTACTTCTTTTTTTATTTTCATATTCCATTGTTCCTGAGAATTATATTAGCTTATTACACATAATTATTCTTATTGCCTTGGCTTTCTCAATAGAGGGTATTCTTTTGGAAGACCTCAAAGCAATTTATAAAGAATAGTTTAGCTACACTATTTCTTCATAATATTTCTTTATCCAATTACATCTGTCACTTAGATATGTGTTGAATATAGTTTTAAAAGCATAATTATATCAGTGTATATGCAGTTTATCTAGTTCTCCTATCATCATTTGTCTTTCCTTATTTTTATATTAATGATACTTTCTCATTTCAATGATATATAAACATGGCATTTTCTTGTAAAATTTTGTTCAGTCCCTCCCTTACTCTGAGATGTATAGGTTGTTTCTATTTTTTTTACCATTATAAATGCTACAGGTATAAATATTTTTGTATAGATTGTTTTTCTTAGATTATTTTTTCTTTTTAATTATATCCTTAAGATATATCCATAATATTAGTATTTTATTGTTGTCTTGTACATTGTCAGATTTCTCTCCAGAAAGACTGTACTAATTTACAATTCCACTAACAATGTAATAGTGTATCTGCTTTCCCTTTGCATTATGAATAGAGAGTTTTGTAGCTTTCAATGTTTTGGGGTTGTTGTTTGGTTGTTTGGTTTTTGGCCAGGTTAATGAGAATAACTAAATATTAATCCAAAATTGTTTTTAGTGTGCACTTAACACAATTAGTGGTGTTCAGGTGACTTAGTTGCAATTTGTGCTTCTTTTCATATAAATTGCTCATAATAATTGGCCATTTATATATTGAGGTAGGACATGGAGAGGTGACCAGACAATAGTTCCTCTAGATAGTGTTGATGCTAAAAACTGCAGAAGTTTTAGGTTATATTAATAGAGAAGTAATGTCTAGAATAGGGGAAATGATATTATATTCTGCTCATTTCACACTATATCTGGAATATTGTCACTTCAAAATAACATGTTTTGGGACAGGTTAGAAGACATTAAGACAAAGACATCTAGGGAAAGTGAGGAAGGAAGCAAGGCAGGAAGGAAGAAACAAACATTTCCTAAGAACCAGAGGCAATTACTGATATGTGGGTTATATGACTTGAGTGTCCTTACAATTTTGAGAGTCTATAATAAGGATATACACTTGCATCAGATCCTTGTAGATTCTGGATATTAGGAATTTGTCTGATACATTTTCTAAAAGCATTTTAAACAGAATATATAATTTCAAATATTGCTGCCAGTTATACCTTAATGATGGAGAAAATGAAACAGCAATAGGTGAAATGACTTCTTTATATAATCCAGAGGTTCTCCATGTATTTTGTGTCCAGGTCCCCTTTGGAAGTCTACTAGAATCTATGGACCCCCCTCTCATAATAATGTTTTTAAATGAATGAAATAAAATGATAGGATCATAAAGGAAACCAATTATATTGAGTTAAAGTTATAAAGGACTTTTTTTAAAAACCAAGTTCAGGGACCCTAATTTAAAAATTTGCATTTTGGTCATGGAAAGGAAAAGAATTGATATTAGAACCTCTCCTTTGGCCCAATGGTCCATTCCAGCTTTCTTTTCTCATGTCTACTTTTTTCTTCTTCATTTTTCTATTTTCCTTCATTTCCATATCTGAGCATTATCTATTTATGCTTGCCAATGAATGTAAGTTAAACTTTTCTTGCCTTAATGGGAAGTTCTTCCAGATGATATGGCAAAAAAAAAAATCATGAAACACCTGTGTGTGCTCAACCCCAATAGAGCATCAGTAGTAGAGAGAGCATTATATGAGAGAGGAGGTAGAAAGCTGGGAGGGAAGCGATGTGGTGTCCCAGCTGTTAGAATTTTCAAAACTTTTATAGCAAAGGTACTGCCTTCTTAAATTTTTAGAAGCTTATTTGAAATAAAGAAGACTTCTGCTTTAGGAAGGATTGAGATATTGGATCCCTCTGAGAATAGTTGCTAATAATATGTTTCGGTTCCTTCCAAGGAGAAACCCCAGGAGGGGTAAGAGGAAAAGCTGCTAAGCACTCCAGACCCTTGTCAGAAGCCAATGACTCTAATCCCTTATATGAAATTGGAATCAATAGACGTCCAAAATATTAGTTGAAACTCTCCAGATTCAAAAAAGACTTTGAATGCTTAAATTGTTTATTAGCTCATTCTTCAAGGATTTGGTCACATGAAGGCACTTTGCAAATTGTTAAATGGTATCCATGTCAGATTTTACTTAATATTATCATCACTATTGCTATTGTTATTATTGGGACTCAGTTCTGCCTTAATTCAGGAGTTCTTAATTTTTGTGTCCCTTTGGCCTCTGGTGAAACTTGAGGACCCCTTATCAGAATAATACATTCTGAGCAAGTAGGTGGCTCAGTGGATTGAGAGCCAGGCCTAGAGATAGGAAGTTCTGGGTTCAAATATGACCTCAGATACTTTCTAGCTGTGTGACTCTCATTTTCTAGACTTTACTGCTCTTCTGCCTTGGAACCAATACACAGTATTGATTCTAAGGCCAAAAGAAAAGGTTTAAAAAAATAACCCTTTCAAATGCATAAAATAAAATATTTATAAACCAATTATGTTGAAATAAAGATGTAATTATTCCCAGCTAAGTTCGCAAACAACTGAAACCTAAACATAAATCCCTTTGGGATTAGGGGTTCCATGGACTCCTAGTTATGAACCTCTGCTTTAGTAGAATTTTTTTCATGAGTTCTTGTAGCCAAAAAACTTAATTATCCTTTAGGCATGTAGCCTGGTTTGAAGTTTCTCCTAACTTAACTATATCCTGACTGAAAAATGATGGACTCAAGGTACAGAGTAAGGCATACATTTTCAAACACAGCCAGTGTGAGAATCTATTTTACTTTACTATGCATATTTATTATAAGGCTTTTGTATTTCTGTTTTTTTTCCCCCAATGACGGGATGGAAGGGGAAGGTGGATAGGGGAAGGAAGAAAGGGAGGGAGGAAAGAAGGAAGGCCAGTGTCACTAAAAAGAAGAGTATGTGTTGAGGAGTAGGTGTAAAAAGAATGCAAAAATAGAAGGGAACTAGTTTATGAAGGACTTTGAATGCCAAACAGAGGATTTTATATTTCATTCTGGAGATGATAGGGAGCCACTGGCTTTTGTTAAGTAAGGGAGTATCATGGTCAGATTTTAGGAAAATCACTTTGGTGAGAAACTGTGTGTAATAGAGATATTCAATTTCACATGCAGTCTTCTTTTTATATGCATATGCATATGCAAATGTCTGTTTTATTTGATGTTAAGTTCAGAATAAAAATAAATTATAAAAATTTAGCTGATCCTCACATGATAGATATGCACTGTTGGTCCATAGGAGAAGTTTTTTCAAGTTGGTGGAGGACTTGCTTAAATTTGGGCTCTTCAAGCAGAACATTCAAGAAGCCAGGGTCACCTCCACACTATGATGAGTCATCAAAGGAAGAATTAAGTGGAAGCCTGATAAAGGCATATGACTATCAGCCATTTTGCTGAGTCTCAGCACTTTATCTATGAATCACTCATTTTTTTCAGTTAGCTTTGCTATGATTAGTAAGTGCTAAAGGTGAAGAGATTAATGAGGAAAAAATACTTTTGACAGTCTCACTGAAAATGGTTTAAATTAAAGAAAGGCTCTATTTTGGAGGGGGAGTTGGCTAAGACTGAATGGTTAGTAATAGTGACACAGAGAAGGAAAAGCAGAAAAGAACATGAATAGAACAGTAAAATATACACCAAAAAGAGCAGCAAAAGTTAATTGCATATTAAATTAAAAATATGCTTTAAAACCTATGCATAATAGATAATTTTTATTATTTCTTATTTAATATATATATTTCTTATTTATTTATTAATAATTATAATAATACTTATCATTTAGTATATCTATTAAATAGATAAATAATTTATTTACAATCATCTTTTCCAGTTTTTCTTTGTCTATTGAAATGTTCATGTGTGCTAAGTTCATAATAAAAATAAAAAATGTAAAACAGGTTCAGTGGAATTGTACTGCCTATGAGAATTTGAGATGTTAAGTGTATGAACTCATGATGGTAATTGAAAGAATCTCAGTCAGTAGCTTTATTGGACAATGGGAAGAGATAACAGCAAATATCTTTAATTCTCATTGAAAAGAATTTTATGTTTCTCTCACTATGATGCCTACTCTAATTCCACTAGATTGTTCTGTAGTGAATGGAACATTGTGCTGGAAATTGGGAGAGATTGGCATTTTAGGTCTGCTTCTGCTACCAATTTTCTGTGTGACCTTGGATCAATCGTTTACTCTTTCGTTGGTCTCAATTTCCTCAGCTATAACATTAATAAATTTGATAATTGTGATAATGTTTTTAAATAAAATCACACAAGTCAACACATTTGACTTGTTACATGAGTTGTATCAAATCTAGACTCCTGGTTTCATAGAGTGTTCTATTCCATGATTTACGTCCACTCTTTTGATCTAATCATATTTCTCTTTACTTCCAGATACCCATATGCCTTCACACCAAACAAATTTCCTAATATGCCATAGTCATTATAGCCCCTGCAGCTCATGTTATCACTACCTTTCTTGGAATACGCTTCCCCTTATCCTCTGCTTAAGGTAAAGTTGCTCATCCCTCCTGGTCCAACTCAAGTTCCACTTCCTCTGTGAAGCCTCTTGTATTTCTTCTGGCCCAGATTCAGCCCATCTTAAATCTTCAGGTCCAGCAATATATAACTCTTGACTCTTGCTCCCCAATTGCTTTGGGTATAGTAGCTTTGTCTCCCTGGGAGTGGTAGCAAGATGTTGGGAAAAGGAGATAAGATTTAAAGTTAGAAGATCTAAATTTGAGTCTTTATTCTGCTGCATATTAGCTATGTGACCCTGGATAAGTGAGTTTTCTTTTCTTGGTGTCATTTCCTCATCTATAACATTAGGAGTTAAGTGATCGCAGGCAAGTCTCAGTAGATGAATCCTAATTGTCGAGTCAGGAGAATCTAAATTCAAATCCTATTTCATAAACTTAATGGCTATATGACTCAGAGGAAGTCACTTAATATCTCTCAAGTGTTGTTTCCTCATCTGAAAAATAAGAGGATTAAACTTGCTTCTAAGGTTCCAAATCTAAATTCCACAATCCTTAATCCTTTATATTATTTAAAGGACAGATAGATGATATAGTGAATAGAGAGCCAGAACTGGAGTCAGAAAGACAAGTTCAAAACTAGTCTCAGGCACTTATTAGAAATATGGACATGGGCAAATCACTTAAACCTGTTTACCTCAGTTTCTTCATTTGTAAAATGAGCTGGAGAAGGAAATGACAAGCCACTCTAGTATCTTTTCCAAGAAAATTCCAAATGGGATCATGAAGAATCAAACATGACTAAAATGAGTAAACAAGAACATATGTTACTCAACTACACAGTATGCTTGATGACTCTCTAAACCTATAAATTGAGAAAAGTGATGTGGAAATGTTTTCCTATCCCTCAAGTCTTTAAGCAAGGGCAGGATGATCATATGTAATATGTAATGAAAAAGAATTTCTGTTTCAAGTGTAACTTGAATTAGTTTCTGAGGTCACTTGTATCTCTGAAATTCAGATATTCTGTTAGTAGGCTGACATTTATTTCCTTTATGAAAATAAAAATTATACCTATAAATTTTAACACATCATACAAGCCCCAATGTATTTCCAGTTAATCCCCTCAATATACCACATCCACTCCCCGAACAGTCAAGTCAAATATTAGAGTGATTGTGATTGACAATAAAGGCAACCATATACTTCAGTAATTTTACATTTGTTACAACAAGAATGAGTAAATGTTTGATAATATAATATGAACATTGTTGAGCGTTTTAATCTAAATTTCCATCCTTTATCTTTTTTCTAATTTTTTCTTCACAAAACAATTGCAATTAATATTTTAATGCATTTAGATCTTTTCTTATTGATTTGATGTTTACTTCCTCTTGTGTCCTCTACAAAGCAAGGGGTTGGGGACAGCTAAGTGGCTCATTAGATTGAGAGCCAGGTCTAGAAATGGGAGGTCCTGGGTTCAAATCTATCCTCAGATATTTCCTAGCTGTGTGACCCTGGCAAGTCACTTACCTACCATTTCCTAGCCCTTACTGATGTTCTAAGACAGAAGGTAAGAGTTTTTTAATTTTTTAATTTAAAAGAAATACTAGATTACCAAGGAATGCACTGGATATATGACATGTGATTTCCTATATCGTGGACAAGAATGCCAAGACATGATGATGGCAAGTGTCAAAAGATAGAATCAGTAGAGCAAAACAGCACAACAATCATTTGAGAAAGACAGTGCAGGAATACTTAATCTTCTCGCATTCATTATTCACATAGCATTACAGAATAATGTAGTACAGAAGAGCAAGTAGTTCTTAAAAGTTCTTTGGTATTCTTCTCAGCAAAGTCACAGCCATTTTCTAACAGTGAAATGGGACATATGGAGCTGTACTGTGTCAGATGTCTCAGAAGGTTTGAGCAGAGAAATGCATCATCCAGCTCCTTCTTTTTGAATAGTGGATGCTATGTGTCCTACACAGCCATAGACTCACAGGAAGATCAACAATTCAAAAGCTTCTGCAGAATCTCTTTTGGTGGATATAAAAGTACATTTTTTACTGCATGTCATTTACATGGTTTCCCCCAGAGCAAAATGACTATCTTTTCCAGGAATCACAAGGAAGTGACAAACAGTCAGTAAAATCCTCTGGAGAGAGCCTGGGCTCTCAGCTCATTATCTTGGACCTGTCATTTGTCCTTCCATTCTCACATTTCAGTCTGACAGATGACACTGCTATGTGTCATCAAAGAATTATGAGACACTTGGTAGGGACAAAGGTGACTAGGTTTGTGCTAACCAGATAATTATGTCTGATTTATGTTTTTGGATTTCACCATTAATAGTTTTTTAATGTTCATGTTTCCTTGGGTTTCCATCCTATGCAGTTTCTTCTTAACTCTCAAATATAATAATTCATTCAAAGTTCATCTGAAATCTTGTTCTAGATGACCTGCTTGCCATTGTTTTAGTATCTCGGTGAAATAAGAGTCAAAATAATACCTACAAATAACATAGAGTATATTAATGTCTTATCTTAGTGTTAAGTTGGAGTCCCACAAAAGCCAAAAGAACTGTTTGAAAAACAAAATATTCATTGAAATTAATTTATTTTTGAACCACATCTGAATGGCAAGTTCATACCATATGAGAAATAAACTAATAAGCTAATTTTCCCCCACTTAATGGAATCCCCCCCTTTTTTTCTTTTTCTTTTTGCATCAGGGGATTATTTTATTAGCAAGATCAAAGAATTTAGAGCTGGAATGAGCCTATAATCAGTTAGTCCCACTGCCCAAGTTTGCCCAGAAGTAATTGAGGTTGACAATATACAAACACCACCAACTTTTCTGCCTATTCTTACCTCTTCCAGACACAAATTTCTACCATTGGGAGCACTTTAACAAAAGTATGGCTTCATGGGTAAATAAAAAAGACATTTACTAAGCATTGTATGCCAATAACCATGTGAAGATGGTCCTGTCCTAAACTAATTTACTTTCTAACAAGGGGAGATAATACATACATGAAGTGGTAGCCAGAGAGGGATATTTTGGTTTGGAAAATTATAGGGATAAGTAGAGATATTGGAGTTCTATGCCACCAAATGCTGGATGACAAGGAGATGATTTAGGAGTAAAGTATAGTATGACTGGAGCCAGGCCTAGATGTAATGGATAACTGAGGCAATCACTAATTAAGACCACGGAGGTGGGGGGAGAGGAGGGGGATGTAGGAAAGGAATTCCAGGGATGAAAGGGTTAAGTTCTCTGCAACATGATTTATGGTCTGAGCAACTTGAAGGTGAAGAAGACAAATTGGGGAATAAAGAGAAGGTTGACTAGAATTAGACTAGAGTAAGTTTATTATTTATTAATAAAGTTACTTATTAATGAATGATTCCTATTGGCCAGAACTAGTAAATCATGACTTTTAGTTTTCTCAAACAGATGTGATTTTTTTTTTCAAATCATTGTAAGCTTTACAAAGATAATGTGAAGTTGTTGTGCCAGGTCAAACCAGGAGCCATCTTACAAAATGTGAATTCTAGAGTAATAATTGCCTAGCATTTGATACTTCAAAGAGTGAAGTATGCCGATTCTTATCATCTTACTCCACATCTTACACAGGCCAATAAATGTGAGTTATTTAAGAACATAGCCCAGAGCTAGAAGCAACTGAGTTCTCGTGAATCTGACATGACTTGAAGAATATCTAGTTGTGACCTTAGACCAATTATTTAACCTCACTGCCCTCAAGCTTTCTCTCATCTGTCAAAAGAAGGCCCTCCCGGAGCTCCTTTGAAAATGAATTGGCTTTTGCAATGTTCCTAGAAAAATAATAATATTTTGAGTGATCATTAAATTGGAGCACTTGACCCAATAAGTGACCAATATACATGATTAAAAATGTTGTTCCTGTTATTGAAGGCTAAATAACATTTTTGAGCTACCATTTATTTTTATCTACATAACAAAACACATGTTTTTATATTTATTTATTATAACTATATAATAAATTGTAATAAATATATTTTTCTAAGAGAAACAAATTCTCACTTTTGAAAACAATGTTTTATTTTTATCTTCTCAATCACATCCTAATATTTCTTTTTTTTCTGAATCAACTTAATTTAATGTTAAGCTTACATATTTCTATAATGTTCCATATAACCTTCTATAATTCTTATATGAACTTAAATATTCTTATAATGTTCCACCTAGTCTTCTATTTCATTAATTTTCCCTTTAGAGTGATGTGGGAAAACTATTGTTGTTCATCTTGTCGTGATGGAGGCAGCATAGTGTGTTGGATCTAAAGTCAAAGGATAGAAATTCACATCTCAGTTCTGTTCTTTATTATTTATGGAATCTCGAGCAACCTCTTGATTTCTCTAGATCTCAGTTACCTCATCTGTAAAATTAGGGGGAAGAATTGACCCAACAATATTGCAGCTACATATATATCACTCTCAAAAAAAATCCAAGAAAGAAGAAAAAGAACTCATGTTTATAAAAATACACTTTTTGTTATAGTAAACAATTGAAGGAGTCAGCTAGATGGTTCAATGGATTGAGAGCCAGGCCCAGAGATTTGGAGGTCCTGTGTTCAAATCTGGCCTAAGACACTTCCTAGCT
The DNA here is from genome assembly GCF_016433145.1 of Gracilinanus agilis. NCBI lineage: Eukaryota > Metazoa > Chordata > Mammalia > Didelphimorphia > Didelphidae > Gracilinanus > Gracilinanus agilis. Next base: position 391,913,421 of record NC_058133.1, on the reverse strand, counting down.
GTGTGACCACAGGAAAGTCACTTAACCCCCATTGCCTAGTCCTTGCCATTCTTCTGCCCTAGAACCAATACACAATATGAATTCTAAGATGGAGGGTAAGGGTTTAAAAAAAAATTGGAAATCAAGGAGATATACATCAAGTGAGGAATGTCTGAACAAATCACAACATATGAATGTAATGAAAAATTATTGTACTCTAAGAAATTTTGAAAGAAATCGATTCAGAGAAAACTAGGTAGATTTATATGAATTAATGCAGAAACAAGTACGCGTAATCAAATGAACAATTTAAATAATAACTGTGACCTTGCAAAGAAAAATGATTTTGGAAGATTTAAGAACTTGGATCAATGCAATGACCTATTATAGAAGACCAGTGATGGAGCATGTAATTCACTAACTGACAGAGAAATGAGAATTTGAGGGGCAGATCGAGATATACATTTTTAGACATGGCCAATTTGTACATTTGCTTATCCTTATTTGTTACAAGGGATATGTTGTTTTCTTGTTTTTGTTTTTGTTTTTGAATTTGGGATGGAGAACTTAGGCAAGAAAGATGAGATAGGGACTTCCCCCTCCCCCCCCTCCCCCCGCAAAGAAGAAAGAGAAATGGATCACTATAACATTTAAAGCACAAAACTCTAGAGGTTCCAAAGGAGATGCAGACAAGCAGTATAACTTTGAAACTAACCTGTTGAATCTATTAACCTTTTTTTTTAAACACAACTTCTGTGTATTGGCTCCTTGGTGGAAGAGTAGTAAGGGTGGGTAATGGGGGTCAAGTGACTTGCCCAGGGTCACACAGCTGGGAAGTGTCTGAGGCCGGATTTGAACCTAGGACCTCCCCTCTCTAGGCCTGACTCTCAATCCACTGAGCTACCCAGCTGCCCCTTCTATTAACCTTTTTTTAATGGAAACTACATTATAGAGTTTGGTAGTTTGGGGTAAGTCTTCTTAATCTGTAGGGGAAAAAAACTCATATCTGCTGTTTTTCAAGTATAGTATAACAAAAAATTTATTTTTAAATTAAAAAAACAAGGCAGAATGAGGTGATTTCTAAAGTCCCTTGTAACTCTTTTTTTTTTATTTTTTTTATTTTAAACCCTTAACTTCTGTGTATTGGCTCCTTGGCGGAAGAGTGGTAAGGGTAGGCAATGGGGGTCAAGTGACTTGCCCAGGGTCACACAGCTGGGAAGTGTCTGAGATCAGATTTGAACCTAAGACCTCCCTTCTCTAGGCCTGACTCTCAATCCACTGAGCTACCCAGCTGCCCCCCACCTTGTACCTCTTAACACTCTATAATACCTATTCAACTGAGCTCCTTGAGAACAAGGATTGTCTTTCACTTTTTTTTCATCTCCAGCATGTAACACATGCCTGCCACATAGTAGGTACTTAATAAAAGGATTATTGACTAAAATTTCTGTGAATGAAGTGGTTATAGAATTATTTCACTTTGAGATTAATTCATGCAAACCTGAAGTTATTCGATGCCTTTGTCATGCTGCAAGGCTTAAAGAAAAAGTTTCTTGAATCTTATCCAAGGTCAACACTTACATTCCCATGGAAACAAAGTCACAAATGATAGATGATATTTGTATCTCACTTTAAAGATTGTAAGTGCTTTACACGTTTTGTCTTATTTGAACCTTGTAACGGTCCTATGAAGCTGTCACTCCAGGCATTGCTATCCTTATTGAACAGATGAGGAACCTAAGACTTAAATTATGTGACTGTGCCATGGTCATAGAACTAACGTAAATATCAGAGGTAGAATCTGAACTCAGGTTTTCCTAACCCCAAGTCTATCTATCCAACTTCACCTCATGAAAGAAAATAAAACAAACAAAAAATTCTCTTCAGTTGTATTGGCTTTACCACTTACTCTCTGTGTAAATTTATTTCAGGAAACATAATGGTGTGGAAACATAAGCTTGGAAAAATATCTATCTCTGTATTTATCTAACTGTATCTGTATTTATATATATATATATGTATGTATACCTATATCCATATATCTATCTATAGAAATATCTATATCTATTTATATCCATATCTATATCCATGGATATATCTATGTTCATATCCACATATCTATGCAAATATATATAGAAAAATCCATTTACATATATCTATAACCATATATCACATTTTAGCCAACTCTCATCTGCAGCTCTAAGAAGCTATACTATGCAGGTGGCCATATTCCAATAGAACTGTTTTAGCAGAAGAGCAAACCAGGTTGAGGGTTACCAATGGCGCACAAACCCATCTGTGCATTAGGGAGATGCCTACATCAAGTATGTGAAGACTTCCTGCACCAGAATGGGCAGATAAAAATTATTTGCCTGGCCAAGTCACTTACCTTTTATTTCCTATCCCTTACTGCTCTTCTGCCCTGGAACCAATATGCAGTATTGATTCTAAGATGGAAGAAAAGGATTTAAAATAAATAAATAGGGGACAGCTAGGTGACTCAGCCTAAAGGCAGGACTAGAAATGGGAGGTCCTGGGTTCAAATGTAACCTCAGGCACTTCCTAGCTCTGTGACCCTGGGCAAGTCACTTAACTGCCATGGCCTAGCCCTTACCACTCTTCTGCCTTGTAACCAATACACAATATTGATTCCAAGACAGAGGGTAAGAGTTATAAAATAAATAAATAAAATTTAAAGGATACTTATAGATATTAGGAGTGAACTTTATACATGAGTAGTTATAGTTTCATTCATGATGATTTTTATGAATGGCCATTTATGAATAACAGCATGAACTATAGTTTATTTCTTATTTCTCTTTGTCTATATCACTTGTTCTTTCTTGATAAACAAACCTCTTTGAGAAAAATTGTAAAAGCACTTGAAGCCAGTTATCTAGGCACCCAGCAACTCCAAGAGATAGAAGGAGAAGGACCTTTAGTTCTCCCTCAATAAGACACCTGTACATTGATGGATGCTTTAGCATCTTCAAGATAGGAATGGCTCCTGTTGTGCACTCTCTTTATGGTCCCTTTTAGCTCAAGGACTGTTAGCACTTCTCACCTTCCTGTGGATTTGAATGCCTCTGGTTAGGAACACATTCGTTTTCTAGAATAAAATGTCTAGGAACTCCCCAGTCACACACCAGTGTGAAAACTGAATCTCAAGATTTTATGGCTTACATATGGAAATGATTTCTGGCTTTAACAAGCTACAATGATTTCCTGCCTGCTCTAGACAGTCTGAAAAAGGCAAAATGAGGGAGAGAAGCAAACTGAAGAGGACCTAAGTTCAAAACCTGACTGGACTGTGCACGATGTTGGGCAAATCAATTCTCCTCTGTAGGCCTATTTCCTCACCTATAAAATGAAGATATCAAACTACATGATCTTTGTAGCTCACCAGCAAGCTTTAAGTCCTGTGATTCCATGGCATTCCTTCCATCATACCAGAAGTCATTAGTTTTTTCCTGGTTTCCTTCAAATTTTAGTTATGGTAGGGCAGGTAGGTGGCTCAGTGGATAGAGAGACAAGCCTGGAGTTGGGAAAATCTGGGTTCAAATCTGACCTCGGACAAGTCCTAGCTGTGTGACCCTGGGCAAGTCACATAATCCTCTTGCTGCTCATTTGCCTTAGAACCATTACAGAGTATTAATTCTAAGATGGAAGGCAAGGATTTGAAAAAAATGGCTTAAGCAACACCTTCTACATGAACCAGATTTCCTCACTTCTAATGCCTTCCCTGACAAAAAAAATACTTTGCATTCATTTTTATGTACTCTATATTTACCTACATAGGTACATATTGTCTCCTCTTTAAGGGGCATAGAGGTTAGAGAGCTGGAACATCTGGAAGACCTAAGTTCAGATCTTACCTCAGGAACTTAGCTATGTGCTTCTGGGGCAAGTCACAGCCTCTCTGCTTGCCTCAGTGCCCTTATCTGGAAAATAAGGGTAATAACATCAACTACATCCAGAACTCTTGTGAGGTTTAAATGAGATAGCATATGTAAAATTTTTCATAAGCTTTAAAGTACTATCTAAATGCTAGTTATTATTAATAAAGGGGAGAGAAGGACTTAGCCTGGTTCACAATAGGCATTTAATAAATGCTTTCTGATTGACTTACTTTTTCTTCTGCCTTTGTTGGTAGATTCCATTTACTTGTAACAACCCTTTTTAGACATTCCCTCCTATTACTCTTTTTTAAATCTCTGCATACTTAAATCCTAATTATTTAATTATATAATTAAGAATTATAAATTATTCAAGCCCAGTTCAAAGGCAACTTCTAAGAATTCTTTCTGGATCACTCCATGCATAAATGGCTTTTACCTCCTCTGAACTGAGGCAGCCAGGTGACACTAAGGAAAGAGCACTGGATCTGGAGTCAGGAAGACCTGAATAGCCTCAGCTACTACCTAAGAGACCCTGGGCTAGTCACTTCATCTCTGCCTGCCTCAGTTTCCCCAATTGTAAAACTGGGATAACAGCAGCACCTACCTTAAAGGTTTTTTGTGAGGATTAAATAAGATCATATTTGTAAAGCACACAGTATAGTAACTGGTAAATAGTAGAATGATATAAATATTTATTTCCTTCCCTTTTCAGCTCTACCAAGCACTTTAGAGTTACCTATGTAGATTTTATTTTTGGCAGGGTGTTAGGTTCCATGTAGATGTCTATTGAAGTATTATATAGCTAGTTACTTTCACAAAGATTTTCTTACTGGTCACTTATGTGGTAATAAATATGAAATAGTGATGATTAACCTTATTTGATAAGGATTAGGAGTTGGGGTGGGGAAACTGCATAATCTCAAACACTTCTTCTAGGCCAACGAAATAAATTTCTATACATTGTCATGGTATAGTTAAAAGGGCTCTGGCTTGGGAATCAGGGGATCTGGGTTCCCGTTACAGTTCAGCTACTAGCTTTGTTTCTATGGGTGTTACTTTCCTCATCTGTAAAATAAGGGTCCTTGACTGGGTGACCCCTTCCAGATCCCAAATTCTAAATTTATGTCGTGTTTTTCCTTTAAAAAGATTCAGAAAAGAGGAAAAGATGTAGACTCTACTGTTTCCTTAGCTTAATGGACTTTTCTAGCCTAAATAATGGCAGTAGCTAGGGCAATAAGAGAATTCTTGTAGAAGCACATATGGAAGATTCATTAGTGGGACTGCCCAAGAATAGAATCCATGGATAATGTTTCTAAACCCCCAATCTTCTACCTAGAAGCAGATTTTTATTTCCTAGGCAGTATGATCCTTAAATGTAGTCTTCTAATCAGAGAAAGGAGATTTCTTGAAAAGTGCCAGACTTCAGAATTATTTTGTGATTAATGCCATTGGACTGTCATGGCACTCCCTAAAATTCCTATAATCCTAGTTAATTCATTATGTTAAACAGAAAGCAGACTCATTATCTTTAGAAAGATAAAATTAAATGAAAGTTTATCTGGAAAGGTCTTAGTAAAGAAAAGGGGAAATCTTACATTTGATTAATAGAATAGTTTAATTTTTCAAAGATTAGTTTCACTCATTAGATTAGCTAATTGGAATGTACTTTCCATTATATTTCATGCTACCTGAGGGTAAGGACTATATATGGCATTTTTTATCTTTGAATCTCCAAATCCTAGAAAAATGAGCTCTCATATTTGGAATGATTATATGAATAAAATCATGAAACTTCATAAATGGAAAGAATGTTAAAAGATGATCTAGTACAAGGCTATCATTTTACAAGTGAAGAAATTATTTTATCACCACAGAAAGCTTATCCTTCAGAAAATGAGACATAGGTTAAGTAAATTCCAGGTATTAGGGGAAACATGTTAGTTAATCTTTCAGAGGCTCAGTTTCTTCATTTGAAAATAAAGATAAGTTTTAACCTAGGCAATTCCTAAGATCTCTTACAACTCTAAGTCCTATGAATTACAAAGGAAATGTTGGCAGCAACAAATTCTAATTGACCTGAAGGATGTGAGGCAATTGAGGCAAGAATGCAATGGGCAGTCTGTGGGGTGAGGTGCCCCAGTAGGAGGCCTGAGCAATGAAAAGAGAAGCATGAGGGTTCTGAGTCAGGGAGGTCAGACTCCAGGCAAATAAGGAGAAGAGGAGAAGTTGAAACAGAGAGAGGAATATTGGGGAAGTGTGGATCCAAAATAAATTATTTCTTTCACAATCTTAAATAGAGACCGTCCTCTGGATCTCATAAGTTAAAAAAAAATGTAATTTATCAGGAAAAACGGGTAAATTATTAAGGCCTTGGATCCAGTAATTATTTACCCCCTCCCTTACAATGAGAAATTATGTTGAACATAAAAGGTTTTGAGTGGGACAAGAAGTACTATGAAAATAACTTTCCTGGGAGTATCTTAATACAGAAATTTAATATCTTTATTTTGTCTGTTCATGTGCAATAATATGAAATCTACTGAATTGTTCATTTAAAACTCATTCTAGTATTTTATTTATTCAGAATGCTACTAGATAAAGAATTCAGATATGGTGCCTTAAGATCTATGTTCCTAGAGAAATAAAATAAAATTTGAATTTTAGAATCTTGTCAACTGAAAGTTCTCTTTCCCTCACTATATTTCTTATAGCAATCAATAAATAATTGTTCAGCTCCTACTTTTTTCCAGGCACTGTATGGAGTTGTGGGGAGATGAAAAGAGGCAAAAGACAGACCCTGCTTTCAAGGTGCTTATAATCTAATGGAAGAGACAACATGCAAACAAATACATACATAGCAAGCTATACACAAAATAAATAGGAAATAATTAGCAGAGGAAACACGCTGGGATTGAGAGGTTGTAAAAGGCTTCCTGTAGAAGGTAGGGTTTTAATTGAGAATTAAAGGAAGCCAGAGATGTCAGTAGTTGAATAGAGGAGAGAAAGCATTCTAGGTATGGGTGACAGAGAGAATGCCCAGAGCCAAGAGATGGAGCATCTTGTTTATGGAACAGCCAGGAAGCCAGTGTCACTAGATGGAAGAATATATATTGAGGAATAAGATGTAAGAAGATCAGAAAGGTACGAAGTGGCTAGGTTATAATGAGCTTTGAATGCCAAATAGAGCACTTTGTATGTGATACTGGAGGTTATTAGAAGCTACTGGGCTTTGAATAAGGAAGCAACATGATTGGGATTAAACTTTAGTAAAGTCACTTGAGGCAGGCAGACTCACCAGCAGGCTGTTGGGAGGTGATAAAAGATCTGTACCAAAGTGGTACCAGAGTCAGATGGGAGAAGAGGAAGTACACAAGAGATAGTAGAAAGGTGAAATTGACAGGTCTTGGCAATAGCCCGGATAATGGGGAGAGGGAAGTTGAAAGACAATAAAGAATCTAGAGTCTAGTTTGAAAGTCTGAAGAGCTGGGAAGGTGTTGCCCCCTATAGTAGTAGGGAAGCTGGAGAGGAAAGTTTAAATGGAAAGATAATGAGTTCCATTTTAGACATTATGAGTTTAGGATGTTTACTGTATGTCTAGTTTGAGATGTCTGAAAGGAAGTTGGAGATGCAAGATTGAGGGTCAGCAGAGAAACTAGGGAAGAGAGAACTGAGAATTATAAGAATAGGATACTTTTCTGGACCTCTCCCTCCCACAAACATATATGCCCTAATGTCATTCTACATTGTATCTTACTTGTATGTATCTTATCTCTTTATTAAACTATAAGCTTCTTGAGGACATGATCTGTTTGTTTTTCAAATCTTGGTATATTTGGTATTAGGCATACTACCTTGCTTTATGTAGAGTAGGTTCTTAGGAAATATTTATTGAATTGATTTGAACTAAATTAATCCCATATTCCAAAAAGAGATCTTTATTTCAGAAATAACCTTAAGGATACAAGTGATATTTTCATTACTCTTAGTGATTGAAGGCAAGAATATCATAACGAAAAGAGAGGATATGGTAAATGAATGACCAAATAAGAAAACAATATCAAAGAATAGGGTCTTAATTTCCAGAATGGGGTTTCAGATGGAGTACACTCAGTATGAATAAGGAATAATATATTTGCCAGGACACTTAAAGCACTGATCAAGAGAGCTTTAACTTGAAAATGGATAGAGGGAGAAAATTGCCTACACCCAAGTACAGCAGAAGTAGGTATAACATAGAAAGAATAATATCAAGAAGGACAAGAATTCATGGGAGGCGATACTCAGGAAGATGAACAAGCATAGTCATGGATTGAAATTTCTACATAAAGTGGAACAGAATACAAAAGGTAACAAAATACTACTGATATCTTAATGTGTGGAAGTGGGTTTGACCATGTAGATGTTACTAAGAACTTGATGTAATGTGATTCATGACAAGAATATGGCCATGGAAGGGTATTTAAATGAGTCAGATCAGATTAGGGACAAAAGAGTAGTTTTTTTTCTCAAGAAGATCTAGCCATTCCTCTGAAGAAAGGGAAAATGTAGTGGACTGCATTTGGAGAAGGATCTAAGAAGGAACAGAAGCTCCACTGTAGTGAGTATTAAAAAAGACTTAATATTCAAAAGTTTTTAAAATACTCAACCAGAATGTGAAAAAAGATGAGTTCCAAAAGCAGATTAACAAATTGGCAAAGTGATAAAATTAAAATAATATTAAATAAAAATAAAATTAAAATAATGATGGCAGATTATCCTATCTATCAGGTTGAAGTGAGATCAAACTTTTTCTTGTCCCCAGAAATTACAGGAAGGCAAATTTAGATTGAATGTAAGAAAGAATATCCTAATAATTAGAGCAATCCGAACATGGAATTGGCTTACTTTGGGAAGAAATAGTCAGTATAGACTGAGATTCTTATTGAAGTACAAGCTGGACAAGATGACCTCTGAGTTCTCTTCTAATTGTCATCTCTGCTAAAAACAGAACAACTGAAAAATAATTGCAAAAAAAATTATCCTTCAAAAGACAAAGGAAAATACAGGCAGGAGGTGGGAGAAATGTTATTCCTGTCTATATTCACCTACATGATCTTCCTGATTAGCAGAAGAAATGATTTAGTTAGATTTCATGATAGATAGGAAAGTAAAAGCCAAGGTTTCTCTGATGTTCATTCTAAACTTCAATAGGACAGATTATGAAGAGGTTGGGTCATGAGTTTCTTCCAATCTTATGATTTATGAGGGACATAGGTTCAGGAGAAATGGATACATGGATATCCTTGAGATTTAAATTGAGATGACAGAAACATAGAAGATTCTATCAAGAAAGGGGGGAAAGGGTGGGTGGTAGAGTATTTTAAAAGTCCAAATAAAAAATTTTTTAAAAGCCACCAAAAAAAAGAATAAAAATATATAAAAGGAAATTTAATTTAATCCAAGTGAGGAGATGCTAATAGAATGTTGAGCAACTTCAATCAGTTCAAGATAGAAAGCCCAGATTAATTTAGGATAATAGTACTAACCTAACTTCTAAGAATTCAAATACTTTCAGTGATTTCTTGAAACATTTTTTTAATTATAGGAAATAAGAGAGATGTATTAGAACTAAAGGCAGATTCTTTTGTTCCAATTTTCAAAAGGGAAAAGAAGATGGATTCTTCAAATTAAAAGCCTGACTGACTTTAATTTAAAAATTTTGCTCAGAACACATTTAAGGGAGGGATATGAGCACTTAAAAAAAGAAGCAGGGATAACTATTAGAATTATCATAAGGTCGAGTAAGTGGTCTTGGGAACTGATGTTGTTGTCCATCACTAGAAGACTTGAAGAGAAAGGTAGATAATCATTAATTAGGGATGTTATAGAGAGAATTTCTGCTCAGTTACGTTAGGATGGATAACTTATGGAGCCTATTCCAACTTTGATATTATTTAAAGAAAACATTTCTTTCAAAGCAAGGATATTCTTGTCAAATATTAATTTTATTAAGCTTATTTTCCCCTTATAGAGAGAAAAAAGTAGCAAAGGTCTAAGAATACATATAGAAAAATATGAGTAAGAAGGATGTTTTTAGGTGACAGCTGAGTGGCTCAGTGAATTGAGAGGCAGATCTAGAGATGGGAGATCCTAGATAAAAATCTGGTTTCAGACACTTCCTAGTTCTTTGATCCTGATCAAATCATTACTCCCCAATGCCTAGCCCTCACCACTCCTCTGCTTTGGAACCAATACTAAGTATTGATTCTAAGATGGAAGATAAATTTTTTATTATAAAAAGAAGGATGTTTTCAAAATATGTGCATATTCAGATATTTTGGATTCCTTTTGGTTTTCTATAGATTCTTGTCCTTCTCAAATTTGCTAATTTCTTCCAAGCACCTTTATCCACTGAAAACATAGAAATAAATAACACTCAATATAAAAATAGAAAGTAGAGTCAAAAATGCATTGACTTGCTCCAAAACACATAATATCCTTCAAGGTGAAACACACATAATATCCATCTAACAACTAATGATTAGAGTAAAAGTTGTTTCTTTTTCCTAGATATGAATCCATTATACTCATCTCTAGTGGCAAATGGTTATTATTATGTTATAATTATATTTTATATTGACTTCATATTTCAACCCAAACTGCTGAAGAATAGAAAAAAAAATAATTATAGCAAACAATTCTATGAAAAGCACGCCTAGCAAAATGACTGGGAGAACAACTCTGGTTTTGTGAGTGTATTTAGATAGATACATATGTATATATGAAGGGGAAGGACAGATCTGGGATTTCATAGGTGTGGAGATCTTCCAAGATGAAATTACTTGCATTGGTGCAGCTCAGCAATTCAGCAGTAACAGCAGTCTTGGGAAGTTGCCTATAATGCAAGAGGTTAGATGATTGGCCTAGGGTTCACACAGTCATCCAGTCAGTAAGCATCTATTAAGCTTCCACTGTGTATCTGGCATTTTGCTAAGTTCTTGGGATACAAACAAAGGTAAAAGACAGCTCCTGCTTGCAAGAAGCTCACAGTCTAATGGGGGGTACAACATGCAAACAACTATACCTATAAGCTATGTATGGAACAAATTAAAAATCTTCAACAGAGGAAAGTTACCAGAATTAAAGGGGAATCAGAAAAGCTTCCTTTACAAGAGAGGATTTGAACTGGGACAAGAGGTAGCCAGGAAGCAAAGATCATGAGGGAAAGCAATTCATGCATAAGGAATGACCAATAAAAATGCCCACTCAGGAGACAGAGCGTATTGTTCAAGGGACAGTAAGCCAGTATATATCAGACAAAATCTGAATTTCAGTCTTACTTACGCCAAGATGAGTCCTCTATCAGTCAGATACTACAACTCCCCCAAAATGTGTGTGTGTGTGTACAGGGTCTCTCTCACAGACACACATTCATATATATCACTGTTTAATGATGCATATATTCTGTTGAAGGTGTATATACGCAATTCAATGTATAAACACATCTATACATAATCAATATGTGAAAAAATATTTCGTCAATTTTCAGAATTTCATATAGATGAATAACTGAAATTATTTTAAGAATCACAAGTAGATAAAGGCAAAGGAAAAGACTCATATTTATAGCAACACTAATAATATTTAATACATAAGTTATATTTATCATATATATTTTTATAGCAAACCATTTTTAAATGATTGCCATGCCCATTATCAGGAATTATATAGATTAATTTGTGTAGATAAATAGAGAGATATAGACATGTGTGTGTACACATATGAAATTTGTTACATACATACTATATTCAATTATATACACACATGAGGTGTCTGACTTCAGATAAGATGGTTAAAAGTTTGAATGTCTTCATGGTTGTTTATCACCATGGTGATAAAGGGACTAGAGATCATGCTTATGGATAGAGTGTTAGACTTGAAGTTGAGAACAGAGTTTTAATTCCTCCTCCAGCGACTGATCAGATTTTCAGGGTATTAGAGTAAGTAGAGGAAGGAACGAATGAACAAACGAACAAACGAATGAAGTACTTCATTCATTCTCAAGGAGTTTACAATCTAATGGAGGAAGACAAAACACAAAAAAGAAAGCTAAAAGGGAAATAAAATTGGTGAAGGTATCTGATGAAATAGAGAGGTGGGGCATGGTGTGGAAATCAGTCAAGATGTCCCAAAACACTGCACAGCCAGATGAAAAATTAGAAGATATTTTGCCCTGAGATCCTCCTTAACTGGATGTTTGAGTTCATGGCTCCACCCTTCATAAGGGCAGAGAGTAGTAATGAGATTGAGTACCAAGGCTAAGGCTAGTGAGATCTTGCAGAAAGATGAGGTATCCCAGTAATGAGCTTCCTGGGGCTTAGTGAAGAAGCCAGTCAGAGAAGTTCCAAAGTAGTACAGCCAGGTGAGAAATTATATGTCATTATTTCCTATTATGTATCTGCCATAAAACAAGACAGACCTTTCCTCTGCTTGCTGAGAGTATTTTGTGCTCCTTGAGCTGTTCTCATTATTCTAGTGCCAGATTCAAGTTAAGCTGCCATTGCATAAGGATAAAAAGATTTCTTGTCTGAAGATTCTGCCCCTAATGTGATGCGGATAAGGAAACTGAGACTCAGAGAAGACAGATGAATTGCTAACTATCACATTTGTAATAAATGACAGTTAAGATTCAAACCTAGGTCTTTTGACATATCCAGTATTCTTTCCATAGTACTGTTCTCTATACATAGTAACATTGTGTTGAGGAAGGGAAAATGTTTACTATTATCCCACATTCCTTTGAAATAAGAAAGACCCAAGAAAACAGAAAGTCAAAGGTATGGTAGGAATAGCATCTATGAAATGGAATTATAGCCTAAATTCAGGAACAGCAAATAAAAAACCAATTGTAATGATCTTCTAGTTTAAAACTTACTAGTATCATTCAAATCTTCCTGGCCACACCACAGAGCCACTCATCTTGTGTGTATCTCTAGTGGGCCCTTGAGGGCTCATTAGCTGCCATTGGTCTTTGAAGGACTCCTAAACAAGGCTTCCCTGTGGAATTCAAAAGAAAGCTAGACTAATGTTCTTGCTGACTTCTGAAAATAGTCCTTTGGTCCTTCAATGGCATTTACTTAGTGTTCACTGACTAGAAACTGCTGATCTAAATTGTCTGTGACTAGTTTCTGTGAGAATGCAACTATTTTCCCAAATTCCAATTCAGGAATTATATTTTCTGCTCTTGAAAATCTTTCTGATTCTCAATCTGCCAGTGTAGCTTTCACTTTCTCCTATGAACTTTTGTATATTGTGACTGCATTACATTTTATGTTAGGTTTACAACTTGACCACCACCAGAGGTATTGGAACTTGAGTCCCAAACACTATGGCTGATGACATTTTGGATGGCATTCCCAATTCCATAATGGCAGCACCGTATGGTGGATGGGGCATTCTACTTGAATTGAGAAATATTTGGGTTCAAACCCAGCCTCAGACACTACCTTGTGGCCCTAGAAAAGTTGCTTAATATTTCTGAGCTCTGGTCCCCTCATCTATAAAATAAGAGGGTTGGAATTGATGACCTCTAAGGATTCTTTCAGGTTCAGATCTATGATCCTTTGATCCCTATTGAACAAATCTTCCTGATTTGGACACTTTAATATGTTATAATTGAGCATCCTGATTTTGGATCTTAGGGTCATGGATTTAGAACTGAAAAAGTTTTTTAGCAATCAACCCTCTTATTTTATAAATGAAGAAACTAAAACCCAGAGAGGAGTGATTTTCCTAGTTTCATATGAGTAATGAATAGTAAATCTAAAATTTGGACACATATCCTCTGACTACAAATCCCATACCATGTCATCTTGGTGCATGATGCCTACTCTTTAGTTATTCCTTTGTCACATTTGGGCTGAATATTCCTCATTTGAAAAGAACTCCAAGAATGATATAGCCCCTCACAAGATCTGAAGTTTTGTCTGAATCTTTGAAATTTGGGCTAATCAGTAATCACTGAGCTGCTTCTTCAATCAATAATTTGTGTACACAGGAAAGGCTATGTATGTCAGTGGTGAATCAGATTAAAAACAATAGCATGTTATTGTCATAATTCTACCTGAAGTATTAAAGTGTTGTTGTTTGGGGAGAGAGTAGGGAGGGAGGGTAGCTTCCTCATAAAAATCAATTTCTTTAAGACTCTGCCATCTCTTGACCTTGTTAAAGAAAAAAAAAGTCAGTCACCATCAGTCAGCAAAAATTTAAGTGCCTACTATGTGCCAGATATTGTGCTGAACAATGGGAATACAAGGAAATGCAAAAGATCATCCCTGACCTTAAAGGCCTTACAATTAATGTACAAAGAGCTACATATGGGATAAATTGGAGATAATCTCAGAGGAAAGACACAAGCATTAAGAATGATCAGTAAATACTTTTTTATTGAAAACAGGACTTTATCTAGCACTTGAAAGAACTGTGAAATATAAAACATTTTTAAAATATTTTTGCAATTGTATGTAAAAACAATTTTTTACATTTATTTTTAAATTTTTTGAATTCCAAATTCCTTTCCTCCCTCCTAGCCCTCCCCTCTCCCTTAGCAATATGTGATAGTGAAGTCATACAGAACATATTTCCAGAAATATATACCATTTCACAGAATTAGAAGACTTAGAAATTGAAAGGGACTTCAGAGGACATATAATCTGAATTTGTTCTTCTATATAGTGCTCCTATAGCATCTGCTCCAGGTAGTCATCTAGTCTTTGCTTTCAGACTACCCGTGGTGGGAAACCCATTACTTCCTGGCACAGCTATATCTTCTTTCAAACAGCTGGAACCATTAAGAAGTTTTTCCCTTACATTGAGCTGAAACTTATTTCTGCAAATTCCAGATGTTGTTCCTAATCCTGCCATCTGGGCCCAAACAGAATAGTCCATTCCTTTTGGAATTTGAGGCATTTGGCTTCTAAGGGTTTAGCTCTTTCAAGGGCAGTTTTCAGTAGACAGTACTCTATTGATATGTGAACTATTGGTTTTATTTTTTAAACAATCTTATGATTCTGCAACTTAACTTCAATTCTGCCTCTATTTCTACAATTTATCTTTAGTATTTTTCTATTCTTATGTGTGATCTGTCTGCCTCAAGAATGAGGTGTTTAGGGGGCAGCTGGGTAGCTCAGTGGATTTAGTCAGGCCTAGAGATGGGAGGTCCTAGGTTCAAATCTGGCCTCAGACACTACCCAGCTGTGTGACCCTGGGCAAGTCACTTGACCCCCATTGCCCATCCTTACCACTCTTCCACCTAGGAGCAAATACACAGAATTAATTAAGGGTTTAAAAAAAAACAAGAATGAGGTCTTTAGCAATTATTTCATGGTTCACTCTGCTAGAATTAATAGATAGGACTTGTTTCTAATGCTTCATTATTATGTGAAAAATGAGTAGATTTGGACTACCTTTAACATAGACATATTCTATCTAGTCACAACATTCTCAAACTTTTCATTTCACTATACCTATTACTCAACATTGTGCTGGAACCCTTCAGGAAAGTTGGAAGACCAAAACAGACCTGGCGAAGATCTGCCGAAAATGAAACAAAAACAGTCGGAATGACATGGGCCCAGCTGGGGGAAGTTGCCCAGAACAGAGTCCGCTAGCGTGAGATGGTTGTGGCCCTGTGCTCCTAAGGAGTCAACAGGAATAATAATAATAATAATAATTATTATTATTATTATTATTATTATTACTCAACATATGACCAAACTATCTGTTCTTGAGAGCAGGGACTATAGCATTAAAAAAACAAAACAAAAAAGAAACAAACAACTTAATGTCCTTAGAGCCTTATTTTTATAAGCTGTTACATATCAGAAAAACATAAAACACAAAGGTCTTGAAAGGTCTAAATAATTAAACATCACATAGAGAACAATGGAAAGTTTGTGGCGGATATAAGCAAGCCATAACATATAACCAATGAGGAATTTCAAAGAACAGGAATGAAGAATGAAGAATCAAAGAAATATAGACAAAGAGGATGATAAGAGTGAGGGATGGCAATTGGAGAGTTTGAGTGCTCAACTAGAATCCTTATGATGTCAAGAAAAGACAAGGAAGTCTTCTACCAAGTCGGTTGAACCCTCTGTGGTGAGTTTATAGAAGAATAAGAACCCTCTAGGAAGGACAGGCATGGATAGGTAACAATCTGTTTCACTGGAAGGAATAGATAAATAGATGAGATCACAGAACCGTTTGAAGAATATCTTTAAAGACTAGTAAAGGTAGGAATTTTTTGTACTTAGAGTAGGTAGTAAGAAGTACACCCTCATTTGGAGGGGAGACAGGAAATTGTCTTTTGGAAAGAAAAGACACTAGGAAACCAACCAAGTCTGTTGTTATGGAGGTCATGACATGAGGAGAGGGACTGAGGTAGGCACTAGGGTAGGATGGGAGGAGAAGCCATTGTATAGTTTCCTATTTTTAACTAATGATTCTTGCTTACTGGGTTCTAAGCTCTAATATTTCTCCATTATAAAGATTTTAAGTCTTCCAGGAACCATCTAAATTAGTCATCCTGGGACCTAAGCACAGGATCATTCATCATAGGCTCCCCAAAATAGTGCCTTGCATATAGTAAATATTTAATAAATGTATTTAGTTGAATTTTACTCCAATTTTGTTATGAGAAAGCAATTAGGCTTAACTATCCTCTGCATTTGCAAATTAGAAGAAAAAGGAAGCATGGAGGGAATTAGAAAACAAAATTCCAAATTGAAGAAAGCAGTTTTGTGATTGTCTCCCCTCATTACCATTACCAGTCTTCTTTTCTCTAGATTATTTCTATTTTTTTCATTTTTTTTGTCATTCTAACAAATATATCTATTATCTATAAACCCAGGACCCAGATTGAGATTATTTATGGATGTCTATGTTCATCTGACAAACAGAATCCTTTGTAAAAATTCTTTTACAACAGGGCCTGACAAATTAAACACCAAAAACATCAGGGAGTAGCAATGAAACCCCAATCTGGAGTGTAATCATCATCCGTTTCATTTACTGCTTCAATTTAATTAGCTCACTGTATTCAGTGTGAACAATGAAGCCTTCATTCAGTCTTTATAATTGTTATCTAAATGGATTTTTCTAACAATTGTCCTTAAGATCATGAGATTACTTCAAGACCCTCTGCCATTTAATTTACTTAATGGAGGAAATGCCAGACTGAGGTGATTTATGCTTAGTATGCCAAGCAAGAGAGTAAAGGGCAGACAGTAGAAAAAAAAAGAGCATTTGATTATTATCAGGTGAGCCCTTATGAATAAAGTCAGTGATATCAGTTGAAGTAAATTCCCTGCTTATAAGAGGAAAATTCTTACAGACAATGGGATAATGCATTTATGTAAACCAAATAACTCATGTCAGCCAAACATTATAAAAATTCACAAGATGACCAATTGCAGAAAGAGATAGATATGAAACACCTTGAAAGAAGGCCAAACATTGTCCATTTCTTCAATCGACAAAGCAGGCAGGTTCTGTGAATTTTCTCTTAAAAAAAAATCTCAACTTTTTTTTTTTTTAACCATTACCTTTCAACTTAGAATCAATACTATGTATTGGTTCTAAGGCAAAAGATTAGTAAAAGGTAGGCAGTGGGTTACACAGCAAGGAAGTGTCTGAGGTCAAATTTGAATCCAGGATCCCATACTCACACCCACTCAATCTCCAGGCCTGGCTCTCTATTCACTGAGGCACTTAGCTGCTCTCTCACTTAACTTTTAAAGGCTTCTAAAAGTAAGACTTCTAAAAGTCCAAGGAATCACACAATATGAGTATGTAGGTCTAGAATATGTATATAGAGACTGTTATAAGCAGTCTCATTCACTCTTTCACCAATGCAAACAATTTCCTGAATACTATTACAGTTTCTATATTATTGCTAATAATAATTACAGGAAAAATAATATTATCGTATGTTAATATAACAATGTTTCATGACTTAAACAAGTATTAGATATAGTCTTCCATTTGATCCAAGCAATGCCCTTATTATCAACATTATTGTAATTTTCAATATTATTATTATCCCTATATTACAGATAAGGAAACAGAGTTATAAAATCTAAATATATAACTTCCTCAAGGGTAAATAGATAGCAAAATTTTGAGAGAGTATTCCAAACCCACATTATCCTTACTCATAGTTCAGAATTCCCTCCAGTATATCAGGACACATCCATCTTGTTCCTGAACAAAATATATTCAAATCATGTCACCCAGCAAAGGGATCAGCATTAAAATTTTATCTTTCCCCGAGAAATATAGTAATTCATATAGGTCTAAGAATAAACAATAAAATATCTGATTACTCCTATTATCATTGAGTGATGTGACCTTTGCCAAAATCTCATGCATTTCAGGTGTCAAGGGCCTTAGGAAGAGCCTGTACTCTCTCTTATGTTTCCCGAAATACATTTTCAAGTTGCCTTTGTTCCAGAACTGGTCTTAGCTTTCACAAGAGGAATTCACATCTTGATTTCAGAGAGACTAGAAAGAGGAGAGAAGTTCCTACTGGAGTGTGCCTATCATAAAGCTACTCGGTATATATCATTCATCATTGGATGAAGCCACATTCCCCAGGAATTAATATGACAACTAAAGTTACTGTTTCTGATTCTAGTTTTTTGGTTATTTTATTTCTTTGGAGAAAGGTTTACTTTTTGATAGATTGATTTGTTATCCCGTAAGCCTATGAGCCCCACAAAGTCAATCAAGAATGATTTTTTTTATGGTCATCTAGGTTGTTCAGCAGATAGAATACTCAGCTTAGAATCAAGAAGTTTCATCTTCAAGAATTCAAATCCAGTCTCAGCCACTTTCTAGTTTTGTGATCTTGGGTAAATCATTTAATTCTGTTTGCCTCAATTCCTCATCTGTAAAATGAGCTGGAGAAGGAAATGGCAAACCATTCCAGTATCTTTACCAAGAAAACCCCAAATGGGGTCATGAAAAGTGAGATTTGACTAAACCACAACAAGAAGAAGAATGGTGACTATGATAGAGAATCAACCCAAATATAAGCTGACGACCTACCAGGTATGTAAAACACTGTTAGGCCCTTTGGAGGGTAAAAGGAGGCCAGAGACACTTTCCTTGTCCTCAAGAAATCTATATGCTAGGTAGGGATTCAAGATAAATAGATATTGAAAAAGATAACTGGCAATCAAAGGCAATGTGAAATCCTATGAGTCCTAGTGCTTTTAATGATAATTTCACATAATTTGTGCTTGATGAATTTGGAGAGGTGAATAGGAAGGAAACCAAATTAATTTCAACTAAAGAAGAAAAAAAAGAAAGAGAAAAAGGGGGTAAGAGGTAGTTAATGCTCAAGATAAGTAGGGAGACAGTAGAAGAACCTTCTGATGAATTCAAGTTACTAGGCCCAGATGAACTACAACCTGAGAAACTGAAATGGATAGGATCAATGAGCATTAGTTGTTAGAGACCTCTGAAATCTAGTAGAGTATGAAAAAGTAAGACAGGATTAGAAAAGCACAAAAGTCTCAAATTTCAAAAAAAAAAAAAAGCACAACAAAATGGAATCTGCTAACTAGGTCTATGAGCCAAATTTTGATTACTGGTAAGATTCTTGATTATATTACTAAAAAGGGAGTAAATGAAGATCTAGAAAAGAGAGACATGATTATAAAGAGTCAGCATTCTTTCATCAAAAACAAGTCATTTCAGACTACCCTGATGTTTCCTTTTTTTTGTCCACAAAATTGCAAAACTAGTAGATCAAGAAATTAAATTATCTGTTCATATAGTTTATCTCTATTTTAACAGTGATTTAAACAAAATTTCTCTTGTTTTTCTCATGGATGAGATTGAGAAACATGTCCTGGATTGTTGTATGAATAGACAGATTCTAAATCAATCAAATGTCATTAATTGTTCTATATTAACATTTAGTGTTCTTTAGTAGGTGCTCCAACAATTTGTGTTTGGTCCTGTTTTCTTTCATTTTTTTAAACCTTTGCCTTCTGTCTTAGAATCAATACTGTATATTGGTTCCAAGGCAGAAAGGTGGTGAGAACTGTGCAAAGATTTGTCCTGGGTCATACAGCTAGGAAGTATCTAAGGCCAGATTTGACCCTAGGATCTCCTGTCTCTAGGTCTGACTCTCAATCCATTGAGTCATCTAACTGCTCTCTTTTTTCATTTTTTAAAAGCAATTACTTGGATAAAGACATAAATAGCATACTTATTAAATTTTCAGATCCCACAAAGCTGAAAGGGATGACTAACACAGTGGAAAGATTGAGGATCTCAAAAGATATTGACAGGTTACACATTTGGACTAAATCTAATAAAATGACCTTGAACAGAAATAAATGTAAAATTTTGAAGGTAGGAAGCAAAAAAAAAAATTCTCTTTCACAGGTACAAGCTGAGGAGGGTAGAGCTAGATATCAGTTCTTCTAAGAAAGACCTGAAGAGTTTTAATTAACTACAGTGAATTGTCCCCAAAAGGTACTACCATCCTCAAAGTGATCTAGCCTAGAAACCTAGATGTCATTCTTGAATCCTTCAATCAGTTCAACCAATGGTCTACTTTTGTAACTTCTCTTGAGTATTTCACCTTCTGTCACCTGACACTGCTGCTGGTGGAGTAAAAGTCAATATTTATCAAGTACCTCTTGGGTGCCAAGCACTGTGCAATGTTCTTGGGATACAAAGAAAAGGCATAAGGCAATCCTCACTCTCAAGAAATTCACAGTCTCTTATAGGGGGTGACAGCACATATAAAGAAGGCAAAAGGCACGGGGAAGGCAAAGAGAGGGTACCTAGTGCATCATGTATGATCGAGTCCTACATACTAGAAAATAGTTAGGTGAATGCCTTGGGTGCCCTATTCAAATGGTGCAGAATCTGGGAGAATCTTTCAGATGTTCATCCCCTCCAGTTAGAGAGAGGGAAGAGCACTAGGGGCAAAGAAGGTGAACTCCAGAATTGTTGTAGAGTAGTAGTAGGGTGAAAAAGAAAATCTATCTTAGACTGGTCAAGTTTGATATGTCTTATGGGATTATCCAAGTTCTAAATGTCCAATAGGCATCTGATGATAAAGGACTGAGCCACAACAAAAAAAAAAAAAAAAAAAAAAAGAAGGTCAGATATATAGAACACAGAGGCATGTGCACCCAAGTAATTAAATGCATGGGACCTGATGAAGTGAGAGAGAGAGAGAGAGAGAGAGAGAGAGAGAGAGAGAGAGAGAGAGAGAGAGAGTGTGTGTTAGTTAGTTAGTTACATACAGGGTGTGAAACATGGCTAATGATCTAGCAAAGGAAACAAAACAAGTAGCCTGATAAGAAGAACCCATAGAGAACAGTGTCATTTAAACCAAGAGAAAAGAGATTATTCAGAATAATATGACAAAAGTGCTGAATACTACAGAGGGGTCAAAATTAATGAGGACTGAGAAAAGACCATTGAATACAAAACTTTAAAAGTTATTACTAATTGGAGAAAACAGTTTCAGTCAAGTTGTGAGGTCAAAAACCAGACTGCAAGAGGTTGAGAAATGAAGAACAAAATAGGAAGTGGAGACAAGGAATATAGCCAGCTTCTTTGTCCCTAAAAGTCTGGGTAACAAAAGTAGAGATAAAGGACAATTTCAGGAGCTGATAGACTTAAGTGATAATTTTTTTAAGAATAAGGAAGAACTGGATATATTCAGATATCAAAAAAGGAGATAGTAGGTTGTCTAAAATTGAAAATTAGAAAGAAAACTTTCGTGATTACAAGATTAGAGGCAGAAGGTGAATGATTATGAAGGCTATTTGTTGGAAGAAGGATTCAGAGGTACAAGAAAAGGAGTTAGCCTTGGAAAAGTCAACAATTTCAGTCAAATCAACAAGTACTTATTCAGCATCTATTGTCTTATCAGGCATTATGCAAAGCAGTGGAAAGTGCTTAAAAGAAAGCTCAAACAAACAAACAAAAAACAGTGCCTGCTCTCAAGTAGCTCTCCATCTAATAGGAGAGGTGACAAGCAAACAAATATGTACAGCTGAGAGAGATACAAGATAAATTGGATATAATCTTAAAGGGAAGGCAGGGGGAAGAAAGGTGGCCACTTCTTGGTCAGAGACTAATAAAGGAGAAGAGAAATGGAACAAAAAAATAATGTCAAGGAGTTTTTAGATGTATATGAGGAAGCAGAGGAAGCTTATTTTTTTTCTTATTTTTCCCTCAGTAAAGTATAAACCAAACTGCTGTGAGAATAAAGAAAAGGATACCATGGGAGTTTTGAGAAAGAGAAAAAGCTTTGGGACAGCTTCTGTTCAGAATGTGAATGTAGAATAACTTAAAGAAGAAAAAGGATTGTTGTAGGAAAGTGAGGGCTCAATTGAGATTAATTAATATAAATTTGTAGAGTATCCACTTGAATGACTTCATAGCAGTATTCAGTTGGATGTGTATTTAGAATGGAGGATGTAGAAGGTAAGAGTAATCCAGGGTTACAATTTGGCAAGGTATAGGCCAACTGATTAACTATGGGGTCAAGATTGGGAAAGTTGATTGACTGAGTTATGAGAATCAAAGCAAGTGAAATAATTTGTACATAAAGTGTTTTGTTTGCATAATTGTCTTTATCTCTGCTACCAGACTAGACATTTTGACCAAAATTTGGCCTATTGAATTTGGTCAAACAACTAATCTGACTTTTTTGCTCACTGACCTAAGCAGTTGTCTGGGCATCATATAATCATGGAATTCTCCATAAAACAAAGGTACAAGATGCTTGGATAGGATGCTAACAGTCCAAAGTACTAAAAGGCTAGATGAATGAGGCTGTAAGATTTAAATCAATATCCAATAACTCCAAGCATTATATTTTATAAAGTTTATTAATAATTACTTGAAGTAGAAAGAAAATAAACTAAAAGAAATAGAAGTTCAAACCTAATTATTTAACAAAAAGTAAACCCACATGCATAGATTCCCCTGCCTAGCATAAAGCCCACTTTCCCAGCAGCCATCAGAAGAAAAGAGAGCGAGAGGCGGAGCTATGCAAAACTTATATCCTCCCAACATTAGCACATAACATGAGAGGGAACATGGGAAGCTGGGATTTAGAGTTCTGAGGAACAAGTCCTAATTACACAAGGCTACTATGCAAATACAGAAAAATATGGCTTAAATAGCAATACATAAAATAGGTTTATTAGTGAATAAGTAACTAAAGAAGGAACATTGTGCACTGAGCTAATTGATATTATCAGCTAAATCACTTTAAATTAAAAGTAATGCCAATTTACTCCTTTGTAATAGACTGAGTCACAAGTGGAAAAACCCTAAAAGTTGGGAAATTTCATTAATCAAATATGGCAATTTTCCATTCAGATGGATTGTTGAGGCCATATATCATACATGTTTGTGTTTTATAAGAAAACAAAAACTAGAACAAACCAGACTTTACAAAGAACTTGCCTTATTTCTTCAAATGTTTATTTGTTGTTCAATATATACTTGGGAAAGACAGCATCATGTTTTCCAGCAGAGAGTAGAAGCTCACAGACAGTATAAAGTCACAGATGGAATTTGGGGCTTGAAATTCCCTTGTTTACCATGGCATAAGGTGGATTCAGACCTGTTTGAAGAAGACCCTAAGAATAGAATGCTCATTGCCATTTGATGTTTTCAGTCAGTATCAAGGCCTCCATGTGCATAATGATTAGAATGCTGTGCTTGGAATCAGAAATACCTGGCTTGGCATATAGCTTCAGACTCTCACTAGCCAGATGACCCTGAGGAAGTCATTTGCCCTGTCAGCTATACTTTCTTCATCTATAAAATGAGGATAATGATAGCATTTCAATAAGGTCATTGTGATAATCAAATGAGAAATCTTTGTAAAGTGCTTTGCACATCTTAAAGCACTATTGTCGTTATTATAATATACAATAATTATATTATTATATTAACAATATATTATTATATTATATAATATTATCATATTAAAGTATTACTAATACTTCATCTTTTAAAGGAAGAGGTTGAAGTAGAGTCTCTGAGGATTCTTCCAACTTCAGATCTATAATTCCATGAATGATAACATGTGTATCAAATTGTCAAATGGGACAAAACTGGCAGGGAAGAATCTGAAAAAGACCTCAAAAGGCTAGAAAAAGGAGCTGAATCTAGTAAGATGAGACTCATTTTAAAAGAACAGAGGCAGTATAGCATAGCAGATAGAGATACAGCAGATAGTCTTAAAATAAAAAAAACATGGGTTCAGGGTATTGCCCATGGCAAACACCTTTAAGAGGTCAAAACCTACCAGTGCTTCAGACTGGTGGAGAATTGTCAAGAAGCCACAACCAAGTAAATGGAGTTTCCTCACCTGAGATTCCCTAGACTAATTGAATCACAGTTCACTAACACTAGTATGATCACAAATACTAAGAATCTAAAGGTAGGATAGACTATCTCACAAAGCCATGGGTTTTCCATCTTGCTTAAAGGTCCTTAAGTGAAGGCAGGCTGATTACTTATTGTATAAGTATGTATTAGAGTATATGGCCTGCCATTCCAGCTCAATTCTGTGATTCTAAGCCAGGAAGATCTGCTCTCCCTCTGATACTGCCTAGTTGTTATGGCCCTGGTCCAGTCTCTTAACCACTGCATCCCAGTAACATTCCTAGGAATTATTTACCAAGGCTGTGAAAATTACATTGAAATCATATTAAAGCTTTCTTCTTGAAACCTATAAATGTATAATTGAACCAAAGCTACCCAACATTTTGGTTAATTTTTCTTTGGGCCTAATTGAGATACTGTGGTTTATTTATTTATTTATTTACTTACTTACTTATTTGTTTGTTTGTTTGTTTTTTATTTATTTGTTTGTTTATTTTTAAACCCTTACCTTCAATCAACTCCCAGGCAGAAGAGTGGTAAGAGTAGGCAATGGGAGTCAAGTGACTTGCCCAGGGTCACACAACTGGGAAGTGTCTGAAGCCAGATTTGAACCTAGGACCTCCCATCTCTAGGCCTGACTCTCAATCCACTGAGCTACCCAGCTACCCCCGATATGGTGGTTTAGAGAATGGTCTTATTGAAGCCTCAAGATTTTGTTGTCGTTCATTCAATTTCCAGTTGTGTCCAACTCTTCATCATCCCATTTGGAGTTTTCTTGGTAAAGATACTGGAGTGGTTTGCCATTTCCTTCTCCAGCTCATTTTACAGATGAGGAAACTGAGACAAGGTTAAGGGATTTGCCCAAGGTCACACAGTTAGTAGGAGACCAAGATCAGATTTGAATTCAGGAAGATGAGTCTTTCTGACTCAGGACCTAGCCCTTTATCCACCGGGTCACCTAGTTGTCCATAAATCCCAAGATAAGAACCTCATAAAAAGAACCACTTAAAAATCATCTATTATAATTATTCATAGGTAGAAGTCATTTAAGTAGGGATTGAAAGAGCCCTACTGGTTTAGTGAAGAATAGATTCGTGCCCAGGGTAAGAAATTAAGCTAGATTGTCTCTGAGCTTCCTTCCATCACTGAGACTATAATTTTATGCCTTATCTCCTTTGCTTGGTCAAATGAGTTAGCAAAGCATGTTTCAAACATTAAAGCACTATATAAATGCTAGCTGCCATTGTAATTGTTGTGATTATGTGTTTCTATATATGAGCATTGATAAAGAGCACAAACATAGTCTTATTTCCCCCCTAGGAGTAGAAAAGAAGCTAAGGTTAGCACATGCAACTTCAATTTCCAAGAGGAACAAGCAAGGAAGCTGGTACCATAGTCCAGGTACAAGCTTGTGATGTCTTGTGGCTTCTAGACAGGTCTCTCTAGCTAAGCACTTCTGTATTTAAACCCAACATATGGCCAATTGACATGCAAAGACAGGAAGGAAGTCTGGATTTTCAACCCCTCTGCAGTTCTGAGGACACTTTCTACAAACCCAAGGCTAAAAGAGAGGTTTGAGATTGATTCACTGTCTAACACATCCCAGGATTGATGAACAGCACATCATAAACCACATCATTAATCAGAAATGGGGAGGATGCTCAGCCAAAGTTATTGCCTCATTGAGTAAAGAGGATAAAATTAATGTGAATGGGAGGATTTGAGCCAAAAGAGAAAGTATTTTAAAATGACTGAGATGAAATAGAGGGAATCAGTAACATGATTATTACAAACAAAGTTAGTGACTACACAATACCAGTCACCTCTTGGAGCACCAAATTCTTTTAAACTGTCAAAATTCTCCTTCAAACAACCCTTTCAGGTAGGAAGAGATCAGCTATCACTGTCTCCATTTTGCTGAAAGTATAAAAATGGTTTCATCCATTCTGTCCAAGGATAAATAGCAAGCTAGTGATGGATATGAAGGAAACCATTTTTCTCCTTTAAAGTTAAATTTCTTTCTTAGCTGTATGGCCCTGGGCAAGTCACTTAACTCCCATTGCCTTGGCCTTACTGATCTTTTGCCTCAGAATCAATATTGATTCTAAGGCAGAAGATAACAGCTTAAAACCAAACAAACAAACAAACAAACAAACAAACAAATAAATGGATGGATGGATGGATGGATGGTTAAATAAATAAATGAATGAATGAAGTGGAATTTCTGCCCACCTTGGAAGGTATGAAGACAACCTCTGTTCCTTAGCACACTATCTCACTTGGAAGGTTATTGGAAAAATATGTGATATTTACACAAATTTAATTGGAAAACAATAAAGTGAGATACACATATCTCTCCAGAAATATGAATGTTACTTCTAGACGATGATGGGGAGCCTGTGAATAATTTTTCCCCTTGACATCTCCCATTGATATGGGTGTGGTGAAGTTGTTACTACTCTAGTTTCACATTCAAGTTTGAAAAGCTGTCGGATAGCTATAAAGTGTAAAGAAAACAAACAAACAAAAAAAAACATTAAAACAAACATAAAGCTTTTTTTGTTCCTAGTTTGAGAATTTGTCCCCTCAGAGTTAATTATCATTCTGTGAAATATCATCATGACCAGAGAGAATGAAGAAGAGCCCAAATGCAAATCTTCACTTACTTTAAGGCAAGAGTTTATATGTTGAAAGACAATGATTCAATAATTGCATTGCTGGACTCTGAAGAAAATGGCCCTAACTCTGATTCTAATTTGCTTTTTGTATTGGACAAGTCAATATCCCTTTTCTGGGCCTTAATCTATAAAATGAATGGATTGAACTAAATGATCACTGAGTGTTCAGTACTGAAATTCTATGAAAATATCTATTGCTTATATTGCAGAAGTTTTTACCTTAAATAGGCCTATTTTGTAATTCACTGACTCCACCCAAATCAGTTGTTTTCATTCCCCCTCCCAAAAAATTGCATTAGATGGTTTTGCATTTTTTTATATTTTATTTTCTCAAACCCTTACTTTCTGTCTTTGTAACAACTCTAAAACAGAAGGGCAAGGATGAGGCAAGTGGGGTTAAGGGACTTACTCTCAGGGTCATATAACTAGAAAGTATCTGAGACCAGAATGGCCTGGCACTCTATTCACTGTACTACCTAGTTACCCCCTTAGTATTTTTTAGTGGACTCTCTTTGCATAAAGTCTAATGAGAATATGATTTGCCTCTATGATTTTTGCTGTTACTATGTCCAATCTCAGCCAGATAAATGAGTGGAAAGAATGAAAAGCTGAGTGAAAGAAATGGAATTTTTGTGTCCCTTGGCAGAGGACTGGGATGGGGGGTAACTATTTTGCCTCCAATTTTATGTCCTTTTACCCAAATCATTTTGCCTCTTCTTACCAATCATAACCCCTTTGAAAGGCCAAATTCAGCAACCTGATCATTCCATCATCAATTAAAGTTGCGAAATAAAGCAACAAATTCAGTCAGTGTAAAAATAATAATAAGTTTTACTTGTCAACATACCAAAATTTGAAATCAGGTCAGACTATGCAACTACAAATTCACTTGAATACAAATCTATTTAAAAACAGATTCTTAACAAGCCCAGAATCAAGTCTCCTTGGCAAAATATATGTATTGAAAGTCAGCCAGAGTGAAAAGATTAATTTCATAATATAGGGCTGGAAACTAAATAGAAACAACTACCAGACTTGAAGCCAAACCCCAAGTGAATAAGGAGAATAGTGAAAAACAGATTTTCTTTTTTGCCTCTAATGTAGTTTAAGAAAACTTTTTTAAGTTTAATCAAAAACATTTGCTACTAACATCAGAAAAACTTGATTGTCCAGAATTCTGCCCTTTGAGCACCTAATTCAAAATGCCACTAACAAAGCACAGAAATTCTATCCATGCATAGATTTGCTTATGAGCAAATATCAATATTTAAGGCAGGTACCTTAGTTTACAGTAAACAATTGGTGATTTCAGCTTCATGAAATCATGTCTTAGCAGACAAGCCCTAGAGGGTAAGTGACTTACCCAGGGTTATTCAGTTTGGGCCAGAGGGGCTATCATAAAAAAAATGTAAAGGCAGATAAGACCTTGAAGATCATCTACTCCAAACTTGGCTCTCAGCCAAGCATATGCTGGTGAATGTTTTACAAATAACTCTCTACAAGGTAGGGCCAGAAAGGGGAATGTATAGAGGATGCATTTTTTTTAGTTTAATTTGCTGTATTAACATTTTCTCCATCACTTTCTTAAGTTTGGGCAAACCACAAAACAATAAATCAAGTCCTGATTTGTAGTACTTGCCAATTTCTGAGGTGTGACTACTCACGCTGAAAATTTTACAATTGTCTCCCATGTGCCAGTTTAAGCTGGCTCCAGCACACTTCTAGCCCAGTCCTCTATCCACCTGGCCAGGCTACTACTAACAAAAGAAAATAAGATGTTTCCAACTTCTCTTTGAAAAAAAGATTAGAGACAAGCAGCAAAAGCCAAGAAGAATCATAGCACCCAAGAAAGAAATATGCTTTTCCACTTCCTTCAAGATCTTTGGGGAAAAAAATTGTTGATTATCTTTAACTTTTATAGCACGATTT
Organism: Gracilinanus agilis; assembly: GCF_016433145.1. NCBI lineage: Eukaryota > Metazoa > Chordata > Mammalia > Didelphimorphia > Didelphidae > Gracilinanus > Gracilinanus agilis. Next base: position 391,884,515 of record NC_058133.1, on the reverse strand, counting down.
CCATATATTCTTCCTCCCTCCCTCTTCAGAGAGTCATCCCTTACAACCAAGAATAAAAAGAGATGGCGGGTGAGGGGTGGGGAAAAACAGTTCAGCAAAAACTAACCATTAATTGAATCTGACAATATATTCAGTGTTCCATACCACTAACCCCCTCTTTTTTCCTCCTTTTTTTTAATTTAGAAAATTTTCCCATGGCTACATGATTCATTATTCCCCTCTTCCCCCCCCCTTCCCGAAGCTAACAAGTAGTTCCACTGGATTATACATGTATCATTGTTCAAAACCTATTTCCATGTTATTCATATTTGCAGTAGAGCAATTCTTTAACATCAAACCCCTAATCATATCCTTATCAAACTACGTGATCAATCATATATTTTTCTTCTGCATTTTTGTTCCCACAGTTCTTTCTCTGTATGTGGTTAGTGTTCTTTCTCATATGTTCCTCTGGATTGTCCTGGGTCATTGCATTGCTGCTAGTAGAGAAGTCCATTACATTCGATTTTACCACAGTGTATCCATCTCTGTGTACAATGTTCTTCTGGCTTTGCTCCTTTCACTCTGCATCAATTCCTGGAGGTCTTTCCAGTTCACATGGAATTCCTTCAGTTCTTTATTCCTTTCAGCACAATAATATTCCATCACCATCATATATCACAATTTATTCAGCTATTCCCCAATCAATGGACACCCCCCCAATTTTCCAATTTTTTGCCACCACAAAGAACATGGCTATAAATATTTTTGTGCACATATTTTTCCCTATTATCTCATTGGGGTACAAACCCAACAGTGCTATGACTAGGTCAAAGAGTAGGCATTCTTTTAAAGCCCTTTGTAGCCCACTCTTTCTTCAAAGAAGAAAGAGAAGTGAGTTTTCTCTTTTGGGGAAGTAAACTTGATCATAATAATTATGCAACATTCAGTTTCAGTTTTGTTTTTCCTGTCTGTATTGTGATAATCATTGGTTTTCTGGTGTTAGAGATATTTCTCTTATCTTGATTGTGGTACTATGATGTGGAAGAGGGAAGCTAGGTGATACAGTGGATAAAGTGCCAGTCCTGAAGTCTGAAAGAGGCATCTTTATAAATTCAAATCCAGCCTCACATACTCACTAGCTATGTGACCCTGGATGTCACTTAACTATATTTGCCTCAGTTTCCTCATCTATCAAATGAGCCGGAGACAGAATATGGCAAACCATTCCTGTATCTTTGCCAAGAAAACCCCAACCTCTTTGGAGTCAAAAAGAATCAGATACAATTGAAAGCACCAAACAACAGCAATGTGATGTTGCTGGGCAACATGATTGGGCAGCAGAGTGGCTCAGTGGATTGAGGGCCAGGCCAGGAGTCAGGACGACCTGGGTTCACATCTGCCCTCAGCTGTACAACCCTGAGCAAGTTCCTTAGCCTTATTGCCTAGCCCTTACTGCTCTTCTGCCTTGGAACTAATACTCAGTATTGATTCTAAGACAGAACATAAACGTTCAAAAAGAGACAGAGAGACAGAGACAGAGACAGAGAATCATGAGACTAGGTTTCTGGAACTGCCATCTGCTTAGGTATATGATCATAAGGAAAACATTTAAACAGCCTCAGTTTCCTCATCTGTGAAATGCTATCTACTTCACCAAGCTGTTTAGATAATGAGAGCACTAGATTTAATGTTCAGAGTTCAAGCTCTTTTACTACTTAAAAAGAGAAGGACAAGGAAGAGGAGATAGTAATGGTGGCAGAAGTGGCAGTGGTGGAGATGATTTGGGGAGACCAAAGTTTTTGCCCAAGGTCTAATAGCTAGCAAATTTCTGTGGTAGGATTTGAACCCAGGTCTTCCTGACTCCAAATGGAACTCTCTGTTCACTCTCAGAGTATGTATCCCTTCTCCCCCAGGAAATATGAAAAGAGGGACAAGAAATATTTAGTAAATAACTATATTATCTTATTGAAATTAATACAATTTTGTACATACATATGCATTATAAACTGCATATTTTTTCTTTTATTCATGTTGAAAACCCTAAACATGACCAACTATAAAGGATATTTCCTTTCATATTAAATATGGCATATGCAAAGAGTTACTGAAAGCTAAGAGAGTATAGAAACTGAAAAAAGTTGGGAAATCCCTGCATCATGACATGTGATCTTTCTTATTTAAATGGCTAAATGATGGCAGGTGAGTCATTTAAGCTCTCTTGGCCCTCAGTTTCCTTATCTGTAAAATAAGAACAATATTTATAAAATATATTTGTATTTGTAAAATATAAAAATAATGAAATAAAAATTTGTAAAAAATAGAATTTTGTTGTGTTTAGTCAGATCCAACTTCTGTGATTTTGTTTGGGGTTTTCTTAGCAAAGATACCAATTTTTTGGTATTGGATTTGCCATTTCCTTCTCCAGATCATTTGATAAATGAGGAAACTGAGGCAAATATGGTTAAGTGATTTGCCCAGGTTCACATTGCTAGTAAGTGTCTTAGGCTGGATTTGAACTTATGAAGATGAGTCTTAACTGATTACAGGCCTGGCACTTTATCCACTGTGCTACCTTTACCTCCTTGGATTATCATAAGAAATGTGTTATGAACCTTAAAGTTCATAAAAGAAATCAATACATCTCAATAAATAAATCATGAAACATAGTCATGAAGACAAAGGTTTGAATTCTGCCTCAAACACTACTGGTGTAACCTTTGGCAAATCACTTAACCTCTCTGATTCTCAGTTTCCTCATCTATAAAATACAGTTGTAATACCACTTGTCTCACCATATTGTTAGATCAAATAAGATAATGTATATAAATTTATTTGTAAACCTTATAACTTTATATCAATGCAAGCCATTAAAGTTCTATCCAAAAGTGTTATGTGGTCTATGAAGTACTTTAATATTAATAATTGCTAACATGTATGTATTTGTTTGCTTACTATATATCAGGCACCGTGCTAAATGTTTTATAATTATTATTTGATTTTCTCAACAATGCTGAGATACAGATGCTATTATTATCCCCATTTTACACATAAGGAAATGAAGACAGGTGAGTGTCTGAGGCTGGATGTGAATTCAGATTCTCTTAACTCAAAACCTGGTGATCTTTTTTTTTTTTTTTTAACCCTTAATTTCTGTGTATTGGCTCCTAGGTGAAAGAGTGGTCAGGGTGGGCAAAGTGGGTCAAGTGACTTGCCCAAGGTCACACAGCTGGGAAGTATCTGAGGCCGGATTTGAACCTAGGACCTCCCCTCTCTAGGCCTGACTCTCAATCCACTGAGCTACCCAGCTGCCCCTGATCTTTTGACTTAGTGTAAATTATTTTTGATTTTACAGAATTAGGTCAAAATCCACTTTCACCATTAATCTTGAAGCATTTTTCAGACAGGCTAGAAAGAACTTTAGAAGAACTATATCCTTTATATTATTCATTGTCTTCAAAACTCCCATTAACTTTTCTTATAGAAATAGGAGATGGTAAGATGCTAAAATGAAGAAATGCATTTGGAAGCACTTCTTAGCCCAAGGATATTTCCATGGGAGTGACATTTGTTCAATGGAAAATGTTCTTTCCAACATTTACTGACAACAATGGTGTAAAAAGTGGGGTCACTATTTTCTATCATGCCTTGCAGACAGTTTGACCTAGTGGGAGCTAATTAGCTTGGAGTCAAGGAATATCTGGGTTCAAATTACACTTCTGACTCTTGTGAGCTGGTCTGTACTGGGCAAGTCACTTAACTTGATTTCTTAGGACTTCTCTATGTCATAGTTGATAAAATGGTTCCTGACTGACAAACCCTGTCAAAATCACAGATCCTTTATTTTCCTCCAGCCAATCTGATATTCGGAAGTCATTTGAATATAGTTTTTAAAGGTCTTTAAATGACTTTTCCTTAAATTTATGTCATTCATCCTTCTACTCTCACCTTAGGATTCTTCAGGAAGGCAAATAAGTTAATGCTTTGTTTTATATTTTTTAGGTACGAAGATGGATTAAGAGCCCAATGGTCAGTGTGGAAAAGAGTGCCAACCTGAAGTACACAGGACCCTCAGTGATGCATAGACATCAGGGGGAGTCTGAATTTGAGCCTTCACTGTGTCAGACATGCTTGGGTGATCATACTTTCCGAAGAGAGATTCTCTCTCAAGAGAAGGAGTCGTGTTCCTGGGAAAGCCACCCAAGTAGTGAAGTAAGTTACAACTTCTCCAGGTCCATGTTCTTTGAAGGGATTCCAAGCCATTACTTTGTCTATTCAAAATCATTTTCATGATAATAGATTCCTTCACATATTTATTCATTTGTTGTACTTGGAGGCTGGGGGGACAGAAGAAAGGTAGAAGTGGGGAGAAACTAGACTATTATTTGTTAGCCCTATGTTCTCCCAACTTATTCACATTTTCACATAGATTTGGACCAAAATGCAAGCATTCAGCAAAACTTTCTCTATAATGCCACCGCTTTCCCTCAGTTTTTCACTCATTGTTTATCACAATTTTATTTTGGAAACAAATTTTTGTCATTCTAGTAGGTCTGTCAGGTGCATAAGCAACATTTAAAATCCTAGAAGCTTAGAATTTGAGAGAGTTGTAGGAACTTTAAGGGTTATCTATCCCAGTCTGACACGTTTATAGCCTCTGGAAAAGAATAGATTTACTTCATCACAACCCTGTGTGATTTCTAAGAGTTGTTTCTCAGGATAATGGATAAAGGAACCATAGATAATTACATTAAAGACAGGTTCTAAGATCTCACAAAATGAGGTGTTTTGTTTTTCCTTTAAGTGCAGTTTGACCCATATTTATCTCTAAAGTACCTCTGAGAAATATGGCTTTCCTAAATTATCAGAACTTATTTTAGATTTAAATTATTAATATTGCTATAGTATGTAGTACTTAGGCATCATAATAATTCATTTTTTCAACTGAGTGAAATATTAATATGAAAGATATGGTTCAATTGGATGTTTCAAATATTCCTCAAATGTATTCTTCCAAGTTGATGCTTCATCAGAAGAAAAATTTTGATGCTTACTAGTACTTGCAAAATGCTTTCCAAACTAAAAAAATAAAAACATAATTTTAATTCTAACTGGAGAAAGGAAGGAGAAGGTAAGAAAAGACTTATTTTTGTTGTCTATAACCTGTTCAGTTGTTTTATTGATTTATATATCAATGCATCTTTCAATCTTTAACATTTCTTAGAATCACTGAATTGCAGAATTAGAAGGGTCATCAGAGGTCATCTGACCAACCCTCCAGGTAAATAATGAATCCTATTTTACAACATCCTTAACAAATGGTCTTCCAACCTTTACTTAAAAACTTCTAGTTACTAGGGATGCACCATCACATAAGATTATCCATTTTCATTGTTTTTTGGGTAGTTCCAACTGTTAGAAAATTATTCCTATACTGAGTCAAAATTTGACTCTTATTTCTTTTCATTGGTATTAGTTAACCTGGGAGTTATTATTAACCTGGGAGGGAAGGTTAGGAAATACAAGTAATAAGAACAAATCTAATGGCCTCTGCTACACGACAAGGTTTCAGATACTTTTAAAATTCTCCACTAAATCATCTCTTCTTTAGGTTAAACATTCCCAGTCCTTTTAATTAATTTTATTTTGGCATGGTCTTAGGTTGTCTCATCACCCTGAGAACCCATTTCCAGAAAAATTCAGGCTCAGTTCAATATCCTTCCTATGAGAATCCAGAACTAAATACTATTTCAATTGTATAGTGGAATCCCTCTCCTCACAGATACTATCAGTTTATTAATGCCATCTGTGATCACATTGACTTTTTTTGGCTGCCACTTCATATTGCTGATTCATGGTGAGCTTACTATCTACTAAACCCCCTAAATTTATTGCTCAAAATCTTTTTTTACCTAATCTCTCTTATCTTGTATTTGTTCTTTTAAAAAAAAATCCAAGCATAGGACTTTATATTTATTTTCATTAAATTTCATCTCATTAGCTTCAATCCACTCTTCTATCCAACCTGTTCAGATTTTTTTGGATTAGTTATCCCTCTTAGCTTTGTGTCCTCCCAAAATCTGATAAGCAACACAATCTATACATTCACCCAAGTCACTGATAATCATATTCAATAGAATAAGGTAAAAAATTAAACCTTGGAACACTCCCTTAGATTAGTTAATGATTCTACAAATATTTATTAAGTAAACAACAACGCAGTACTGTTAGGTACTTGGAATACAAAGGCAAAAAAAAAAAAAATAGATGGTCTCTGGCCTAAAGAAGTTTACATCCTAAAGTTATTTAGTCATTCAGTCATTCAGTCCTGTCTGACTCTCTGCGATCCCAAGGACCATTGCTATCATGGATAGCCAAGAGTTTTCTTGGCAAGAATACCAAAATGGTTTGGCATTTCCTTTTCCAGTGGATCCTTTTCTAATTCTTAATAGGGGGTACAAAGAAATAGAAAATACATGCCAAGCAAATACAAAAAGAAGTTTGAGGATAGGTTTGTGTAGGCACTTGAGCTGATCCTAAAAGAAATCGAGGGATTCTGAGAGGTAATGATATAGAAAGCAATTTCCAGGTTGGGGGTGGGGGAGAGGGGGCAGCCAAACAAAGGTATGGAGAGGAGAAGTGAAATATTGTATGGAAGGGCAAACAAGTAGACCTGCTTGGCTAGAATAAAAAGTACAAAAGTACATCAAGGATAGTAATATGTAATAATTCTACAAAATCTGGCTCAACCCAGATAGTAAAGGGTTTTAAAGGCCAAATAGAGATGTTTGCATTTTATTCTATAGACAAATAGGAGCCTCTGAACTGCTGTACCAGGGGAGTCACATGGCTAGATCTGTGCTTTAAGGATATCACTTGTGTAGAGAATGGATTAGAAAAGGAAGACAGGAAGGAAGAGACCATTAGGAGTCTATTGCTATAGTCCAGGAGAGAGGTGACAAGGACCTTACTTGGGGTGGTGACCCTATTCATGGAGAGAAAGAAGAGATTGTCAAAGATTTTGTGGCAGTAAAAAAGACAAGACTTGGCAACTGATTAGATGAGAGTGAGGAGGTTGAAAGGAAGGGAAAAGCTGAAGCTGGTGGTACCCTCCACAGAAATAGGGAAGTTGAGAAGATGGGTGGGTATTGGGAGAAACAATCATGAGTTTTGTTTCGGACATTTTAAATTTGAGATGCCTATTGAGTATCCAGTTGAAGACTGTAATAGGTAGCTGGTGATTCCGGTTTGGAATTCAAGAAAGATATTGGGGTAAAATATATGAATCTAGAAGTCATCTGCATATTGATAAACATTGACCAAAGAAGATCTAATTATATCACAGAGGGAGAATAGAGAGAGAAAAGAGGCCTAGGAGAGAACTCTGGGTATACCAAAATTCATCTGGATTTTTTAATAGGCAACTAAAAATGTTTATTAAGTACCTATCACATACAGAACTTTGGGGAATAATCAATAAATAATATATCATACTTTATGTTTTGCATAGCTCTTTATACATATTATCTCACTTGATCCTCACAACTCAGAGGGGAATGTATTAATATTATCTTAATTTTACAGAAACTAAAGTGTCACACAGCTAGATAGATCTGGGACCAGATTCAAACTCATGACTTCCTGACTATTTGTCTACTGCTTTCATCATCTCCCTAGAGGTGTTAAACTTAAGGACTCCATCAAAACTTCCAAGCACAGCTTGAACTAGATTAAAATATAATTGAGAAATGTTTAACAAAATACATTAAAATATAGTATACCTGAATTGTGTTTTTCTAAGTCAATGTGCTTCTCTTAAAGATCTTTTTATTTGAGTTTGACACACTTGCCTATCTTACACTTTCCTCCTTCTCCAATAATATACTGTGTGTTAGTGGGATGAGATGCCAGTATCTGTAATATACATTTTTACATGGCATGTATTTTATAGAATTATAAAATGGATTGTGTTTTGAGCAGTGAGTCCTTTTTTTAACTCTTACCTTTTGTCTTAATATCTATTCTGAGATAGAAGAACTGCAAGTTCATTTTACAGATGAAGAAAGTGAGGCAAATAGGGTTAAGTGACTTGCCTAGGGTCACACAGCTAGGAAAGTCTGAAGTCATATTTGAACCTAGATACTCCTGAATTCACACTTGGTACTCTACCCACTGTGGACCTAGTTACCCTTGACATGAATCTTTATTAACTGGACATGGTGGAAATAACATTTGAATTTTATTTTAAAAAATAAGTAGGAGTTCAACAGGAAGAGAAGTAGAAAGAGGGCATTTCAGAGAGGGAAGGAATAGTATGAGCAAAATCACAAATATATGAGAGTGAAGTTCATGTCGATAGAGACAGTAAGCATTTTAACTTAGCTGGAATCTAGTATGCATGGAATCAAGTTAAAATAGTAAAGTCAACCAGCATTTATGAGGTGTGCCCTCATTGTTAGGCATTGTGCCAAAAAATGGAGATACGAAGAAAGACAAAAAATAGTCCCTACCTTCAAGGATCTCACAATCTAATGAGGGAATACAACATTCAAGCAACTATGGACAAATAAATTATAGAAAGGATAAATTGGACATATTTTCAAAGGAAAGTCACTGGCACCAAGGGGCATTGGGAAAGGTTCTTGCAGAAGATAAAATTTGGCTAATGCTTGAAGGAAGCCAAGGAATTCAGAAGATAACCAGGAGGAGAGTAATGTGAGTTAAAACTATAAAAGGAGCATGGCATCATACAATGAAGGCCCTTACATCTTAGGCACAAGATGAGTAATATGGAGCCACTAAAGTTTGTTTTTATAAAGCAGAAAAGGGAAATGGCCCAAATAAGCCTATGAACAAAAAGATGATTCTGGCAGTGGTGTAAGAAATAAATAGAAACAGGGAAAGACTAGATATAAGAAAAAGGAAGCTATTACATTGGTCCAGCAGACAGTCACAAGGGACCATACCAGGACAGTCACAGTGGAAACCAAAAGAAGAGAATATACGTAAGAGACTGTCAAACGAAAATCAACCAGATTTGGTAATTGATTGTAAATGAGGAAGAGGAAGAGGAAGAGAGAAGAGTACAAGTTATCACCAAGGTTACAATCACAGAAGACTGATGAATAGTGATGTCACAGACTAAATTAGGGAAGTCAGAAAGAGGAATAAATTTAAGAGGAAATATAATCAGCTGGGTTTGGGACATGTTGAATGGGAAAATCCAAGCAATGTTTATATACCCTAGAGGCAGCTGGAGGGAGAAGTCTAAGTCTTCAAAGAGGAATCAAAACTAAAAGTATTTAAGCATCTTCAGTATAACAGTCAACTGATAAGCATTTATTAAGCATCTACTCAGTGTCAAGTACTGTACAAAGCAATGAGGATACAAATGCAAAAAGAAAAGATAAGGCCCTGCTTTCAAAGAGTTTATAATTTAAAGGGGTAGGAAAATACACAAAAGGAAGTGGGAAGGTGCCTGGCTCAGGATCATGATGGAGAATAAAGCAGTATAGCCAATTTAGAAATGAAACCATTGCTGGCCTGGGCAACCTTCTTTAGTCCAGATTCTAGGAGCAGCTCTCTACTCTGCCCTCTAATAAGAGGGGTATCATAGCTGAGGGTACTAAAGAGATGTAAGTCCCATGGCTATGTGATCTTGCAAGAGGATGATGAAGTCCCAGGAGGCATGGTGGAAAAATCCAAAGGAATGCAGCCAGGTGGAAATAAAGAGTTGGTAGAGGTGGTAATTGAAGTCCGAAGATTCCCAAGGGAGAGAATTTAGAGAGAAAAGGTAAATCTACTGGGAAAGATCTGCATAAAATGGTGGGCTAGAAGCTGAAGATTCAGAGAAGGAGCAGCCAGGATAGTATGGAATCTCTGGGGAAGAAAAATGGATAAAGTATTAGGTCCAGCCACTCAACTTTTTTTGGTAGTTCTGATGTGATAGTACTGTATTATTCGGTTATTTTCTGTCTTGTTTACAAGACTTGTTGAAATATTTCATTGAAATCAAGATATAGTATATCCAAAAATCCATCAACAAGCATTCTTTTAGCACCTACTATGTGCCAGGCCCTAGAGATACAAGGATATTTAGGACCTATTATATTCCAGAGATACAGGACAAAAAAGAAACATGTATTTTGTACAAGTATATACATAATCATAAAAAGTAATCTTGTAGCAACAGTAATATCTGGGGGAATCAGAAAAGGAGTCAGGTAACATTTAAGCTGAGCTTTTGATAGAAACTAGTGATTCCCAAAGACTTGGGTAAAGAAGTGATGCATTCCCAGGATGGACAATCTGTGCAAAAGTATGGAGATCAGAGATGCAGTGTTGTGCACGAGGAATAGTATTTCCCTGATTACTAGTCTTGGCACTACATTTTTTAAAAAAAGGAAATAATATTAGTTTAGGAGCAGCTGGGTGGCTCAGGGGTTAAAGAGTCAGGCCTAGAGATGGGAAATCCTGAATTCAAAAGTGGCTTTTCACTTCCTAGTATGTATAACTTTGGGCAAGTTACTTAACTCCAATTTCCTAACCCTTATATCACTTGTGCTTTGGAACCAATACAGAGTCTTGATTCTAAGACAGAAGTAACCGTTTTAAAAAATAAAAATGAAGTTAGTTTGGCAATAAAGATTCTAAACAAATCTGCACTTACTTTTGGTGATCATTTTATGTGTTTTCAAGGGCTCATAAACCTTTTTAAATAATCTATTAGAAAATGTTACCAAGAAATTAATTTCAAGTTCATTGTTCAGTAACTTCAAATATTCACCTTTCTGTTTTAAAAAATGGGGACAATATTTGCCAGCCTCTAGTTCTATAGAAGTTGTCTTAGTCAGCACATTTCCTTAAAGATAAGAGGATGACAATTGCAGCCTTATGTTCTTTTAACAATAAAATTCATATAGTTGGATAACTTGAATTTATTGAGGAGAATTTGAGGGCCTGATAAAGACCTCTTGAAAAAGATGAGTAAAGTCTAAATTGAAGTGGTTATGGATGAAGAATGCATGGAGAGAAGAAGACAAATGAGAGTTATGTCATGGAAGTGGAATTGAAAATATTTTGTAACTGTCTGAGTGGTAAGGGAGAAATGAAGAGCCAAAAATAATTCCGAGTTTATAAACTTGGGTGACTAGAAGAATGATGGTACCTGTGATAGCAGCAGAGAAGTTCAGAAGAACAGTGGGCTTAGAAGGAAAGATGAGTTGTTTTAGAAATGGTATTTCAGATGTCTGAGATATCTAGATGGAAATGTCCATCCAGCAGCTACAGATGAGTAAATGGATCTCAGATGACAGAAGAGGATTGGTTATATAGATTTAGGAGTCATCTGTGAGAAGAAAACAATTTTATTCATGAGATTTGAAATTTCAGAGAGTAGAGAGAAAATAGAAGAGGGCCCAATACACTCAGAGTTATATTGAAGCTAACTTCTAATATCTTTCAAGCTGATTGCTAAATTTTTAGTATTTGTATCTCAGAAAATGACATGCTACAAATCATGATGATTTATCATTTTATTTTTTGTCTAGACTTAAGAAAATGATGAAAAAAATGTTCATGTACAAGTGTATTGTCTGTATATGTGTATATAGATATAGATGAAAATATAGGTATACTCACACAAGACCAGTTATTGAAAATTTACCAGCACATTCCAGCACACAACTAAATAGAGGGAATGAGACATAGATTATGATCCTATAGAGTAGACTGAGAAGGATCAGTCAAACAGGTAAGAGGAAAACCAAGAAAGAGACGATGAAAAAGACACCTCTTTGTCCTTGTTCATCACAAGCTTTAACTTCATCTTTTTTTTTTTTTATTTTTAAACCCTTAACTTCTGTGTATTGACTTATAGGTGGAAGAGTGATAAGGGTAGGCAATGGGGGTCAAGTGACTTGCCCAAGGTCACACAGCTGGGAAGTGTCTGAAGCCGGATTTGAACCTAGGACCTCCCATCTCTAGGCCTGGCTCTCAATCCACTGAGCTACCCAGCTGCCCCCTAACTTCTTTTATAAGATGATGCCTCTCTTTCGTACTCATCCTGTTAACTTCCCTTACTCCCATCTATTCTAGGGCATGTATTTTTTAAATCTGAATTTGTTGATGGGCAACCACAGCAGTCTCTTTTCTAAGAAAAGTTAATCCTCAACTTTTTTGGTGAGCTTACAGATTGATGTGCCTTCATCTGGGACTTTTGATAGTCTCACTTCTCCCTATAAAGTATGTAACATACTCATTAGCACTTTGTTAAGAGAACAAAGCTTTTTAACCTGGTATCTATGAACTTTCGAAGATAGGTAGGTAGGTAGGTAGGTAGGTAGGTAGAAAGATAGATAGATAGACAGATAGATAGATGGATAGATAGATAGATTTTAGTATAATTGATTTCCTTTGTATTACTATAAATCTTATTTTATGCATTTAAAAATTATCCCGGGAAGGGGTCTATAAACTTCACCAAAGGGTCAAAAAGATGAAAGTCACAAAAACATTAAGAACTACTCTTTTAAGGGATAAGTTTTAGTGTCTGAATTTGCCTTCAAGATGACTTGGTTAGCTGGCACCATGGAGAAGATAAACTTGTCAAAATAACCACTTTTTCTGTGCTGGCCTATAAAAGAAGCTTGAAGACTGCTCTTATTTTGTTTCTCCCTTTTTTCTGTTTAGAGAACTGGCTAGAGTTCAGCAAAAAGAACCTTGGATTAGGGAATCAGTGCATGATAACCCTGTCACATTCCATAAGTTAACTATTTCCTTAGGACAGAATCACCTCAAAGCGATGTGTTTTCACCTAGAGCCTGAACATCCCTAAGAAGAGGGAGCTTTGCTAGTCCAAGAAATAGCAGAAGTCAAGGTAATAGTGAAGTGTAGCTAGGTCTCAAATGATATGAATAATGAATCCTGTGAAGTGGTTGCATTATTTGAATTTGCACTGTTTGAAGTTAAAAATATGTGTAAAATATGTTAATTCATTCCAACCTCCTGGAACTTTTGAGTGAATTTTTAATAATTTTATCTGTATGTTATAAAAATATATTTCTGATTCAAGTTTATTACAAAACAATTGTTAAAAAAGCAAAATTTTAAAAACTAAAAGGCTAGGTAAATGGGATTGACTTGCCGAGGGTGACACAGTTAGGAGAGGTCTGAAGTGGGATTTGAAACCAGGTCCTCATGACAGTAGTCATGTTACTCTATTATGCCACCTAACTGCCCCCTGAATTTGATTTTTAAAGCTTTCCAACCAATCAGTGCTTACAGAAATAAATTCTTTCTTATCTGCTTTATTTCCATTTTCTTTTACTGCCTGAAATAAACTTGAACCTTTTGCCCAAAAGGCTTCTTTGGTAAAAAGGAATGAATAAATTTTTTATTGCAATTTTCAATCAATATAACTAAATAGTGACCAGTTTCTGTCATCTACTATTTCTATACTCATTATTTTGCAATCCACAAAAATATGAGGCAGCTTTGTCTTTTCCTTTTTTTTGCATACTGTTTTAAGATATTCCATGCTATATATTCAGGCATTCCTACATCTCATCCTATTTTATAGCTATTATAATCATGTCCACGGCATTCAATTACATCAAACTTTTGTAGTAATGTAATAATAAAACCTTTTCTTTTTTTTGCACTGGCAGTATTTCCATCTGAAGTTTTCTTCTTTTTTTTTAATAAAGAGAACTTTGTTAAGTGCTCTTGAAAAAATTAACACAACTTTTGCTAATACGATACACCGTAGCATATCACATCCATAGGCTAAGGCAGGCAAATGCTAACTGATAGTTCACATGTTTCACATTAACTGCATTTTGGCTCACATTAAAAACAACTTGGTGTTTCATAATTAGCACTAAAGAGAATTTCCCATTATTTGAACTCTCATTAATCTCAACCTAGCTTATCCTGGAGAAAAACATAGAACCTACATATGTTTGCACACAGTAGCTTTAAAGACACTGTTTACCAATATACTAGTGGGAAACCATGCTCCATAAGAAGAAGTGCTTCCAAAAGTCCCGGGTTCAGGGTCACCAATTTGTAAGCTCAAGTCAATTAGGGGATGTCTGATGACCTCCCATCTGATGACCTCTTATACACTTCTTCCTTTCTTCTTTTATTTCTCTGACAGCTTCCCATCTCCTTCAAGCTTCCTTTATCAAACTATCGAGCCCTGATCTCCTGTTTCATCTAATGTCTTTTTGACATTGTGTCCAGTGGTCCCTTCTTCAATAATAAGATAGTATAGTCACTGCCTCCCAGATTCTCATCATTTCACCTTCACTAATCAGTTCTTCTCTATTGGTCTGAATAAGATCAAGAACAGCAGTTCCCTTTATCATTGCCTCTACCTTCTAAAATATGAAATTATCAGCAAGTCAAGGCAAGAATTTTTTTCAAACAATATGCATTTAGGAGTGACAAACAGCAGATGTTATGTTTCCAGCCACAACAATAATCTTTCTCTCAGTAGCTTTGTCATCTGAATTAAGAATGTATCATCCATTGCCTGCAACTGCCCTGGTGTACTGTATCACACCACACTTTTTCTCGATCATGGGATAAATATTTTCCACCACACTTCTCTGCCTCATATTCATAAATTTCCACACAGATCTATCTGTAACACACTATGATATTCACTTTCTTGTCTGTTTAATTTGTGTAATCTGTCCTATTTGAATAGACTGAATACCTAATATATTTGACCTCCATGATGAAAGTAACAAGATGCAATTTACTCAGATATTTGCCCTGCTGCATTTAGTGTGTAAATAGACTATATCAAAGGGCCTGGTCAAGGGGAAGGCTGGGTAGCTCAGTGGATTGAGAACCAGGCCCAGAGATGGGAGGTCCTAGGTTCAAATCTGGCCTCAGACACTTCCCAGCTGTGTGACCCTGGGAAAGTCACTTAACCCCCATTGCCTAACCCTTACCACTCTTTTGCCTTGGAACCAATACACAGTATTGATTCTAAGATGGAAGGTAAGGGTTTAAAAAAAAAGACCTGGTCATAAAGATCACAAGTTATACACCTGACTGCTTCTAAACTGACTTGCTTCTAGGCAGATCATTAACCACTTTTTGTCTCGCTCTCCCTATCCATAAAAATGGAGATAGTCAGTGCTAATCATCCAGTTTCCTCACAAGAAATTAAACAACAGTTTTCCAATGTGTCATAATAAAATCTTTGGCAAATCCAAAAGTTGTAGGTAATTCAGGACTGGAAAAAAAGGAGATCTGAATTCTAATCTAAGTTCACTGTGTTACTTTAGGCAAGTCATTTCACTTGGCCTCAGTCTTTTCATCTGTTAAAAAAAAATAGTTTAAACCAGATAATGTCAAAAATGCCTTCAAATTCTGGAGTTGTTATTTGAGTCTGTGATTTAAAACATAAGGATAAATTCTGTATTTAGCATGTTAATGTGAAATACAAATGATGTGATGAATAAATGAATAAATAAGAGGAATATTTTAATCATCTAATATGTGCCAAGCACTGTGCCAAGTGCTGGGAATTCAAATACAAAAGCAAAGATGATTCCTTCCCTAGAAGTATTTTACATTTATAATGAGGGAACACATCAGACAAAGGAGAATGGTGGCTAAAGAGAGGATCTTTGATCCAGAAAGTTACAGGGATAGTAAGTGACTCCAGAGGCAAGTAGACTGATACGTCCTAATCAGAAACAATATTAAAATTGATTTGATAAGGATTCATGGTTCCAGCATTGGAAGTGAAGTGGGAAGAAGAGAAAAGAAAGGCTGTAGAGGAGATTGCTGAATAGGAGAGAGTGAAGAGAATGAAGTCTTAGATTTTCTTTTGGAAATAGTAGTTGCCAGTCAGAAGATGGAGGTACCAGAATAGAAACTTCTCCAGGATATAGACTAGTATGGGGGCTAAAAGGTGGTTGGAGAGTTTGTTATGGGACTAATGGAGAAAGAGAGGAGATTTTAGAGGAGATAAGTGAAGAGAAGGAAAGATGGGAATATTTTATTGAAAAACAAAATAGTTTCAAACCAATGGAGTAAAAAACAAACAAGCAACATTTAACACATGCATTTTCTCATGTTAGTAGCTAATGTGCATGCATACTTCCAGTCAGTAGCACCAGAAGGAAAATAACACCATTTGAGAACATTGGTAGCAGTAACTAAACTATAACAAATTTAAATGTCTTTCTAAGAGAAAGGAAAGATGGCAATGATGAAGCTAAGCAGGATGTCACTGAATAACCTATACCAAAACAACCTAAAATCCATTCTCAGATATTTACTAACTGTATAACCCTGGGGAAGTCACTTAACCACCATTTGCCTCTGAGTCCACTTCTGTAAAATGAGGATAATAATAGCAAGTTCTACCTCCCACTTGTTGTGAGGATCAAATGACATATTTGTTTTGAGATCAAAAAGTGTTTTGCAAACTAAGGTTCTATATAAATGCTAGTTATTATTATTGTTGTTGCTATTATTAACCCTACCGAGATCTCTATGGAAAGGGACTATGGAAAGACAAAGTCCAACGTTGTTTCTTCATTGATAGGAGACAATAAACATTCACAAACTACCACCTCTCTAATGTGTGTAAAGCACTTAACTGCCTGGCACATACTAGGTACTTAGTAAATGCTTATTCCCTTCCTCAACCTCACCCTTATCAGTCTTTAATCATTTTCATCATAGATTTTGGCAAGTTAAACTTTAGAGTTGAATGGGATTCTACAGATTAATGAATGCCATCTTGTTTTTTCTGAGGAGGATACCGAGACCCAGAAAGGCCGTGACTTCCCAAAGTCTCCTAGTTAACAACAAAACCATTGAGTCCTTGTGTCGGGTTGTCAATTTGGAATCAGAAGACCTGTTTTCTTTACTTACCACCCCTGTCCTCTAACTCAAATATGATATGATTTCCATTATACCAAGCCCATCATGCATGAGGAGATGGAGAAGCCAGGGTGACTGGGTTTAAGACTCAGAGCACCAGTGCCCATGAAAAGACCTCCCTGGCAAGCCAGTAGTTACAAGTACAATCCAGCCATGTTGGTCTAAAGACAGGCATCTTCATCAAGGCTGTTCCCCACCCCAGGGCCACTTTATCACTAAACAGACAGGCAAATAGAGAGAAGTGTGTGATTTGGCACCACTCTTTAATGCAGCAGCCCCAAGGAAGCTATTACTATGAAACATGGATATTTGCTTTAAAATTAACAATTCTTTCATTTGCCTTCATTAACCAAAAAAAAAAGAAAGAAAGAAAGAAAAGAAAAAGAAAAAAGGAAGTAGAATTTTTGCTCAGGCTACAATCTAAAAAAATTAAAAGGAAGTATTTAAAGATGAGGAAGGCTGTAAACCATCCTGGCTGTAAATCACCCGTGCATTCCAAAGCAGCAGCAGAGGAGAGGGCCCCACAACTGATTCTCATTAGGTTTGCACTTTCATATGGGATAGATTTGGCTGAGGGAGGATTTCTTCAGACGTTTTCTGTCTGTCTTTCTATTGAAGACAGCTTGGAAGGTGCTGAGTCAGCGGCCAAAGGCTGGAGCCAGAGGCAGTGCATGCTGTTTTGAAGGCCCAGTTAAGTAAGAAAGTCCCTTGGATGGAGCCATCCTACATGGAGAAGTTATTAACATGGTTCCTGCACACGGATCAGAGTTAACACTGATCCTTTGATGTGACTACATAGAAGGTCATTGTCTCCTCCTCCAGAGGAGCCAAATAGCCCAGGACAAGATAAAAAGTGCTTTTAATTGAGCTGGTTTCATGTGGCTAGGAGATGAGAGCTGACTCACACCCCTTTAACTGTGTCCTTGCAAGAGCAGCAGGCTCTGTCTGTTATTCCTCCTAAACTCAGATTGAGAGCTGGTTACCTTTATGTCTCTCCTTCTTTCCAAAAGTATGGTTGATTTTTTTTTTGACACCTGGGAAGCCTGGGTAGTAAAATGGTCAGCTGGAGAAAAATTTTTCCATCCTGGCTCCTTCCTACACTGTCTTGAGTTTTTCTGATCTTTTTAAGGAAGATACTATAAAAATATACTTAAATCAGCCAGATGGCTATATAGATTTCTGGCTTCTTTCAATTTACATCATAAATATGTGTTTTATGAAGGCTTATGGGGCTAGGCTGGAGAATAAAAAGTATACAGTCTCAAATTTCTCTGTTTCCCCCCCTTTCTTGCTTTTCCATCATGATACATTTTGGCATCTGGAGCGTCTGGGTCTTTTCTCATGCTAATTTCTCCCTCTGTCAGTCTTGTCTTCCAAATTTTTCATTATGCAATCCAAGTGAGAACCCTTACCCAATAAAGCCGAGGATTAATGCACTAACAAGCATATTTTCTGTGGAGTAAATTGAGTGGGGAGGAGGGAGGGAGAAAACTTTTAGTTTTTTAAAAGCCTCTACTTCTCTCTCTAACTACAGACTCTAATGAAATGGAAAGAACCTTGGACTTAGGAGCTAATGTACCAAGATTCTAGTTTTCCTTCTAGCACTTACCAATTGCAATTCATATAATCTCACCACACCTCTATGTATTTCTATAACAGGAGAGAAATAGTGCCTTGACTATTCCAACAGGTTGGTGTCAGGTATAAAAATGACTTGTCCCTGATCACATTTCTAAGTGTGTTTCTAAGACAAAATCAGGATCCAAGTCCTTCTTACTCCAAGTTTGTCCCTCTATCCACTACTTTGCTGCCTCTTTCAAATGTGATAATACATGAAAAGGTGATTTGAAAAACTCTTTACAGAACTCAAAAAATGTTAGGTATTGTGTTTAGTAGTTAGATATTAAATTTATTATTCTCTAATTATATTATTGGCTTCTGTTTCATATAAAGTATATAGCTATACAAGGATATATTAAAATGTTTATGATTTGGAAAAATGTTGTTAGAAATGTCTGGAGTGATTTAAAGTATCGAAGTTAAAGAAAAAAATTAAAATGTGTTGGGTAGATAGTGTTTAGTACTAAAGATTATAGGCAAGCAAGAGCACTGTATACTCCATTTTTAAGTATCCCCAGTATTTTAAAAAAATACCATTTAGAAAATTATTTTCTTTAAAAAGTGATAAGGATAAGTATATAAATGGTCATCTTTCCTTGGTGGGTCAAATATTAGTGCAGACTACATATAAATATATGTGTGTGTATGTGTGTATACATACATGTAGTCATATAAAATGTGTTTATTGTTAAGATATGTGCTATTATTATCTTCTTTTATTGATTTAGAAAATATACCTATTTACCTACAGACCCCTGGCTCCTTTAATGGACAGTATAATATGGTAGAATGGAGTGGAAAGAAAACTGGCTTTTATTTAAGAAGTCCTGGCTTTGGGCTCCATCCCTGATACTTATTGTGTGATAGTCGATAATTTATTATGCTCCTATGCTAGGTCAAAGACAAAAATAGTCCCTACCCTGAAGGAGCTTATATCAAATCAGGTAAACTTCCTAAGCCTTAGTTGCTTCATCTTGTAAAATGAGGAGATTAAACTAAATGCCCTTTGAGGTCCCCTCTGACTTTAGAACTGGCAACCTAAAACAAATGATTTTTGACCTTGGTTACATGAATCATCAGAAAGGCAAAATCTGTGTCAGTTCAATGCTGCCTAACTAAGCACACTCTTCATCCTCCATGTTTTCGAGGGCATTCTATATGCCCACTACATGAATCACTTTTATATAAGAAGATGAGAACTTCTGGTATTGCCAACAACGGCTTTATCCAGTGTGCACAACATCTTTAGCAGCCTGGATGGACAAAATGAGATTTGATTCTCCAGCTTCATTGAGTTCACCTGGAATCCTAAATTATGTTATACTAGTGCAGTGGAAAGAAAGTTAGGCTTGAAATTAAGCAAAACCCCAGGTTCCCATCCAGCCTGTAACATTTATTTGTTGTGTGTTCTGGGCCTCAGTTTTTTCTTCTTCAAAATGGGGATATATATGCTAGTGGTACTTACCTTCCAAGTTAGTTGTGAGGAAGAAGTGAGATGAAGACACTTTAAAACCATAAAGAGCTACAAGCATCAACTAACATTATTAGTATATCTTATTCTCAGGTATTTGTGACCAGCAAACACCTATTTGATTCCCCTTTTTATTATTGCCAATGACAAAAGGAAAGGTCCTGGGAGATTCCTAAGAGGACCTTTCTTCATTTATACTTTGTTGTATGGTCTCTAGCTGGGCCAAAACCACTGTTACAATGCATTCAGAGGTCAACATCTTTGGTCAAGTGAACGATCAAACACAAATTATGTTGACCCCTATATGCATGGTAACAGTGTTTTTGGCTCAGCTAGGACCATCACAATTATTAGAGATACCTCAAAATATCACATGTACTCATCACTCCCTCAGAATTACTGTAGTTATTAAACCTGATGCTAAACTATAAAACATTATTTTATTTTTATAATATTCTCATAATATTTCAATATAATTGGTTTCCTTTGTTTTATATATTTTATTTAATGTACTAAAAAACATTAGTCCAAGGAATCCCTCCAGCAAAGGAGCTCATGATGAAAAAGAATTCCTAATGCAAGGGGGCATCTGGGTGACTCAGTAGATTGAAAACTAGGCCTAGAGACAGGAGGTCCTAGGTTCAAATCTGGCCTCAGACTCTTCCTAGCTGTGTGACCCTGGACAAGTCACTTGACCCCCATTGCCTAGCCCTTACCACTCTTCTGCCTTGGAACCCAAGATGGAAGGTAAGGGTCTTAGTAAATAAATAAATAAATGGAAATTAGAAGAAAAAAAAAAGAATCCCTGATGCAAAGCAATCAATTTGAGCCCATAGCTTAGTTCCATTTTAATTATACCTCATTCACTGAGTTAACTCAACTTTCCTCCTCCAGCCATCCCCTCTTCCTAACTTCCCTATAAATGTTGATAACATCACTATCCTCTCAGTCACTCAGACTGGAAACAAAAGTGTCATCTTGTGCCTCTTAATCTCTCTTGAACCCCCAACCCCAAATCCAGTGTTGCCAAAGCCTGTCAATTTTACTTTCCCCATATCTCTTCTTAACCATCCCTTCTTTTCTCCAACATTCTGGGCCAGGCCCTTATCACCTCACACCTAGACTACTACAGTAACTTTCTTATTGGTCCCCTGGCCTCAAGACTTTCCCCATGATAATCCATTTTCTGTTTCAACTGTCAAAGTGATCTTAAGTACAGCTCTGACCCTACCAGTAAACTACAGTGCTCCCTATTACCTCCAGAACCAAATATAAAATCCTTTGTTTAGCTTTCGAAGCTCTTCATAAACTCATTCCTTTCTACCTTTCCAGTATCCTCATACTTCCTTCCCATACTTTATGATCTAATGTCACAGAACTCCTTGATACTCCTTGCATAAGACATTGTATCTCCCAATTCCAGGCATTTTTACTGGCGGTCCTCTATGCCTGTAATATTTTCTGTGCTCATCCCTGACTCTTGGCTTCTCTGGCTTCCTTAAAGTCCTAGCTAAAATCCCATCTTCTTCAAGAATCCTTCCCAGGTTCCTTTAATTCTAATGCCTTCCCTTTGAGATACTGTCATTAGACTGTGAGGTCCTTGATAGCAGGAGCCATTTTTGCCTTTCTTAACATCCCCAAAGCTTAGTACAGTGCCTGACACATAGAAAGTGCTTAATACATGCTCACTGACTTGTCTTGATTTAAGCTGTTCTATGAGTTGAAATTACAATGTGTTCTACTCACTCCCTAGTACACCCAGTTGAAGTTTTTGTGGATCTAAGGATGGAGAAAGAAAAGCATTAGAAGGAACCAGAAACATTCATTTAGTTGACCACACTCTCTATAGAAAATAACTAAGCCATCTTAGAAAAAGCAACTTCATCCTTTCCTTGAGAATCTAGAGCCATTGTCCACCTATTCAAATGTTTTAAGTCCCTTAGAGACAAGAAAATCTTTTTATCATCTAAATTCTTTTTAATGTCTAACTTAAATCCCTTTTACTTCTGTGTTAGTCCATTCCCTTTAGTTTCTTGCCAGGGAAAACCACCTCCTTACCACCATGGCCATATCCTTTTGTTGTGTGGATACAGTTAATCCTGTTTTGAAAGTATTAGAAACCTCTCCCTCTTCTTTTTAATAGCTTAAAATTCTGCAAGGTCAGGATTTAGGACTTAAAACAAATTGCTCAGTTCTGTTTGGTGCCTCTCATAATTATTGATCATCTTGCTTTTCTTACTCTCAAAAGTCCAGAATTTTATGTATGTCATTATAAACGGTTTTTGATTATATGATTGAATCAATTAAATAGAATTTCTAGTGTTGCTCACTATAAAGAAAATAAAGAAAAAGAAAATGCTCAATATAAAAAAAAGAACTAGTGATAATGTGAAACTTTGTCAAAATTTTCCATGGTAATTTCTTAATCCTAAACATACTGATCCCAAGATTTACATTTTCTAGATGAGAGATCATGTTATCTGAGATCTACCTGTTAAAAATTAATACTCCTTTACTATAAAACAATAGAAGATAAAAATGATTTCCTAATCTATTCATTATCACTTTCATTTACAATCTCCCATTTTTTTCTACTGAAACAAATAGAAGGGGACAGCTAGATAACTGAGTGAACTAAGAGCCAGGCCTAGAGATAGGAGGTGCTACCTTCAAACCTGGCCTCAGATATTTCCTGGCTGTGTGACACTGGGCAAGTCACTTAACATCCATTGCCCAGCCCTTGTTGCTCTACTGCCTTGGAACCTATACTTGGAACATTGATTCTAAGATAGAAAAAAAAAGAATGCCTTAGTAATAATCTAAGCCCTGGATGTAGTCCTAGTTTTGCAAGAATTTATTGTATGGCTATGAAAAGTTATATTCCTTCTCTTAAACTCCATTTTCTCATTTAAAATGAATAGACTATAGTAGGTCTGGGGTTCTTGACCTTTTTTTGTAACAAGGACCCCTTTGGCATCCTAGTAAAAGTTGTGACTTTTTCAGAATAATGTATTTAAATAATTGGGGAAAATGTTCAATTTCAGTTAGAGGTCAGTGAAAATAAAAATGTATTTTTTTCCTATCCAAATTCAAAGACAACTTTGAATCCTATCCATTGACCCCCACAGGAATACATCATTCTCACGTTAGGATCTTCTAGCCTAGATGTTTTAAAAGGTCCTTTTCAATTCCAACAATCTGTTCTGTGATTTTATTTTTCATTTGTCACAAGTCCTGGGTCCTCTTTATCTTTATGAACCAATAAATGAACCAAATTGCTTCTATTTTTGATCCCAGGCAGGCTCAACCTGCCGTGACTATTTCTATTACAAATCTGAACATTCCCAAAATAAGCACCCTGTTCTATATGTGCAGCTTGGTGCTATCAAATGGAATGAAACACCATTAGATTTCTCTTCTTGACCCTAAGCATGAGAGTGTTGGTATAGCACCATATTAAAACTTCCTTTGAGACCAAGGAAATTATAGCCACAGCTTTATTCCTCTACTTAATTTTAGCACATATCCTGAAACTTCCATCAACTTTAATAGCTAGGACTCTCCTCTGTGAATCCATAATCACTACTGCAATTCAATCTTCTCCATTGTCCTTAATTGTCATTTCCCAGAATTGTTCTTCTAAATAGAATTAAAATTTTGCATTTCAGCCCATCTTGCTTACATTTCTCAAGTAAAGAGAAAAAAACTGAATACCTTTGACTGAGTTCTATTTGAAGGACAGAAACAACCCTCCCTCCTCAGTGTTGGAATGGGGATTGTGAATTCCAATATGCTAGAAAAAGAAAAATGTACTAGCTGGTGATGATACAAAGGAAAATGAAATTGATAACAGTAATAGTATTCTTCAGCAACTTGGGGAAAGACTTGCAAAAATCAGCAACCTAGAGAGATTTTTGAAACAGTCTGACAGATGCTTCAGGGTATGCCTATGCCTAGTAAAAGGGGCTCACCAACACAATTTAATCTTGGTAGTGAGAAGTTCACTTGGCCTTAGGTACCTCAATTTGCTGATACTTGACATTTCAGCCTTAGAAAGTTAATTTTTTGGACTTGTGGAATAGCATACCCAACTTAGGAGTCAGGGAGAGCTAGATTTGAATTCTGCTTCAGACATACACTAACTATGACACTGAGTAAGTTGTTTAAGCACTCTGAACCTCAGTTTCCTCAGCTGCTAAATTAAGAAATTATACTCAATGGCCTCTGATATCCCATTCTAGCTCTAAGTCAATGATCCTATGATTTCTTTTCTCATTACAAAGGAAGCATGAACTACCACCCTCCAACTTGTTTATATTCTTCCTACTTGCTATTTGGCAAAGGTATTTCCCTTAACAAAAGGACTGAGGGACAAAACATTCAGGCAATAGTGGAAAGGAATTTTAAGTCATGATTTGTCCATCACTGTAGCAGCTGGAGGAGACATTGCCCTGCCAGACTGCATTTCCATGGAGACTGCTTCCTAGGATATTTCCTGTGGGTACTGGGCTAGAAGCATTGATATTCCCAAGACCCTTGATCTGTCTCAAATCAGGAGAGGAGAGGAGATAGTGGGCAAGGTGTTGGTGGTAGTTTGACCTACCTGGCAGGTAGTCTGTCTACCTCCTGTCTCTCCCTCAGGGTACCATGCTGCTTCAAGGAGGCTGGATTGCGCTTCCTATGAGTGGCAATTGGTTAGAAATTGATGGGAATGACTAGCCCCTTTGCCACAGGATCTGCCTTCACAAATGATGGCTGAAAGAACTGCAGTGGAAGGAAAATCAATGATTGAAGAGGGCACATGCTGCCAATCCAAGGCTTTGTGCTTATTTGCCTGGTCATGGCAGTTGGTCAACAGTTATTCCTGGTGTTAAAAAGGAAGTTGAATCTCTTCTCCACAATTTTTTCTCCCCTAAGTGATAGCTGTGGAGGTTGGGCTAGAAGTAGGTCTTGTGGGTTTTTCAGGGGTCTGAGCACTATTCAAAAGACTCTTGTTTTCAGAGTCCCAGGAAGAGTTCTGTCTCCAGCAGGATCTTGAAGGGAGATGGTGGTGGTGGTAACTTGACTTCTGTGGCATATAATTCCTCTTGTCTCTCCCTTAGAGTGCCTAGTTGCTTCAAAGAGAGTGTTGCTAATTCTTCAAAGTTGATGATTTGACAATCTAGTATGGTTTTGAGTGTTTTTAAAAAGGCCCTGGACCTTCCCCACCCCAAATCTTGCCCCTAGTCCTGTTAACAATACCCCAAATTCCATCACTAAAGATTCATTTTGTACAGTAAAGAAATTGTTCTTTATTAAAAGGTAGATACTCCTGAGATATAAATAGTTAAGATGTTACAAGATGTATATAATGATATATTTTATATCATATATGTATATGTCATATCATGTGTATATATTTTATATCATTTGTATATATACATGTGTGTGTACAAATTAGTGTTATATCTTTCTAAAGGAAACAGCTTACTAAGAACAAATTTTGACAGGGAAGGAGTAACTAAGGAACAAGAGCTCTAGATGCCTGGGGGATAAGAGGATAAGGGTACCAGAGAACCTGAGGTTAAGAAATAGTAGGAGCAGCTAAGTAGCTCAGTGGATAGAGAGCAAGGCCTGCAGATGGAAGGTCCTGGGCTCAAATCTGTCTTTAAATACTCCCTAGCTATGTGACACTGGGCAAATCACTTAAACTCTAGTTACCTAAGCCTCATACCACTCTTCTGCTTTGGAAATGATACTTAATATCAATTCTAAGATAGAAAGTAAAGGAGAGGGAGAGAGAGAATGAGAGAGAGAGACTGAGAGAGAAAAGAAGAAAGAAAAAGAAAAAAACAAAGAAAAAAGAGAGAGGGAGAGCAAGGGAAGGAGGGAGAAAGGAAGGAAAGAAGGAAGGAAGCAAGGATTTGGTTGAGAGGGGTGCCCCTAAGGAAGAAACACTCAAATCTAATATAAAAAATAATTAATAGAAGTGTAATAATTAAAATGGGTTTGACAAATATAAGAATTTTTAAAAGTTGTTGTGGTCACCATTTATAATAATTAAATATTAAGTAGATAGGCTGTCAGTAGCTTTAATAGCTTTATTATAGAAAAATAGTGATAGTAAGAGAGGAAAATGTAGGAAGGATAAAGAAAATATTGCCTAGCTAAAAATACCCTAAGTCCGGGTCAAAGTGCCTCTAGACCTGGAAGGTAAATCCAAATGCAAATTTCACCAGCCCAGTAGAGTGTCTCCAACCAGGTGTTTCAACAACAAAAGACTGAAGCCAAAGAGGCTGAGCCACAAAAAGCAGGCTCTCATACCAAGGAGGCAAGAGCCTCACTGGAGTAATCATCCCTCTTCAGCCTGAGTCTCCGACGCAGAAAGCCAAATCTTCACCAGAACCCAAAGTCCAAATCCGGAAGCCGAAATCCAAAGCCACCAATGCCTAATCCAAGGCAGACGTGAATGCCTAATCAAGCTGATCCGCCAGAAGATAGAGCTGCCAAAAAACTCCCTCTGGAGGCTGAGCCACAAAGAGAGCCTGAGGGTCCTAGTTTTCTCCACCCATCAACTCTCCTCACATTTTAGGCAAATTGGGAGACTGTGATTAATTCCTGAGATGTAAAATGTTCTTACTAACTCAGTGTTAATGACTAAATAAGTGTGAAAGGTGGGGAACTCCAAGTTTTTGACTGATTAGCTTAAAATAGACAAAGAGAGTTTAAATTCTCTTTCACAGGAGGAAGCTATGGACAGATTTTACTAACTTTCCCAATTTTGCCTAGGTATAGCTCTGATGATCAGCATTATTTTAGAGGCTGTGAATATCATGGATAAACTTGGAAATTGGAAAATTGAAAAGACCAAAGGATAATGTTATATAAATGCATGCATTATAATGTTACTCAGAATCAAAGACATTAGCAAAAAACATAGTATTTGAATGAACTCTAGGTCTAGCTACTGATACAATGCTTATTAGCTATGATTTCATGTCATAGGTGTGACTTCCATTTTCTATTCAAGACTTTATAATATAATTGAGAGTCAACATAAAAGCCT
This sequence comes from Gracilinanus agilis, assembly GCF_016433145.1. Classification (NCBI taxonomy): domain Eukaryota; kingdom Metazoa; phylum Chordata; class Mammalia; order Didelphimorphia; family Didelphidae; genus Gracilinanus; species Gracilinanus agilis. The sequence continues at coordinate 391,857,486 of NC_058133.1, read as the reverse complement.
TATGTAGCCCAGTATCAAAGGCAAGGATTCTCCCTTCCCCATTGCTACCAATGAGATCTAAGGAGGAGTACCGAAGAGAGAAAAGCACGCAATTCTAGGTAGAAATCATAATCCTTTATATGAAAATATGATATTGGCTGTCACCAGAGGTATGACATTTTTCCAGTAGTGGTACTATATTTCTGCTGCTCTATCTACACTATTCACACAAACCTCCTTATCATCAATGGAGCCAATTTTTTGAAAAGCTGGCAGGGATTTCAGATGGGGTGTAGCCAACTGGCCTTCATTGGGAATGAACCCATAAATTGGCCTCATAATCACCATCCTCTGATAGACTGAGCTAATCAGCCTCATGCGTCACAGTAAGGAAGTGAGGAAAAGCTATTCAAGAAGTGGCTTTAATAAATGTTTTTTAGACAGTAAAGAATGGCAAAATTCTGATTTTCTTCTTAATGGAAATCACAGCAGCTGTGAGGAATCAGTTGTGAATCCAAGAGACAAGGAGGTCAGAAGGCTTCATTTCAAGGATTAAGTATAAAGGCTTGATGTGCTTTCATGGTGTCTTGTGATGGATTGGTAATGGTTATTATAGATGATGTTATTTATTCAAACAAGACTAAAATACTACATGTGAAAGGATTTTAAAGCAAAAATGGCAGAGCATATTTGTAAATGCATAGGCTAAAATTATCTGTAATTTTGGTGACTGGCATAAATTGTATAGAATGTAGCTGGGACTGGTTTTCATTTCCATAGTAAGGACAGCTTATAAATCAATTATATGACTCATAGGTCCCAGTCACGATGCATCAGTCACCTGCTTTCTAAATCAATCAAGTGCATTTCTATCCCCAAACAAATAGCTATGTTATTAACTTCATCCATTAAAATCCTTCTTTGGCCCTCTGCACATGGCATGCTAGTTCCCATTTGATGGATAAGAGGACCTATTCCAATTTTGTTTTTGCATATACTATGCACTTAATACAATAAGATGGAATACTTTGTATTTAGCATTTGAGATAAATGCCTTAACAAGTGCCAAGTGTATCATCACTGCGGTCTGTATTGGTTATTCAAAATGTCATAGTCCCTCCAAGGCCATGTAACGCATAGCAATATGTTGCCCAGACCTTATATGGGGCCCAGCCCAGTCCTACTCCTTTACCTTGGAACTATCTTGAGTAGCCATGACTCCCCACATCCACAGCAGAGCTAGCAGTAGTAGACGTGTTGGGACAGTGAAAGGATTCTCTACTGCTGTGAAGAGATTTCTTGGTTTCATCCTCTCCTAGTCTTCTCAAAATGAAAATGTATATGTCCCATCTCTGTATCCTAAGGGAGCCTCCTAGGACTTTGTAGAGTAGGAAACAAGGCTTCATTGCGCATCTTGGGAAGCCCATTAAGTCTTTCATAATGGGTTGTTGTTGTTGTTTTTTAAAATAAACTCTTACCTTCTGTCTTAGAATTAATTCGAAGATCCTGCTCTTCACTTGGTTGGGTCTCTGGAGGTGGGATGGTGTAGCGAAGAATGGAGTGGAAATGAGCCAGAGTACAAGTCAAATTGCAGAGTCTGTTCCTTCTAGTGCCATCTGCTGATTTTCATTCTTATGCCCTTTTTTCTTTATGATCTCATACAGGTTTTGATTTTCCCATACTTTCAAAATCACATATTAACTTTTGAAACATCACAAGATTGGCATTTACTAATTATCTTACTGTGGTTAAACAAAGAAGCAAGCTTGTCAAGAATTATTCATTATGGCCTAGCCTAGTTGGAACTTATTCTTTTCAGCCACTAGTACTAGAACATCAATTCCTAGCTAAGCATAATAGTTAATTATATTTTAACTAATTATATCATTTTTAGTTATGTTATACTATTCATTCTCTTCATAAATCAAGGAGATAGTTATGGTAGTTGATTACATCCAATAAGATACAATAATATCAATCTGGTCCAAATTTTGTTCCCATGCTATTCTTTCTGCTATAGGGTTAATAAGAATGCAGTTCTGGTAGGATGATTCTGTGCTAATTTGTCATTGCCTTAATTTCCTTGTGTTTCACTGTTTCTTTGGTCTGTAGGAGTTTGGGGATAAACTCAGGCCAGGTATTTTCTTGCTGGGAACTTTAGAAACTTGCATTAACTCACTAACTGCTGGTTTTTTGCTGGGCTAATTATAGGGGAAATTTCTATACTCTAGGGGGTTATACAGGGGTTTATTTTGGGATAGTGGGTAGTCTATGGCTGTGATTGTTCTTGCCATGAACATGTATTGTTTTTCTGTGTCTCCTTGGAGCCGGATAAGGATATTGATTACAATAATTTCAATGCAAGTGAATGTCACTGTAAAGAGTCACATAGGGCAAACTGAGTGTGGAATTTCCATCCTCCTGACAACCTGCCCTGCTGGATTGTCAGAGCTTGTGAGTAGCCATGCTAAACCTCACAGCCTCAATGGCTTCCGGAAAATTAATACTGTTAAGAACATTAAGGGCTAAGCAGTAGGGGTTAGGTGACTTGCCTAGGGTGACACAGCTAGGAAGTATCTGAGGCCAGATTTGAACCTAGGACCTCACAACTCTAGGCCTGGCCTTCAATCCACTGAGCCACTTAGCCATTCCCTTTAATAATGTCTAATAAATACAACTATCGTCTTGAAAATAAATACTATCCCCTGCACCCCCCAATTTTTTTTAGATCATGGTAAGCTTACCTAATGAAAATCAAGTAGAGATGCTAAAAGAGATTTAATTTATTCAACCTTTGAGGATGATTCCATGATTTGTTTTCACTTAATTGTGTTTAAGGAGACACCTTTTGAAATCACACAACCTAGGACTGTCTCAGTTCTTCTACTTACTAGCTAAACGACAATAATAAATGAATAATATTCAGTTAACCTCTCTGAATTTCAGTTTTCCATCTTTAAAAATGGTGACAAGATACATTATAGTGCTTCATTGGTGCTAATGATTGATTGATCTAACTTTTTATCACCCCACACAATTTTCTAAGACTACAAATTGCAGAGCAGCTGCTGATTTGCCCTAGCAGAGGAAATTTCCTCACATGGAGTTCTCTATACCAATGAAATCACAAATTTAGTTTTTAAAAGGTGAGGGAGGGGAAGCAATCATACTTCTATTACTTTCTCCAAGAGTTGTTGTATTAAAAAAGAATATTTTGTAGGGAATACACTCAGGAGATTGAGAGCCAGGCCTAGAAATGAAAGGTCCCAGGTTCAAATCTGTCTTTCCTAGCTGTGTGACTCTGGTCAAGTCACTTAATACCCATTGCCTCTCCCTGACCATTCATCTGCCTTTGAACTAATACATAGTATTGATTCTAAGAAAAGGTAAGGGTTTGGATTTTTTAAAAGAACTTTCTAAATCTGTAAGATGATGTATTCTATAGAAGTTTAAGTACCAGACTGGGATCGAAAATAATTGGATTCCAAAAAAACAAACAAAAAATTGTATTAAAGTTCTACTTTTGATATTCTCTAGCTATGTACTATGGATAAAAAATGCAAATATCCTTAGCCTCAGTGTCCTCATCTATAAAATAGAAGGAAGGGGGGGGGACTAAATGACCTTTAAAATTTCTTCCAGATCTAAATTTGTGATCCTGTGACCATTAAATTCTAGTTTGCAGTGTTTGAGTTAAGGCAGCTAAGTGATAGAGCAATGGGCTTGAAATCAGGAAGACTCATCTTTCTGAGTTCAAATCTAGACTTAGACTATTTACTAGTCAGCTCACCCTGGGCACCCTATTTATTTCAGTTTCCTCATTTGTAAAATGAGCTAGAGATGGAAATAGCAAACCTCTCCACTATCTTTGTCAAGAAAACCCCAAAATGAGGTCATGAAGAGTCTGACACAAGTGAAACAACTCAAAGCAACAACAAATGGTACCAGTTATGATGGTACCATATAGATGAAGCATTTTTAAACCTTATGGCACTATATAAATGCTAGCTATTATGATAATGAGATATTTAGATAGATTATTACTATATTTATTGGAGACCATCACTTACATTCTCTTATTTAGTTGAAGAGAAACATTGGTTAACAATATAGGTCCAATATGCATTATGCAAATGAAAAATTTTTATAAGCCATTGTTTTTGTACCTTTATTAGCAAGTGGAATTGTCGAGCCTCTGAAATGACAAGATCCTTAGGTAAACTTGAGTCCCAGGGCTGGAAAAAATGCCCTAAATCCCTTCTAGTTTCCTTGCCCTCAAGGGGCTAGTCTCATACTGCTGCTCCAGGATATACACCTCCAAAGATGAAGGAGGATTTCTTCCCTTAAGTGCTTGTTGTTTGCCACGTCTCATTTTTTTCCCCTCAATCCTTGAGTAAACCAGAGCATGTCCCATGGTAACCTCCTATGTCCATGCAGCAAATATTTCCACTGATCATTTGGAGCTTATGGTCTTGAAAAAGAGTCTCTTCTTCATAGTCTGAATGGGAAAACATTGAAATGTGTCTCATAGCAATCCAAGGAAGCAGTTACTGCTCTGGAAGTCAGGCCAAACTAATAGTGACAGCATTGCAAACTGATGACAGCTCCATGTATTATTGCTATCGTTTGGAGCTTCCTCGTTCTTGTTTTTATCCATTATAAACTACCTTAGTATTTCTTGTGGCTTGATTTTATTTTATCTTGCATTTCTTAGGCTGAAATTTATCATCAAAAATCTATACTACACCTAAAAAGCTTTGGTCCAGACAGTTGTTTTTAAGATGATTTAGACAGACGGGCAGATTGAGTATTTATTTAGTAGTTATTATATTTCAGACATGATTGTAAATGCTGGGGATACAAATATAAACAAAAAAAATGCAAACACAACCTGCCCTCAAGAAACTTGCATTCTGATAGGAAGGAGAAGTAGAAAAGTCTAGAGGGGTTAGGAGCAGAGCCAAGAGACGAGTAAGCATGGTTGCTTGGGTGCTTCCTCAAATGTCCATTCCAGAAAGGAATTCACCATTAGAGGAAGAGATTGTAGGGGCAGAGACATCTTTCAAGGTAAGATGATTGCTAGAGTAGAGGTGAGGAAATCTAGATAGTCTGGAGAGAAGCCAGCTAGAAAGGACCCAAGAGAATATCTAGTTCAACCCTTCATTTTTCCATATGAGAGAACCAAGGCCCAAAGAAATTAAATGACTCATTTCCCCACCATTACCAGAGAAGTAAGGGATAGATTTACATTTAAATTCATGTCCTATGATTCAAGAAACAGTAGTGTGTAAACAGAGATTTGGTCTTCCTAAAGAAAATCAAGACATATCAATGAATTAACAACTGGTCATCTATTTAAGCAGATCAGAAAGCTCTAAACTTCATTTCTTAAAATAGAGACTGTAATTTAAAAAGAGGTCTCCACTAGCTTTTCCCAAAGGCTACCACTTGGCATATGAATAGCCTCTGGTGTATTTTTGTAATTAGCATTTAATTTGAATATACCTACACAGGGCAGTCTTGGGTAATTTGAAGGTGAAAACTTAATTTCCTAGATTCCCTAGAGACCAACAAGTCTAGATTGCTATCTTCTCTAGTCTTTTTTTTTTTTTAACCCATACCTTCCATCTTGCCCAGACTCACACAACTAGGAGGTGTCTAAGGTCAAATTTGAACACAGGACCTCTTGTTTCTGGGTCTGGTTCTCAATCCACTAAGACAACTAGCTACCCCCTCTCTAATCTTTTTCATCTTCATACTGTTAACTGACTCCGCATTCCATTTAACAAAGGGTATAGAAGAGAAACAGGGAGATAAAAAGCTAGGTGACAGTAAATAACACCAGAGACTTTTCCTAGAATAGGAATCTGGAGAACATTGTTTGAAAATCAAATATTTGGTGACTACTCTTTGAGCATTTTCTTTCACAGCAGGTGGAAAAGGAAATCTATTGACATAAAATTTTTAAGAGGATGGAAAAAAACATGAGAATTCCCTGCAACCCTGGGTTGAAATTTGAACTCAGTTTCATCAGTTCAGATAGGTTTATTCATGCCAAAATATGACTTCCTATTTTGAAGGCAAAAAGGATTACTTAAAATATTCCAAAGGAATGTTTCCTCTAAAATACTCTCTAAAATCAATATCTGAGAATTTAAGTGTGAATTGGAAACATATTCATTGAATTTTCCTTTGGGTGAATCTAAGTATGCTCATTAATAGGGAAATACCTACTTTGTCAAATGCATTCTCAACAGTTTATAGAATACTAGGTCTAAATGTGACCCTCTTGTTCCCAGCTGATACGTTCTTAATGAGTTGTATTGCATGGGTAGTGTCACTATGGATATACAATTAATTTGAGTTGCTTCTGGGATAGTCCTTCTCAAATTTCATCTAATTCTTCAAACGCAACTATGTTGGATTTTTGAAATTGGGAACCAGTCATTTAGAGCCTTCCCAATGTCAGAGGTCTCTAGATAGGCTTATAGAGCTCCTATTCCTTTCTGAGAATATATTTAAAACTGTTGGATCCCATCGTTATTAAGCACAATGATTTTATAAGCTGACCAAGAAAGAAAAAATATACAAAGAAAATAATTTTAAATAAATTGAGTCTATAGGGCCTTTGTGTTTAGACTAAGTCCTTTTCCTAATTTGGTTCCATTCTTTTATTTACTTGTTTCATTCCTCCTGTGGGGAGAGAGAGACAGAAGAAAGGCTCTTTTCATCTTCCTCACAACAGAATTGTTATCTTTAGGGACAATGAGAACAGAATCTAGTCCTAGGGAAAATCCATGCTAGATATTTCAGAATTTCATGTAAGGAACAACAGTTATACAACAGTCTAATAGGAACTCACTGGCCCCGTCCAGGTCAGTCATTACTAAAGAGCATAATGGTAATAAAGCTAGCACCTTGCTTAGTAATGCTCTCTGGTGTCCCCTATACCTCAGAAGTAGAAATAGTCCTTGTCTCAACTCTGCAGTGTGTTTTATGTCTATTCTATCTTTACTTTAAAATAAAGAATAGCTAACTTCTGGGCATGGTGTTGTGAGAAACAGAAGGAATCAACTATGGATTTATACTAATCAGTAAAAAATTAATTAAAATCATACTATAACACCATCAGGGCAGCTAAGTAGCACAATAGATAGAGTACTAGAGTCTAGAACCATGATGGCAAACCTCTGGCACACATGCCAAAGATGGCACTTAGAGACCTCTCTATGTGATATGTTACCATCGCCCACCAGAGTTAGTTGCTAGAAAGGCAGAGGGACTCAGGCAGAGCTGCTACCTTACCCCTCTCCACCACACCTCTCTTGCCCTCTGCCCAGCAGCCCCCTTCCTCCCTTTCTCCCACCCCTGTCTGGGATAAGATGGCAGTGAGGTGGGGCACTGGGTCATTTGGGGGGGCAAGGCATGGCACCCACGGGGGGGGGGGCAGAGCACAGCACATGGTGTCTAAAAGGTTCGCCATCACTGGTCTAGAAGACTTATCTTTATGAGTTCAAATCTGGCCTCAATTACTTACTATAACACTAGGCATTTTTGCCTGCTTGCCTCAGTTTCCTCATATGTAAAGTGATCTAGAAAAGGAAATTGTAAACCATTCCATTATCTTGCCAAGAAAACCCTTAATAGAGTCACAGAGTCAGACACAATGAAAAATGACTGAACAATGCAATAAATAACACCATTAGATTTCAGAATCCCTGCCACCCATGAAATGCCATTCAGGTTTTGACCAGGAACTACTTTATTTCTCTTAGGGGTTTAGTGCTTTAGCCCAGAACTATAATTAGCATTTGATATCTAGGGAAAACTTCACAAAATTTCCCTAGGGAAATAAGAAGGATTTCAAATCAGCTTTAAGAGGGGGGTGGGGGGACAACAGCTGGTGACGCAGTAAATAGAGAGCCAGGTCTAAAGATGGGGGGTCTTGGGTTCAAATTTGGCCTTAGATACTTCCTAGCTCTTTGACCCTGGATAAGTCACTTAACCCTGACTGCCTAGCCCTTACTGCTCTTGTGCCTTGGACCTGATATCTAGTGTCAATTCTAAGATAGAAAGATAGGGTTTTAAGGGGAAAAAACAGACAATTACAGTTGATGAATTATCAAGGAGAGAAAACCTGAGACACTGAACCTCATAGGTAGAGACACCAGAAAACCTTAGTTCTAATATTGGTTAAGCTATCTGGTAGAAGAGACAGAGAAAAAAATAGAGAGCAGGAAAAAATTTACCTAGTAAGTAGCCAGAGGTAGGAGGGTGAGAGAGGGGAAGCTTGTCATCTGACAATTTCTAATTTTAATTATTTATTTTTATCAACAGGGATGCAAAACTCAGTTCTTTTTAGGAATTTAGGTTTGTAACTTCTCCTAACACCCTCTAAAGTTTTAGTACCCTGGAACAAAGCTCTTCAAACCTTGCCCTATTTCTTTGCTATAGACCTAGCAACATTTCTTGAAACTTGCCCCTACCACATTTGAATTAGTTACCAAGTATATAGCAGTGTTTACTGTTATGTTATCAAAGTAACCTCTTTATGCATTTAGAGGGGCAAAGGATGGTAAGGAAACAAGTATATTTTGTTGTTTTGGAGTTTGGAAGTTTTACAAATAAACAACCAATCATTCAACTGACTTTTTTTTTCAACCCTATCCATTGACGTCATTGTAGACAGAGCCTTAACTCAGACTCCTACGGTTCCGTGTGTGTCTTCATGTTTTTACTCCACCTAGACTTGGACACTTACCATGTCTTTACTGTGGGTTTGTCGAAATCTGGTTAGGGTTTGCAGCTAACATGTACCAAGAAAATGGGAGCAAAGCAAAAAAAAATAATAGTCAAGAAATTGAGTCCTTTGTACCAATATTAATTACTTTTTTTTTAACATTTATTAATATTCATTTTTAACATGGTTACATGATTCATGCTCCACCTTTCCCCTTCAACCCCCCCCCCCCCGCACTCCCCCCACCCTT
>NC_058133.1:391819614-391843531 GCF_016433145.1 Gracilinanus agilis | reverse complement strand
TTTGGTAGGATGTCTCATCATTGTCATTTTCTTCAATGAAATTGTTGATTGTTTCTATGATTCCTTCTTTGACCAATTGGTTTTGAAGAATCATATTATTTAATTTCCAATTAGTTTTTGATTTTCCTGTCCAAGTGCCCTCACTCATTATTATTTTTATTGCATTATGATCTGAGAAGGTTACATTTATTATTTCTGCTCTTTTGCATTTGTTTGCAATGATTCTATGCCCTATAACATGGTCGATCTTTGTGAATGTGCCATGTGCAGCTGAGAAGAAGGTATTAATTACTTTTTAAAAAAATACAATAATCCCATTGGTATGCTCCTTTATTTCCATTAGAACTCTTAAGGTTCTTGACACTCTTATGGAGAAGCAGCATGGTATAAAGAATGATAGCCTGGGCAAAAAAAGATCGAATTGGAATTTTGCTTAATTCACTTACTATCTCTTGGACCCTGGACAAATCTCTTCATCAATCTTATCCTTAGTTTCCTTTGCTGTAAAATAGGAATAATAATTGGACCTATCTCACAAGGTTGCTGTAAGGATCAGATGAAATGAAACATGAAAAGTGTGTTTATAAACTTTAAACTGTTGTAACAACTTTGTTGTTACTGATATTTTTATTTTTTAAAGCATTGTTCAATATATTCTTAGTGGACTATCACAGATCTTTAGATGGCTAAAGAACTGAATTATCCTGGAAACAACCACAACTTTCAGTCAAGCTGATCAGACAGAAGGAGGTACCTTTTCTTTGCTAACAAGAAGGCAATGTAATTATGGTTAAAAATAATATCATTAACAATAATGAAGTGTTAAGGGCAGTTTCCTTAACATATATGTACCTGGTTCATTTCCTAACTGGGTTAGAAAACACATATGAAATCATTTGAGGTATCATTATTAGAGATAAAAGAATTACTTTGTTGGATGAGGAACATATCTCATTTAATATAGTATTCTGTTTCCATTACAAATATGTCAGAAGGTATGAATTTCCTCCTTGACATCAGTCTTAAATGCTAAGATGGGCTTATTTTGTCTCAGAAACCAGTCAATCAGTAAATGTGTGCTGGGCATTAAGCTAAGCCTTGGGGGTTTAAAAAATAAATAAATAAAGCAAAGTACAAACCCAGCTCTCAAGGAGCTCAGAATCTGAAAGAGGATAGAACATTCAAATTACATACAAATAAGCTATATACAAGAAAAGTGGAAATAATCAACAAAGAAAGGGAATTAAAATTAAAGGGGACTGGGAAGGGCTTACTATAGAAATTGAAATTTTATCAGGGACTAAAAAAGAAGCTAAGAAGCAAAGATGAAGAGGAAGAAAATTCCAGGCATGGGAGACAGCCAATGAAAATGAAGGAAGGGGCTGCTATGCTAGGTGGCTTAGTGGATAGAGAGCCAGGCTGGAGTTGGGAGGACCTGAGTTTAAAACTGGCCTCAGAAACTTTTTACCTGTGTGACTTTGGGCAAGTCATTTAAACCTATTTACCTCAGTTTTCTTATCAGTAAAATGAGCTGGTGAAGGAAATAGCAAACCACTCCAGTATCTTGGCCAAGAAAACCCTAAATGGGGTCATGAAGAGTTGGACATGACTGAAACAACTGAACAATAAAAAATGTGGGGCAAGGCTCTGAGCTGAAAGATGGAAAAGAGGAACCCATAGGAAGTTTGAGAAGTGATAAAAAAAAGTTTGGAAGATTCACTCTAGTGAATGGGATAGTGAGTTAATTAAGGAAATATCAAAGAATTGCCCTAAAGTAATGAGGTCTAGTTGAGATTATGTTACATAAATTTATAGGAGGCTCAATCAATTCTGTTTTGTGACTTTCTCCACCTTTGTTCAGCAGTATGTATATAGGACCAAAGATATGAGACAGTGAGAGTGATCCAAACCCGAAGCCTAGCAGAGCAAAATTATCAATAAAATAAAGTTAGGATGCAAGAGGAGTTCGGCTGGTATAGAGTTGAACTAGTTCACCAAAGGGTCAAAATGGTGGAGGGAGGAAAGTATAGGTAGTACAGATAAGGGAATTACAGAAGTCATGAGCATAGAATTGGTGCATTTATGGTTGATGGCAAGAGCAAAGGTATGATCATCTTTGTATGTAGCCATGTATGGCTCTCCTGCCCATGAATTCCAAGGTGTTCTGCTCTTCAGACAGAAACTAGACAGCCACTTGTGAATAGGATGGATTAGCTGGCCAATGAAGTCTCTTCCCATCTCAAATTCTGTGATTCTGTAAATTTGCTCAAACTCATTTCTCATCATAGATCTTCCTTCTAGAATTGGAAGGGACGTCAGAGATCACCCTATTCAACTTTCTTTAGACCTAGAGGATTAAGTAGTTTGCCCAAGAAAAAAAATTTTTCTTCATGTCTCTATCCTCAGAGCATTTTATCCTGAGATGGGTGAGTGAATACCTCATGCCATGCTATTACTTATATATCAATCCAGAGAATAATAAATAATCAGGGAGTCTATTCTCTTCTCTTCTCCAGGCCCCTCACCTCCAAGCAAACACACTCATTGCCTTTTTCTGATGGTTGTGAAATCTTCACCAGATTCCCTTTGTGCCAGATGGCCAACCCCCAGAGGCCTCAAAGCCGATGGGATCACTTGGATTCCAGATGTGCGTTGCTACTGTAGATCTGTGATTAACATAACTGAAACTCTCCCCTTCTCTTACCATTTTTTCTATCCCATAAATTGTGCTCAATGGCATCCTTCTTTATGATTCTTGTAAGGAAGGAATTTTTTTATTTCAACTCTGCTCTTTCTAGTAGACTTAATACAGTATTTAGGACTTTATTTTCCATGAAACGGCCATAACGAGTTAAAACTTTGTTGATAAAAGGCTGAATTCTAAAAATCCCATTAGACTATTAGCTAATAAGATGCATGATGTTCATCTTGAGTAATGGAATTCCCAGATCTCAGAATTCCTCAGTGTCTTCTATCTTAATACAAGGGATTTGTTCTGTATCCAATTATATTCTCTCCCTATTTTCAAAATAACTTTTTGTGAGTTAGTCAATCCATTGCATTTTGATATCCGAAAAAAATTTTACACTAATTTGCTCCAGATTTGAAAAATTCTTCCTAAAAGAAACCTGTATTATTTTCCCAGTTGTGCTCATTAAAAGCACTGATTATTTCTGTGCTGGTGAATAAAGAACATCTTCTACTATATGAAAGATTTTGTCAAATTTATCTTGGTTTTATTTATACCTTTTATTTTTATTTCACATTCTTTTTGGAATATATCCCTCACTCCTCCTCTATGCAGAAAATTATTCCTTATAACAAAGAAAAATGTTTTAAAAAGAAGGGGATAGCAAAGATAGAGCTCTGGGCCTCAAATCAGGAAGACTCATCCTTATGAGTTCAAATCCAGCCTCAGACACTTTCCAGCAGTGTGACCATAGGCAAATCACTTACCCTATTTGCCTCAATTTCCTCTTCTGTAAAATGAACTAGGGAAGGAAATGGCAAACCACTACAATATCTCTGCCAAGAAAATTCCAAATGAGGTCACAAAGAGTCTGGCATGATTAAGCAACAGCAAACAATAAAGACATCTGAGTCTAATAGTGTTTGTAGTATTCTACAACCATCACCACTCACTTTCTACAGGGAAGTTTTATAGGGCTCAAAACCAATCTGATGAATTAGGGGAATAATATGAAGGAATTTATCTTTTTAAATTCCCAACTTAAAAAACCTACAAATCAATTTTTTGGACTCCATTCTTCATTTTCCTAAATTCTAATATGGTATGAATTTCTGACAGGTAGTCACAGACTGTCAGAAATCCCCTTTCTTTATATAGTATTGAGTATAACTGATGCTAGAATAGAGGCTTACCTCATACTTTAAGCTAGCTGGCTTTGCCAAAGCAGAGGCCCCTATCTGATTCCTGTCATTTGAAGAGATTATTTAGCCCAAATCTCTTCCAGTTCCAAAATTCTATGTGTCTCTAAGTGTTGATGGCCACTTTGGCAATTTGTAGATTCTGTCCACATCTTATATAAGAGAATTGAGCTTGGCCAAGATTTCAAAACAAACAAACAAACCTCTTATCATGTTTTTCAAATCTAGAAGGTGAAAAACTAGCAAAAGGCTTATATTCCATATGCTACGTGATCTTTTCCAAGAGATGTCTAAAAGCTTTTACGACCCTCTTGTAACATTTTAAAGAGAAATTTACTTCATTGTGGTCTTTTAGTAAATGTTCTACATGAATACTACAATATGAGATGACCAATTGTCCCATGAAATGATCTATCTTGTCACTTTGGTATACATGATAAAGTCACCCACATTATTGTTGTTGTTGTTATCAGTACCAATGGGAGGAACATCTACTTTTGAGTTCATGGGAAACTTCAAATGTGAGGACTTTCTACTAAAGCAGATCAGCAATTTAGGGTCTTAGGGATTTGTCTAGGGGACACCAAGAGGTTAAGTGACATTTCCATGGTTATACATTAATTATGTGGCAAAGGCAAGATTGGAACCTAGATCTTCCTGACTCCAAACTCAGTTCTCTATTGATATTACATCATGCCATTCCTTGATAATAATAATAATCAACATCTATATAACACTTAAAATTTTATGAAATAGTTTACAATTTGAGCCCCATAAAACCCTGAAGGGAAATATTATTTTTGCCATTTTTTAAAATTGAGGCAATTTAAGTTGTTTTACTCATTTGCCTATATTCACAATGTTAAATGTATAGGAGGCCGGATCAAACCAAAAATACCAGTGTAATATTTCCCCCATACACACCAAGCTTCATCTCTATTTACCTCTTCAAGGAGAATCAGGGCATCATCCTTCCATTTTTTTAAAATCCTTACCTTCTGTCTTGGAGCCAATACTCCAAGGCAGAAGAGTGGCAAGGGTAGGCAATGGGGGTCAAGTGACTTGCCCAGGGTCACACAGCTGGGAAGTGTCTAAGGTCAGATTTGAACCTAGGACCTCCCGTCTCTAGGCCTGACTCTCAATCCACTGAACTACCCAGCTACCCCCTCATCCTTCCATTTTGGCTGCAACTCTCTTTCATCCTTTGCTTCTTTTATAATAAAAATTATAGTAAAATATATAGTAAAAAGTTTGATATGATTCAGTTCCCTTAGATGTATGTCTCGATTCATTTGGTTAATGGACATGGATTTTATACTTAAAGCATACTTCTGGGCAATTTCTACTTCCTTTGCCACCTCTCTGCCACTATAGCGATAGAATCAGAAGGGATTCGCTCATGACTGAGAATCATTTTTTAGGCATTTTTCAGTCATAGGTTGTTATGGTTTGCAATAAATAATTCATTATTACATTATGACCAACTGCCAGGTGATGAGATTTTCAATGAGTTATTTAGGCTTGACTTCAGAAAGACTATATCTAAGTCAGTTGCTGAGACTATTTTTCAAGCCTTTTTAGTATGGAAGAATTGATTTGAATGACACAGATTTTGAGAACGTAGGGTCACCTGATGTCATCGTAAGACACTTGGAGTTATAGATTGTGTACATGCACATGGCATAATGCTCTATGTATAGGAGCACTCCTGCAAACACAAAAGGAATGAATGAATTCTCTCATGTGGAGTCACTGTTCGGACTGGCAAGAATGGCTTCCTGCTACCTCTTAGACTCCTTTGTACTTTTTATCATCCTAATTGGATTTATGTTCAATAGCTCTAGGGGTATACAAATCTAATATTAAGCATAAAAGGAATCACCTTTAGTTCAATTCTATAATCACTGGACAATTACTACTACAATTATAACTGATTCATGACAATTCTAGCCCATAGTTTCTCCTAGAGTGAAAGAGTTGAAAATAGACAATTAATAACTAAATCTCCTTAGCAACCAGGAGTGAGTACCCTCCTGGGCATATGAGAGAGAAGAATTGGACTCAACAAGTAAAGAAAATGGCCATTTGCAACACTAGGTATCTCATGCTTGGAAATACCCTTCCAAATGAGAATTAAAATATGTTTTGATTTGCTCCAGAGCTGTTGCCTAGGGAAGATCACTGATTAATAACACTTCAAGTCACCTTTCTACAACTAATGGCTAAAACAGGAGACAATTGTCTATAGTAGCAGTTTCAGGAGTGAATGCATGAAACACTGTGTAATATGCTTTGGAAGTCCATAGCACTTTAAGCCTTTAAATTCTCTCACACTGAATTCCCAACCTAAGAAATTCCTCCCTCCTAGTTTACTCATCCCCTATTTTGGGGCAAACCTGCTAGCGCTAAATCTTCTTTGCCATCCATTTAAATACAAATAGATAAAATGAAGAATAATAAGATCTTTAGATAGCACATATATAGGGCTTTTTCATGCACATGACCTTGGACTGGTATGGTTGAGGTTTCTGATCTCAAAGTCAACAATGAAATAAATCACATTTTTTTTTATTTTTTAAACCCTTAACTTCTGTGTATTGACTTATAGGTGGAAGATTGGTAAGGGTAGGCAATGGGGGTCAAGTGACTTGCCCAGGGTCACACAGCTGGGAAGTGTCTGAGGCCGGATTTGAACCTAGGACCTCCTGTCTCTAGGCCTGGCTCTCAATCCACTGAGCTACCCAGCTGCCCCCAATCACATTTTTTTTTTAAAGTGTTGCAGATACTCATTTTCCTGAAAGCTACAAGGCAGGAAAAGAAGAGGCAGTTGGGGATTTCTTTTTTATATAAAGAGAAAAAAAAGTTTTTCTTAACAACAAAAAAATTGTCTCTCTACCATCCTCCTCCCCAAAGTTCTCCTTTCAGATATATTTCACTGGATTTAGAAGAGCGTCTTTTTCTTTGTAAATTGAACTAGAGCTTTATTTTTCTATTCTTTAACAGAAACAAAATGGCAGGACAACTAGGTAGTACAATGGATAGAGCACCAGGATTGGAATTAGGATACCTAGGTTCAAACTGGCCTCATGTACTTTCTAGATGTGTGACTGGGTAAGTCACTTAACCCCTCTTTGTCTAACCCTTGACTTTGTGTCTTAGATCCTATATAACTAATATATCTAAATAAGGGTCTTAAAATAAAAGAAATAAAGAAGCAAAATGGCAATATAGAAGGATGGAAAGAAACTTCTGATTTCCAGTTTGGGAGTCAGAGGATCTTGGTTCATATCTAAGCACTGTCACTGTGACATGCAAGTTCCTTAATCTCTGTCTTCAGTTTCCTCATCTAGAAAATGAAGGAGTTGGACTAGACAATCACTGAATATCATTCTGGTTCTATAATTAAGAAACTGCTCAACTGGCTGCTAGACTTGGAATCAGGGAGAACTAGATTCAAATGCTGCCTCTAACATTTGCTAGGATCCTGAGAGAGAATTTAACCAGTCTGAGTCTCAATTTTACCATTTGTAAAACAGAGTTGATAATATCTATAGTACCTTCCTAACACATTTATTATAAAGCTCAAATGGCAAAATGATTATAAAACATAAGTGTATATGGAGGGAAGCCATCTTGCCCTTTGAAGAGTCTAGTTCTCCCTGCCTTCTCTGATTCAGCTGCCTTGGTCACTGAGTTCTTCTAGACACCCTGGCTTCAAAAAGCCATTCTACAAGAAATCAGAAAGACTTAGGGCTGAAAGGGACTATAAGGGTTCACTTAGTTCATTTTTACAGCCTCAGGCAGGACCACACAGAATCTATTTTATTTCTCAAGTCTCTAGAGAAAGAGATTCCATAACCTCCCTCTGTAGTTCATTTTAATGTTAAACAGTCCTTACTGACTTTCTTGGGTTTTACCCAAATCCCTGAAGCCCATTTGCTCTTGCTCTGTCCTCAGTACAGATGGCCAACAGTCCCCCACAAATAAGAAGAATGTAGTTAAGTCATCACTCTACTTTCTCTTTGGACTCAGTAATAACAGTTCATTTTACCTATCTTTATTGATCTTCTTTTCCAACACTTAAATCATCTTACCATTTGGGGCCTTCTTTTCAAAGTTGTTTCCAAGTTCTTAATGTTCTTCTCTGAGACCCACAGTTTGAATATACATCTGACTACTAAGTACTGAGTTAGGGTTGGCTACTAATTCTTCTACATTTTAATCCTGTTTATGCGTTATAACAGAATATAGAGCTGTGTGTGTATGTGTTTTAAAACTACAGTATTGTTGACTTAAATGATCCTGTTATCTTGCTCTTTTGAAAAATATATACATTTGCATAAAGCATTCCCATCTTTTATTTTTGTATTCTACCACCCTTTGACCCACCCCCATCCATAATAAACAATAAACAGCCTGCCAATGTTCAAATATAGGCATGTTTATAGAGGAGCACTGGGCTGAGATATAAGAACTTCCATATTGGATTTTTTTTTTAGAAACCATCACATCAATTAAAATTGTTACAAGATTTTTTCCCCCTGTTTTCTACAAAGATAATGCTTTTATAGGCTCCATTTCCCCTCTATTTAATTTTGGCAGAATTTTCCATTTTTCTTGTTTTTCCAGCAAAATTCTGGCAGAGGGAGATCTGAGAAAAAGCTGTATAATACTAAGGCAAAAAGTGCGCCAATTTAGTTTGGCATCTGCTTGATTAGAAATGAATCTGGAGCGGTACAAGTGTTTTTGGCTATTTCTGCATAAATGCTATTTAAATCCCAGGTTTTCTTTTTTTTCAAGTGGAATAAAAAATGATTACAACACATGAAGTCTGCAATTTGTAATTCATTAGTCTCTCTGAAGGCCTCTGCTCCAGAAAGAGAGTAACCGAGAATAACCTTATCTGGCGTATGTTGTTTGCTGTGCAGTGTCCAGTTACTATGTCCAGAAGATAATAATCCCCACAGAGTGTGTTGTCCTGGCAAGTGGACTTTCATTGCCTTTAAGCAGGAGAAACATCATTAAAGAAACAATCCAGTCTAATCAGTAGAACTTGGGGAAAAACTAATCCTGGTCCTACAAGAGTGTCCTCCAAAAACAAAGGAAGCTTTGAGTCCTCCTTTCCCCTCTGACTACACAGGCACTTCTTGGTCTTACACTTACAAAATAAGCTCCTGTGTAATGATTCCCAAGTGATGAGAAAAGGAATGATTCAAACAAAATCTAATTGAAGATTGAATTGGGTACGTGTCAAATCCAGATCATTTATTATTCTATGTGGAGGTAAGTCATGGGGGTATAGCCAATAACTTGAACCTAATTTTTCCTGAATGCAAAATATATCAACTAAACTATTCTGCTCCTCATTTAAATCTCATAACTGCTATTAACAACTTATTTGAATAACTTAGATATCATCTTCATACCATTTGGAGATGAAACTTAAAGGACAACAAATATATGTGAAATGGCACAAATCTACCAATAGTTCTATGATCACCTAGTCTCATCTACATACTAGAAGAATATTACTTAACAATACTAAGTCTGGAAGTGCAATTGGGCTTGGTCAAAAATATACAGAAAGAGAAGAGATGAACTAGATTTGCAGAATGAGATAATTCTGGATATGAGCAATATGGGAATTTGGTTTGTTTGAGTACTTGTTACAAGGATCTTATTTTTCTCTCTTTTTGGTGATGGAGTGATGGAAAGGAGAGAAAGTAATTGCTTAATTGAAATATATATTTATTTTAAAACTATGTATATTTGCACACACAAATATATATGTATATATATATATAAAACCAATGCTGAAAATGACACAATTTTACTCAGAAAGGAAATTCCTTCCCAAAAGAATACAAAAGATCCTTCCTTGCTTCTTCATCCTCTAAAACCTGTCTCCAATGTCAACTCAACTAAAACATCTTTCTTCAAAGTTACTAATGATGTCTTGATTGCTAAATCTGATAGCCTTTTCTTAATCTTCCTTTTCAACATCTCTGCATATTTTGACACAACCACCATATCCTCCTTGATAATCTTTCTGATTTTTCATGACATTATTCTCTCTTGGTTCTGTTTCTACCAGTATGATCACTCCTCAGTCTCCTTTTGCTGGGTCATCATTTATGTTCCTCCTCTTAATTATGTGTGTGCCTCATTTCTTTGTCCTGGTCTCTCTTCTTGTCTCTCTCTAAAATCTACTTTATGACCTCATCAGAACTCACATGTTTAATTAAGATCTCTATGTATTTGAATCATATATATATATATATATATATATATATATATATATAATCCTAGACTCTTTTCTGAATGCCAACTCTGAATTTGGACTGGATATCCAAAGGTATCTCAAACTCACCATTTCCAAAATAGAACTCACTATCTTCCTTCCTCTCCACTCCCACCCCCAAAAAATTTAGACTCTTCTGAACTTCCTTGTGTCTGTTGATAACAACACCCTTCCTCCAGTTGCTGGCTTGGAACTTTAGTATTTTCCTTGATTCCTGACCCTTTTTTACCTCACATATCCAATCAGTTACCATATCTTGTCACCTCTAACTCTACATCATCTTTTGCATTTGTCGCCTGGTCCAACTCATTATCTCTTGCCTGAACTATTGTAATAGCATCCTAATTGGCCATCTACTTTGAGCATCTTCCCATTAAAATCTTTCTTCTATACAGCTGCTAAAGAGGTTTCCCTAAAGTTTCTGACCATATTACCACCCTATTCAATGTTGTATGTCACTGGATTTCAACAAGCTATTTCCCATAGTCCTACATTATATAATATGTACAAAACAGAAAAATATGGTATTCATATACAAGAGGTTAGTGATTGTTGACCTTGGGAAGGATTCCTAGGTAAGGAAAAGGAAAATGGACTCTTGATTCACTTAAAGAGAAGAGACAATATAACTTTTCTTTATCATTGAATTAGCTCAGAAGCCTTTTTGTTAAACCTATTGTTAGGATGGGGGTATGAGGGAGGAAGGATCATCAGAATAATACTTGACTTTGCACTAGAAGGAATCCCAAAGCTTGGTCTTGCTTAAATGTCTTCAGGGAATATACTTTATGAAGAATTTCTTTGGGTTTTTATTGGGAAGTATGTTTAGTAAAAAGAAAATCTATCCATTTAAAAAATTATTAAAACTCCCCAAATTTTATACAATTTTAATCAACAAATATTTCATTGAGGACCTTGTGTTGTGTTTAGAACTATGTTCTGGTGGATAAAATAGAAATAGAATATGTGGTCCATGTTTTCAAGGAACTTTCAAATTAATGGAGAGATAAGACTAACACACATGATATAGTTTATATTTAGTGTGGGCATAAAATTTTTACCAGGAAAAGGAACTCATGAACGTTTCCAGCTATTCCACAATTTATAATTTTAGAAAGTTACCTGCCATATTGAGATGTTAAATTAGTCGCTCATAGTCACAAAGTTAGTATATGTCAAAAGCAAGACCTGAACCCATATCTTTTCAAATGAAAGACCACATCTCCAGCCAATAAACCATCCTGCCTCTCATGAAGACTATTCACTAAATTGTGTAGTATAAACTGTAAGTGCTATAATTCAAAGGTGAGAGAGATTAATGTAGACCAAAGTAATAAGGGAAGGCTTCCTAGAGGACACAAGATTTATAAGTATCATATAAACTTGAAATGGCCTTTTGGATTTTTCCCCCCAGAAATTTCTCTAAAAGACCAGAGTTTTTATACTAATTACTTCCCAGAAATTATGAGCTTAAGTAACCAATATAGATTAGAACCTATAACTTTTAGAATGTAATACTGAGTCAAACCATCTATTATTCCACAAGTCACATAGTTTTTATTCCCAGGTTGCTCTCATACTTATTTCTTTTGGGATCCAACCCACAGAAATGTGAAGATATGCTGGAAAACAAAATCATTATAAATGTACAATTTATTTTCCTAAACAAGAAGGAAAGAAATAAGAAGAAAAAAAAGAGAAAAGTCATCCAGTCTGGATGGAAATCTACCAGCATCACTAGTCATCATAAAAAATGCATCCATGAGCTTCTTGCTCACGCAAAGAATGCACTTTATTTCTGTCAGGTATCCTTTCTACATGTGTTTCATATCAGACATTAAGGAAGGCAACTGAAATAAAGAAAACATTTGCTGGATCTGTAGTGAATCCTCCAGCACATCTGGGATCCTTTGTAAAAAATTAGCTTAGCATCCTGGACTCTCAGGATGGCCAACTTTTTAAATGATTTTGCAGGAACCACTTTTTTTGCAAGCCCAAAGACAAGCCAAAATCTTGAAGAGGCTTTTAGAACTCTGGACCAATTAATAGAGTTCTGTCCCATTATATGAGGAAAACAGTAAGCAACCAACATAGACATGACCATTTTAAAAAATGTATAGATTAAACCATTTTGTGAAAGTTTAACATTAGCCTATACCCTCCTTTTTTGATAGCCAAGACAACCTTTGGACTTTAAAAGAAAAAAAAAAACATTTATTAAAACTGAAGCTTATTTCTTTCCCCATCCTCTTGTTGAAAAGGGAAGAGACAAAGCTTTTTGCTTATCTGTAAACAAGGCTCTTAAAATAGTGGGATAAAGAAAAGTGGACCTGCACATCATGTAGCCATTCCCAAAGTCTCATGATTTTGTTCAGAAGATCCCCTTCTTGTCCAGAGTGGAGTTAGAGTGCTCCATTCAAGAGGCTTGGAAAAGGGAGGTCATAAAGAGCATAAATTGGAGTACTGGGAGGAAATAGGGACTTTTTTCTGTGGATTCCAAAATGAGAAGGTGGGTTGGCTCTAAGAAAGGAAGGAGGCTGGTCAAACATTCTGTTGCCTTCTTTTTCTCTGGCTCACTTTTTATTATTTAATAAATAATTATAAATTAAGATATAGTATCCAGAAAACTTAAATCATAATAATTCAACTCAATAAGCATTGATTAAACACAAGAGACCTTGGGCTAGGTACTGAAGATAGAAACATAAAAATGAAACAAGCATTGCCCTCAGGGAACTGACTTTCTACTGGAGGAATCCTATAACATGGAGACAAAACCTAAAATAAACCTCAGTGGGATATAGAACTGCATAATTGAACTATCTTTTTTAACAAGGAAACAAATTTTCAATTGGGCTAATGTACCCATAATCTTATACCCAAATTCCTTTTTGTTTTTTTCCAGATCTATAACACCTTTCTATAAGTGTCTGTGGGCAGGAAATCCAAGTGACATTTTTCATTTGTAGTAATTAAAAGCATCCACTAGATTTTTCTTTTCCCTATACAGACCTGCACTGGAAATTTTTTTCAACTCAGTCCTAGAATAGCAGTAGTCACTCATTCATTGTCTATTTCTCTTATATACACCCATATTTTCCCCAAGTACCACAAGACCCAAGTCTTAGGCATTTGTCTGAACAGGACTTCTTAGATTGGTTGAAGGAAAACCCAATGAGGGTGTTTGTACACAGAGAGGCCTCTGTGCCTGTTGAATTGAGGGTATGTCTCTGTAGATAGATGAGTTTGGAAAAGATTTTAGAGTGGTTTCCAGAAAGGATTATGTATATCAGAACAACTAGACCTGAAGGTGAATATAATAATAATGATAACAATAGCTCACATTTATATAGCATTTTAAGGTTAATAACATATTTAAAACTGGCAAAGACCTTTACATATTTTGTAGATCCTCACAACTCCTCTGTAAGATAGGTGCTATTATTACTCCATTTTACAAATGAGAAAACTGATGAAGTGACTTGCCCATGGCCACACAGCTAATAAATATCTGAGCCTGACTTTGTATCTGAACTCTTCCTATTTCCAAAACCAGAAAGCTATCAACTACACCACATTGTCTTTTACTTAATGTCTCTCATACGTTGTGCTCCATTAATTTTTTTCAATAGATTATTGTTTGTGCTTTTCAGTATTTTTCTGTGCGTGGAAATGTGTGATTCAATTGGCAGAAAAATGTAGTGCTAATAGTTACCTACTATCCAGCTAGGCCAGACTTGTTTCCAAGAATGACTTCCCCTAGTCCTAAGAATATAATTTATTTCAGCTTTATAATTCTTATTTGCTTATTCTCAGTGTTGAGCATTGTGGTTAGTAATAAATGCAGAGAAGATAAATGCAAGTGTATATTTTCATTTCTGTTATTATTATGTGGTCATTTGCTTGCATATTCATCAGAGATTAAGGCAAAATATTGCTAACAAAAATCCCAACATTTATTGCCTATATTTTGATTTGCCTTTTCCCAAGTATAAAGAGCCTAATTTACTTGACTATATGTACTTTTTCTAAAATGTAGCTATATTACTTTGAACAAGTCATATCATTTGTTGGGATCTCTAATTTTTTCATCTGAAAAACAAGAGAGTGGAATAGATGATCTCCAATGTCCCTTTATAGTCCTAAAATGCTATTCTTTATGGGCTTAGGCTCTTATTATGGGATATTTTTATAAGTGTTATGATGGTAGATGTCAGAATCACTTATGTTGTCCATTTACAGAGCTTCAAAGCTTTCAACCAGGAATTAAATGATTCTGTTTAGTGTCCAGTACATAAAATATTTAGATAGTCGAATGAATGAATGGACCAAGTGTCAGGTGAAGCCTGTGTCATTGATTTTTTAAATAAAAATCAGGTCTGCTTAATATGTTTTATGTGTCCCTTAATCAGGCACCTTGCGGATATGTGAGAGAGTCCCTCACCATCACCTTTTGGCTGAAATATTACAATACCCTTCTGGATGGTCTCAAGTATGTCCCCACCCTTATCCTATCCTCATTCTTCTTGACCTTTCTGCAGTTTTTGACACTGACAATCCTTGTACTCTCTTCTTTCTAGATTTTCATGGCATTATTCTCTTTGGGTTTTCCTCATCCCTGTCTGACCAGTCCTTGGTCACCTTTGCTGGATCATCTTATAAGTTCCAACAACTAACCAGGGGTGCTCCCCTAGACTCTAAACTGAACCTTCTTCTTTTCTCTTCTCTATTATTTTGCTTGATCTCATCAGCTCCCATGGATTCAATTATTATCTTGATACAGAAGATCCTACAATCAATTCTATCTAGCCTATCCTTTATCCTGACCTCCAGGCTCCCATGTTTTATTGCTGTTGGACATCTTGAACTGGTTGTTCCATAGACACCTTAAAGTTAGCATATCCAAAAGTGATCTCATTATATTTTCCCAAGACCCTCCTTTCATTCTAACTTTACTGTTCCTCTTGAGGTTATTACCACCACCCTCCCATTCAAGGCACCCAAACTTGAAACCTAAGTGTCATCTTCAACTCCCCTCTTTCACCCACCATACCTGACCCCCAAATGCCCTTTTCCAATCTGTTACTAAATCTTGTCTAGTCTACTTTCATGTCTTTTGTATAAATCCAACTTCTCCCTTTTTACACAGTTGCCATCTTGGCTCAGGTCCTTATCACCTAATGTCTGGACTATTGTAATAATCTTCTAAGTAGCATCTCTGTTTTTCCCCCATTTCAATCCATGACTACATTTGACTGCCAATTGGTCTTCCTAAAATTTAGGTCTAACCATGCCACCTCCCTCTTCAACAAATTCCAAAGACTCTTTAATACCTCTGAGGTCAAACAGGAAATTCTCAGTTTGGCATTTAAAGCCCTTAACAATTTGGCATCTTTGTACCTTTCCAATCTTTCCATACTTCACTACCCTATCTATACTTATAATGCAATGTGACACTGGCTTCCTTATTCTTCTTCCAATCCAATACTCAATTTCCAGACTTTATTCCCTTTTTACCATCTGTCTCCCATCCCAAGAATGCTCCTTCTCATCTCAGGTGCTGACCAACCTGGCTTCTTTTAAGTCTCACTTCAAATCTTGTCATCTGTAAAAGGTCTTTCCTGCTTCCCCTCAGTGCTAGTGCCTTCCTTCTGAGATTATATCCAAGTTTTCATGCTACTTCCAATATAATGGTACAGATTACCTTCAGTGTATCTTGTTTGTACATAATTGCTTGCATGTTGTCTCTCCCATTAGAATATAAGCTCCCCCATGTCAAAGGCTATTTTTGACATAGTACCTACAATACAACATCTCTGTATTTAGTGTCTGTTTGTCCCAATCCATTCTTCTTACAGCTATCAAAGTGATTTTCCTAAAGCATAGATCCAACCATCTCCCTCTTCTGCCTTTAATATAAAAATTAGTTCAGTGAATAAAGAACCAAACCTAGAAATTGGGTTCAAATCTAACCTCAGATATTTCTTAGCTATGTGTCCCTGGGCAAGTCACTTAACCCCAATTTCCTGGCCCTTACCATTATTCTGCCTTGGAACCAATACTTAATAGTGATTCTAAAACAGAAGAGTTTCCAAAAAAATAATAAAATAAAAATTAACTCCTGTGCTTGGCATATGAAGCTCTTCACAGTCTGACTCTCACCTATATTTCCAGGCTAATGACATATTACTCTCCCTCACACATTCTACAATTCTGTCCATCTGACACACTTGCTATTATGGGTCCCTGACATGGCTGCTCCCGCCTCTATCTATGTCTTTGTACAAGCCATCTTCAACACCTAGAATATTTTTCCTTTTCACCTTCACCTTTTAGAAGCTCTGGCTCCCCTCAAGGCTCAGCCCAAGTCCCATCTGCTTTCCAATGCCTTTTCTGATTCTTCTAAGTGGTCCTTTCCAAATCGCTGTGCATTATTTTGCATATATCCTATATTTATATATCTGTGAACATGTTGTTTCCCTTATTAGTATGTAACTTCCTGGAAAATAGAGGTTGTCCCACTTTTGTATTTGTTATCACCAGTGCCTAGCAAAGTACTCAGCCCATATTGGCCCCTTAATAAATGTTAATTGGCTGAGCTCACATTTATATAGCAATATACGTTTTATAAATTACATGCATGGGGGCAGCTAAGTAGCACAGTGGATGCAGTGCCAGGTCTGGAAGTTGGGAGGAATAGGGCTCAAATCTGGCCTCAGACACTTCCTAGCTATAGGACCCTGGTCAAGTTACCTAATCTCAATTGCCCAACCCTTACCATTCTTCTATCTTGGAACTGATACTAAAGCAGAAGCTAAGAGATTTTTAGAAAATAAATGAATGTTAAAAATAAAGTACCATAGGGGGCAGCTGGGTAGCTCAGTGAATTGAGAGTCAGGCCTAGAGATAGGAGGTCCTAGGTTCAAATCCAGCCTCAGACACTTCCCAGCTGTGTGACCCTGGGCAAGTCACTTGACCCCCATTGCCCATGCTTACCACTCTTCCACCAAGGAGCTAATATACAGAAGTTAAGGGTTTAAAATTTTTTTTTAAAAATAAAGTACCATAATCCCTTCTGTATCACAGAGGTTACAGATGAGGCACCCCCTCCCACCACCACTGCAATCTGGAAAATCCTAGTAAAATTTTCAGCCTTCCCTTCATACCAGAGAAATCTGAATTTTTTTCTTTTTCTTTTGCGGGGTGTTTATAGTACCTTATTGTAAATTTTGGTTAAGTATGCATTTCAGAGTTTTTAAACTTTTTCTGTGTCATCTACTGGCTTTCACATGTCATCTGTGGCTTCGACAAAATTCCCACTTAAGTTCTTCTGCTGACCCATGATATGTTGAAACTGCTATTTGGAAGGGATAACTGTACATATATAATTTAGTTTGATCCTGTGAGGTAGATGCAATAATTATCTCCATTTTAAAGATGAAGAAACTGAGGTTCAGAGAAGTGGATTGTGACTTGCTAAAGATCACACAGCTAATAAGGCAATATTTTATTTATTACCTCCCTACCCTGAGCAGGAAGTAGCCTGACTACCTAGTTCATGACATCTTTATCCTGTAGAGTAATAAGAATTGGAAAAACAAAACAAGTATCTATAGTTCACTTGAAGAAGCCTCAAACACTTAGCATTGCAACTTCTCAAATTGCTCTGCCCATGATCTTTAGCAATCACAGAAAAATGAAAATTAGCTGAAAAATGTAACAAAAGGAAACAAAAAAGCCAAGAAAAGAAATATGTATTTCAAGTGGGCATTTTTTTCTTTAGCACCTACATTTCAGTTAACCTTACTCCATGTGATTATAATTTCCTCTGGGCGAAAACTGAGTCTGCCAAGTTCTGTATCTACACCATGTGTTGTAAGGGCTTTAAGCATTATGCAATTGAGGAAGGATAAATAATTAGCTCTAACTCATATAAAGAGCTATTGGCAGTGCCCAGGAGGGCAGAGGAGTGACCGCTGACCCTACTCTAATTTTGCCAGACCAAATTTCTGCTGTCCTTGTTTGAATGAGGATACAGGCAGCCAAAAACAGCTAAGTGAACCATGTAGTTTTGGAAGCGTTCTGTGGAGCAAGACATGGTGCCCACTTTATTGAGCCCCATAGTTTCCCCACCATGGAGAAGTTTGTAAGAGTCTACTAAAACAGGTGGGAAGAATTCCTCTCCCAGAGTGGGAGAGGAAGAGGAAGGAATTTACTAGATGAACCAAATATTAGCCACTTCTTTACTAAATGTTATGTGATCTAGATACATTGTGGCAGAGCAAGTACAAACCTAAAAATTCTATCACTCACCCAAAAGCCACTAGAATCATTGCAAGGGGAGCACTTGCTCAGATTACTCCAATATGGCAGAAAGAAAAGGGTATTAGAGTCAGAGTCAGATAATCTGAATTCAAGGGACAGTTAGGGGGCACAATGGATAGAACGCAAGACTCATCCTCCTGAGTTCAAATCTGGCCACAGACACTTTCTAGCTGTGTGATTCTGGCAAGTCACTTAACCCCCATTGCCTAGCCCTTACTGCTCTTCTACTTTAAAACTGATTGATTCTAAGACAGAAGGTAAGGGAATTTTTTTGTTTGTTTCTTAAAACTCTTACTTTCCATCTTGGAATCAATATCATATATTACAAACATATTGAATCAATATCATCTAGTACAAACACCTCAGCAGTACAGGCATCTGAGACATCATAGTATCACATTATGTTGTTCTTCCTTGTGTTTTATAGATGAAAGAGCCGGGTAATAAAGCCGACATCCTGACTAAGACTGACCCAAGAACTTTCTGGAATAACGATGACTCAGGTACTAATGGAAAATCACCATCAGAGCATGTGTGCACACAGGGGTATAATTCTACCAGCAATCCCATGAATGTTGGGGATAGAAAGGTAGGGAGAGCCAAAACAGGTAGCAGTGGTTGTGATCTTAAATAGTGTCATGTTAGGAAATTAGATTCTAAATTCAGACTTTATTGAAAATTTAAGACAACAAAAGCTAAATCATACTTTGGGGACTGGCCCAAAACGTTGCTATTTGTTGGTAAATGCAGTGTTATAGCAGGTGAGATTTATCTTCTCATAATGCACAGATTCTCTAATCTCTCTTTCTTACCACAATATCAAAGCACAAGACTATTATCAAACACCTTTCCTAAATTTCAGAACCCAGTTTCTAGAAAATTTCCTATTTAAAATCCTACGGGCAGCCAGATAGCACAGTAGATAAAGAGCCAGGCCTGGGGTTGGGAGAACCTGGGTTCAAATATGGCCTCAGATATTTCCCAGCTATGTAAAACCTGGGCAAGTCACTTAACCCCATTTGCCTAGCCCTTTTCCTTCTGTCTTAGAATTGTTACTAGGTCAGAAAGTAAGAGTTTAAAAAATAAAATAAAATCCTATTAGTCCACTGGCAAAATAAGAAAAATGAAAACAGAAGGATGTGGTTTCCTAATGATTGGCCACTCAGAGAAGAAAACATTCCTGTATCCCCACTGGTTATGCTCAGGTCACTTGCCTTTTTAGGTACACTGATTATTCATCAAATAAGTGAATAATATCAGATCCATACGTTCTTTTTTCAGTGTATTTATGGTTCTTTCCTAAGAAACAGGAATTTGTTGGTTGTTGTTCACATCCATTTTAGAAACAGAGAGAAGATTACAAATCTAATGGATAGCCAGAGGCAAGACTCCCAAATGGGAAAATAAATATTTCTAAAACATTACTTGATCTAGAAATAATTGAACAGTAGTGATATGGGAAGAAAAAGGACCCAAGATGCAAGTGGAACACATGGTCCAAAACTGACACGGTCCTGACTTAATATGGCCAATTTACTTGAAATAATGGTGGCTAAATATCTACAGAGAGGCAGTGATCCTGTGCAAGAAGACTATAAATTACTTATTATTTTGTGTAAGCAAAAGACAATCTATTTATTACACACTTTCAGCTCTCTAGTGGCAAATCTCATGAATGTTTTAGAAGAATTGTTAATCAGCTGTAGACGTGACCAATTTCCACTCAAACTGAAATGACAAAGGAAAATGACGCTAATCATATTTTGCTAATTGAGTGTCTTATAAACAACTTAACATCTAAACACATAAATGTCAACTATCATTATTATTGGTGCCAGAGCAGGGCAGAATTAGAAGCAGTTGGGGGAAGGTGCAAAAGGGCCATTTGGGGCTTGATGAAAGAACTATCCACAAGTTTTTCTTTTGCACTATAAAATGTCTCAAGCACTAATGGCTAGTTTATTCTAGAGAAATCATTTTCTTGACAGTACTTTTAAAATGACAGTTGAAATTCTTATGATTCCAAAACAGAATTCTGCTGTTTTCCCACATATTTCTTTACTTTAGTCCTAACCAAAGCCAGTCAGGAACAAAAAGAAGGAAATTAAACGAATCTCTCAATCACAATAAATAAAGCAGAACACCACTGTGTGTGATGGTACATGAACTTTGTTTCCTGAAAACTTCATAATTTTAAATGTATTACATTTTTAAAAAACCAACCCTACCTATCAAGATGTTGAAATAAATGGCTATCTAGACTAATCTCTCAATGACAAAACTATAATAGAAAAGAGTATTCTTTTAAAATTATCCTGGAAAACTATTTCTTTTTTCCCCAATATGGAAAGATTTTTGTTTAAAAAATTAATATCTTCATTATTAGTATGCCCCTTCTTCTACTCCTATCAAAAGAGCTATCTATCCCTTATAACAAAGAACTAAAAAGACACATGGGGAAAAAAAGCATTTTTGCAAAACCAAGACATCTATCAAATCCAAGAGTTTTTGCATGTGCACACAAACACACACACATACACATATATACCCCTAAATCTGCAGAAAAGCAAGAGAAACACAGTTTTATATTCTTTTCAAGGTCAGTCTTTCTTATTTACAATGACATCATTTTTGGCTTCAATTTTTTTGTTCTTTCCATTGACATTGCTCTATCTGTGCATATTGTTTTCCCAGTTCTGCTTCTTTCACTTTGCCTCAGTTCATGAAAGCCTCCCCAGCTTCTCTGTATTCTTCATATTCATCACTGTTTATAGTGCAGTAGTTTTAAGGTACCATCACTTATTTATCTATTTCTTTTTTCTTTTTTTTTTTTTTTACATTTTTAAACCCTTAACTTCTGTGTATTGGCTCCTAGGTAAGCATGGGCAATGGGGGTCAAATGACTTGCCCAGGGTCACACAGCTGGGAAGTGTCTGAGGCAAGATTTGAACCTAAGACCTCCCGTCTTTAGGCCTGATTCTCAATCCACTGAGCTACACAGCTGCCCCCTTATTTATCTATTTCTTAAACAATATGCACAGATATAATTTCCAGGTTTTTGCTACCCCAAAGAAAATACTACTATGAGTATTTTGATATATGTATACTTGATCTTTGGGAAGTATTTGCCCAAACTCTGAGTCAAAATGTGCAGATTATAATCACTTCCTTAGCATAAATCTAAATTGATTTCCAAAATTATTGGACCAATTTACAGCTCCAACCACAGTATAGTAATGGCTCTCTTTTCCCACAGCTATTCTAATAACGTATTAAAGCATCAAAGATCTTCCAGCTAATCAGAGATAAAAGCCTCAAGTAACATTCCGAGTAAATTCCTGCTTTCTGTATACCAGGAACATGTTTCCTGTTATAAATGTAACACTATTATTTATATTATTTATAAATTTAACACTATTATTGTTTAAATTTAGCATGATCCTCGCAATAAGAGAGAGATGGAATAATGGCCCGTCCTTCCCATTCCTACCTCCCACAATATGGCATTCTCTCAACCAAAAGTTTCAGAGCTTCTTCATTCAAGTAGGACAAAACACCATGTTATTGGGTAAATTCTAAGAGATGACAGGAGAAGCCCAAGAATTGTCTTATTTGGAGAATTTGCAGGCCCAGGGCAAGTAATGAGTTAAATTAGATGACCTACACTTTGCACAAGGATTCTAAGAGAGAAGGTAAAGGTTTAAAAAAAAAAGAAAAAAGGAAAGAAAAAGGAGGAGGGAAAAACACAAATGCCTTCTGGAATGATGACTTGTACTTCTTCAAAGGCCAAGTTTATGGCTTCAACTAAACTTAAAGAGATTCTAGGAGGAGCTCTATCCAAAGCATGGAAGGTCTTTCTCCACATCTCTTGACATTGAGTCCAATCTCACTAAACAGCTGATCCATTAACTGTCTTTGTCATGAAGATGCACTTTGCATTACCTGTAGTGTTCCCAATATTTGAATTCACACTGCTTCTTTTCATTGAGCTGGAACCACTTAGCATATGATAAATAATTATAATTTTGAATACTGGGAATTAGAATACATACAACCATTTCAGGGGATCCAATATTTGCACTAATCAGGACTTACCTGTGTGGCAGTTCTGTCCAATTTTGAGTTGATGAATAGGCTCACACCCCACACCCCTCTCTGTTGTCCTTTGGGCGCTCCTCAAATTTAATTCTTTGGAGAGTGTGGTGACTAAGAACCAGGAAGTAACAAAGTATATTGTTTCTAGGCATCAAAAAGAAAAAATCTGGTCATTGGCTTAAAGAAACTTGGAACCTAGCAAAGTAAACTGATATAGTTCTAAAATATTTGCAGCCACTGGCCCATTGGAACGAGGATAATTAATAAAATCAAGGCTAATACTAATATTAGGATTCATCACCACTTTTATTCGATTTAGCAAACATTTATTAATTTTCTAGTATGTTCAAGACTTTATGCCAGGATGTGGGAATAGAAGAGAAAAAGGAAATAGTCCATAGCTCAAGAGATTACTTTCTCTGTGTGTGTGTGTATATATATATATGTATGTATATATGAGGGGGAGGAGAACAGCAAAAATTACCAATTAGCACTATAAAATAAAACTTAAGAAATTTTCCCCCCAACTTCCTAGCTATGTGAGCCAGAGAAAATCATTTAAAAGTCACTTAAACTCATCTTCCAAGCCCTTGTCCTTCTGTCTGAGAGTTGTTACTAAGACAGAAAATAAAGGTATAGAGGAGGGAAAAATAAAGAAATAGTTTCCCCCACGATGCTATGCATATGTGGTCCATTTCAAAAGAGGAGATGCACATTAGTTGTTTATCATGTGGATCCAAATAAATGTTATTTGACCCTAAGGAACTTGTTTGTATTGTCCTTTCTCATCTCTCCCACCACAAAGATATTGGAACTTGACTGGTATACAGGGAGATTTGAAAAGCAATCTGGAATTGTAATCAAAGAGTTATAAAACTGTATATACTCTTTGACCCAGCAATATCAATATTAGGTCTGTTCCCCAACCTGATTAGAGAAAAGAATCTATATATTCTAAAATATTTATAACAGCTCTCTTTATGGTGGTAAAGAACTGGAAACTGAGGAGATACCCATCCTTGGGGAATGGCTAAACAAGTTGTGATATAGGATTGTGATGGAATACCACTGAGCTGTAAGAAATGATGAAAAGGTTAATTTTAGAAGAAAGCTAGCTTGGAATTTAAAACACAATAAAATAAAATGTTAATATATAAAAAATTTTAATATATATATATTATAAATATAGATTCAAATGAACCAATGATGGCAAAATTTTAATTTTTATTGGTTATAGCTGTCATTTTTGTCTTATAATTAATAATTGAAACCTATACATGTTGGTTTATTACTTAGTTATAATAGTGT